>NC_085140.1:92126679-92495988 GCF_024139115.2 Armigeres subalbatus | reverse complement strand
AAGTTACGTATTGCTCCGGTGTAGAACGTTGCCGATGACAGCGTCGCTCTTGGATTTTTCTGCTCTCTGAGAATTTAATTTGTCACCCCTGCTTCTTTCACCGATTAAACACATTGTTTTTTCTCGCTTACATTGTTGAATGAATTAATAGCTTCATTCTGTATTTTCGGTACGTCGCGGTAGTGGGTCTTTCGTGGTAATTGAAAATGAAATGGAAAACGATACCGTGGATGATATTCTTCTCAACCCATTTGCTAGACGATCATTTCAAGAAAACTGCTTATTTCAAGCACAACCTGTGCCACAGCCCAAGCTTGAGAACTTGAAATCGCAGTTCTCCAGAGGAGGAAAGTTATTACTGTATCAACGTATCAGCATACGATACCAAATGGTTGAGCGGTTCGAAGGTGCAAAACAAGCTGTTCTGTTGGCCGTGTTTATTGTTCCAAAATCCGGAGGACAAATGCGTGGATTAAGGAAGGCTTCAGTGATTTAAATCATTGTCAGCTGCCATTAAGATTCATTCGGCGTAGGAGCATATTGCCAATGCCATGGCAACAGGACATTTGGAAAAATCCGCATTGATGAAGCAATGGATCACGCGCGGAAGTTTCGGAGAAACCATAATTTGCAGGTGAAAAGAATAGATGGTATGAAACTTTGATTGATCTCATCTGCTATCTCGGATCACATGGTCTGAGCTTCCGTGTAAACGAAACCGGAAACTCTGTGAATAGAGGAAACTACAAAGACCTATGTGAATTCATTGCTACAAGAGATTCATCATTCTTGAGTTCACTACTAGTAGTCAAGTGTTTTCGGAATGTCTGCAACCATTCAAAACGAACTCATTGAAGTGATTGGATCGTTGATGATTGAGCAAATTTCGCGTGAAGTTGATGAAGCTGAATTCGTTGCGTAATGGTGGATGAAACAACAGATATTTCCAGGAAATCACAACTTGCTACCACATTACGGTACTGTTTAAAAATGGTAAGTAGCCTTCCGGTAACAATGACTCTCCGTTGAATTACATGTTTATAGTTTTGTAATATTGATAAAATTCAATCGAACTCTTCTAGGTACAACCGTAGAAAGATTTGTGAGCTTGGATGATGTGAGCAGTAACAAATCGGCTGTAGCATCCTGCAGATGAAATAGTTTGCTGAAAAATTTCAGGTGCCTGCCACGAAACTTAGGACAGACGTATGATGGAGCACGTAATGTCAGGTGCGAGCGGAGGAACGCAGGCAATAGTAAAAAAGTCGTATCCAAACGCTGATTACATTCATTGCAAAGCCCATGTTCTTAATCTTGTTTTGTTACACGCTTGCACTAATCAAAGAGACACTAAAAGTTTTTTCAACACTTTCTGCTCTGCTTCCTTTTTCACGCAAAGTCCAAAAGAGATGCTGAGTTGAAAAATTATATGCAACAGAAAATTCTAATGTTTGCAAAGTAAATGGGCATATACTTCAAGAATGATCAACATAGTTGAAACACATCATGCTGACATTACCACTTGCTTGGGTGAAATATGCATGGAGATATTCAGTGGGACGGTGAAACAGACTTTAGCAAGAGGGCTCATAGCTTCCTGATCGAGTTTGATACCATCTTCTACTTGAAATTATTTGCCTCTGTTTTTTCTTTCACGGACGTTCTATATCAAATACTGCAGTTGAAAGAATTGACTACGTTGAATGTGGTAGAAGTGTGCGAAATGCTCGAACCAACATACACAAATTACGAAATGAAGGAAATTTAAAGTAATTTGGGAAGAGACCGTAATCAGACTGGTGGCAATAGTGACGGAAAGCAGTTCAAACAATATTTCAAACGTACATCTCGATATATCGATCGTATTATCTCTGAATTGGACGAACGCTTTGCTGATCTTATTAAACAGAGCTATTTAAGCTTCACTATTCTACGAAGTTCAAAGCGTATTGCGATAAATTTCCAAAGGAACTTGTTGATGATGTTTGCTCACGTTTCTCCAACTTTGACAAAGTGAAGCTGAAAAATGAACTTAAAGTGTTCTACACTAAAGATGAGTTTGCTGGGAGGAAAGTGGCTGAAATCATGAACGTGTTGGTTACAAACAACCAGAAGACATTTTTCTGAGACACATCGATTAGCTAGGCTAATACTAACGCTTCCTCGACAACAGCATCGGTCGAAAGGAGTTTCAATTCTAAGAAGAATCAAACGTATCTGCGGTCGACAATGGCAGAGGAGCGACTCAATATTGATGTTAATGTCGGTCGAAAATGCCCTACTTCATCAGTTGAAACTGCATAGTAATTTCTTCGATGAAATAATTGATCGTTTTGTCGCCGAGTAGATCGTAGAGTTCAGCTACGTACAAATAATAAGTTCGATTGATGTAATATTCTGAATGATTCACAATAAATACAGCAAAAACTTTTTTTTAATTTTAAACACGAAACGATTGTTTTTTTTCTGGAAAATATTGGTCGGTGCACAACCAGCTTTACGATCCACGAGACGCTCTGCCTTTCTTCATAGCCAGCTAGTTTCAGATTTGTGCCTTCAGGATAGCAAACCAATAGCTCTTCAAGAAATGTTCTTGGTTTAGATCGGGGAATGTGCTTCATTCTGGTAATTGTGCGCTAGCACGTGAAAGCGCTTATTAAAATTATTCTGCATCCTATCCATATTTCTTGGGTATGAACGCATTAAGTTACGCTTTAGAAGAAGCGCAGCGTCTCCCACAAAAAGGAATGGCAGTTCCACTTTGGACGCTGGCTATAATGGAAGTTCAATTTATCTTGAATCAGTCGTCTGCCGAAGTCAGAACTGGCGAAGACGTCTCCGTCACTATTTCCTCTGTAAGCCCTGACGTGAACAACAATACACTTGTATCAGGTATCACAAAGCCCCCATCAAATGTATGCTGTGGTGTCCTGTTTAGTTGAAAAACAAAGACCCACTGTTAGGAGGGCATTTGATATTGACATGCTTGCCCTCAACTGCGGCAAGAACTTCAATTTGTCCCAGAGAATTTTGCACACCTCGTAGATAACGGATCTTGTAGATTCTCTGATTTTGAAGCTCCAACACGAGAAACGTTTGCTTGGATCGTGAGCTAGATACCGGAAATGGACGGAATGAAAATGTATAGATGATTAATCGTTTTTCTCTTCTAATACCAATAAAATACTTACACTAGGGTGAAAAATAGCCTGAACGATGGACTGAGTGAAGTCCTCAGAGAAAATTATTTTAGAAAATAATTTTTAGCAAGTTATCAAAATCTGCTTAGGGCATTAGTGTTGCCTTCATATTTTTTTCCGAGTGTTGCCTCATTACATCTAAATTAATCACGTAGAAACCCATATCTTCCATTTTCCACCAGTTGCTTCAGCCACCATATCCACTCGGATGGAGTTCTCGGTACCCTTTATGTAATAATAGCTGACAGCGTGATATCCATTGGCGCTATATCAGATCGTTAAAAAGCAAAAAGGAACTTAATCAAAGCACTATTTAATTAGATTTCAAACAATTGGATCAGTTGTGCGTAAACCACCGGTTTTGCATGCGGACAGCTTTTTGAAACAAACTGGATTAAATTTAGCACAAACCGCAAACTATCCGAAATCCGGACCGGACGCATTGATCGTGACCCTTAAAGGATCCAGTCTTACTAATATTCCCTCATTTAATTTTCATGAGATTAGCTGAATGTGATACATCAAGTTCCTGTTGATAGGTATGCAATGCATATTTAGTTTGAATTTGAACTTTTTTCTGAACCTTAAACATTCGTTCTATCGTTTCAGCTCCAATCCGCTTCCGATATGATTCTATTGAGAAGTCATCGGTCATAGAATATTCTGTTGCGCCACTATTCCTGCATTAAGTTTACCCGAGGAATCAACTAGTGTTCCATTGTGATAGACAGCTAGAGTCGCTTGATCAAACATTTTATCAGAAATTTCCGAAGAGTTCTTGAGCATATGCTATGATGTTGCTACTATTTTCGCGTGAAAAACCAACTTGCTCTGTGTTGGCAGTTGGGTAATTAGTTGATCCTGAAACGAAATTACAATCACTACTAATCTACTATTTGTACCCTAATCATTTCAGTTTCAACCTCGCTTCAACGACTCCCTTAGATTCACCCGAGAAGTCATTTAACGCAGAATATGCTGGTACTGTTGTCATCTCACCATCGAGGTTATCTTGAGGAATTAACGAACGCAGGGTACTCTATTGGAGCAGGACTGCTGGACTCGGTTCCTTGTACATGTACATCTACAGTTTCCGTCGATGACCCAACGCTACCTGTTTCTACCGATAGAATACATTTTGAGCAACAAATTATAGATTATTTCGCTACTAATGAAGATCATCCCTATCAGATTGGTACTTAACGTTGGTTGAAATTCAGTTATCAGAACGATTATGTATTTTGTTTAAACTGCCGTTTCGACGTAGAATTACGTCTTTGGGTAAAATAGGGGGTCATTCCAAAGTTTCAAATTTTGACCGTCAAGAAAAGAGGTCAGAGCCAATAACTCAGCCGTTTTTCAACTGATTCTGGAGATTTTGGCATGAGTCGATCAGTAAACTCTAAGATTCTATACAAATATTGTAAACAATTGATTTAATGTTTAACTATTGTAAAATTCAATTTCACCAGCCAATGTTGAAATTGACTTTAACAGTAAATTGCACATTTCGGCTATTATTAGCCGTGCAGCATGAACATGCATAAAATGTTGATAATCAAATTGCATCCACTTATACGTAATTTAGTTCAATTTGGTCGTATCTTTAATACAACCTCTACTTTTTCCATTATAGAAAATGCTGGTCACAAAGGACAAAAATTTTGATTTTTATCGAAGATGATGCCTTTTCGAAATAATCGATGCACATCGCCTCGGTGTATGGGATTCCGACTATTATTGCCTGCCTTAATACGTTTACAGACTTCATAGATAACACTGTGTCTTTGTCCGAAGAGGCTTATTTTCAAAAAATCAGTATCTCTAAACACCCACTACATGAATCGTGAGTCATATTTTATATAGATTTCTATGGATTGCACCAAAATAGTGAACAAAATAAAATTGTTCTAGATCCTCCGATAGAACATTTTAGTTTACCCACGATATGAAAGAGGAGATCATATACTTTCACGTGGATTGCATCGAAAGTCATCCTAACCAGCCGAATACATAAAGACAGTGTTCAAGACCTGAACATTTCTAGCAAAAATAAATATGTATGGCTAAGTAGAATGATTGTTCACTCATTAGAGCACTACTGTTCTGTCATGTCATGTCCTGTCCTGTTCTGTCCTGTCCTGTTCTGTCCTATCCTGTCTCAAGATTATTGAGTCAATGGTGTTAGGCCCAATATGCGAGAAATTAGCATTATCAGAAGCATAACTACTCAGTCATCATATCTATTAATGTGCAGGTGGTAGACTAGATTATTCATTGATTTATTTAATAAGTGCTTGAAACACAACAATTTAATAAACTTATCAAATTATTCAACTAATCAAATTATGGTGATATCGAAAACATGCAAATCTTTTTGATTTCGATCCTCTTTTCACGTGTTCCTGATTTGAAAGATTTTGCTCGACCTCCCTCCACGGTGGTGCCACCGGTGAAGTGGGCTGTTACGATTGAGTTCATAAAACTTGGTAAATCGGGGTCGAGGAGGTGGATTTGCGCGCACGACGGAGAGACAAACTAGAACAGGTGCTTCGCCCAACTAAAAGGAAGTTGAAAAGGGAAACAGGAAAGGGAAACCCTGATTAAGGCCAACAGTTGCACTACCCGAGAGTGAGGCAGTATTGAGCATCGGAATTGGGTGGGTGACTCGGTGGATGTTGTGTCTGGTCGTATAGGTATAATAGTTGGTTCGCATTATCAAATGGCATTGGAAAACAGACGAAAGAACGACGGGCGCGCCGGTAGCGTTTGGCAACAAATATCAGCCGATCCGTTCGCCCGCGTAGTCAGTTTGGGGAACCGTGGAAGCGATCGGAGCGATTTATTTTCCATCTCGTCGGCGTGAGTTGGCGCGATTGGCGAACAAAATTGGCGCTGTGATGAGTGAGGAAGAAATTATGTGCAAACTGCGAAGGACTCTGTGGATTAGTTGAAGGCAGAATTTCACCTTCAGGTGTTTTATGTGTTTTGTTTGAAATCAAATGCTAGAAGGGAAGTTAAAGGGATATGGGAGGATATGGAAGGTGTGGTTAGATAAGTGTAAAAGAGTGAAAGGCGAAATCACTGGAAGGTTATCAAAGTTTTTTTTAAGAAATTGCTGTTGAATGTCAAGCACACACAGAATTGTAACCTGTGTGAATTTCCGCTAAAAGGATAATAGTACCAAACCAGTCTTATAAATGTGATAGTGACACAAGTTCAATGATAATTGGTGCATAAGGACATTTCCATCGTATAGATCAGAATATATCAATATTCATCAATTCAAACTTATTGAGATTCAACCGTCATTGAGATTGCTGAACGCAATTGGAGCGCCCTTTTTTTGATATGTGATCCATTTTATCACCATTGCCTTTGCGTTACAAAATTATTCACAGTTTTTCATATTCGTTGATAACGCTAGTCAGGGTTTTTTTTTCAGAGAAGCTTCTTCTTCGTCTTCTTATTGGCATTATATCCCTCACTGGGACGTTACCGCCTCGCAGCTTAGTGTTCATTCAGCACTTTCACAGTTTTAACTGCGAGATTTCTTTGCCAAGTTGCCATTGCATTCTTACATCATGAGGCTAATATGGTGATACTTTTATGGGAAGTCGAGAAAATTTCCAACCCGAAAATTTCCTAGATTGGACCGAGAATCGAACCCAGCCACCTTCAGCATGGTCTTCCCATGTAGCTGCGCATCTTACCGCACCGTAACACGGTAGATCACTAGAATTTTCAAGCAATTAGTTAAAAACCTCGGTACCCGGTCCTAGGCTAAACTGACTGACTGACTGCTGTAAAAATCGAGTTTGGGGTTTAAATGCGTACTAACTCTTCATGAACTGGTGAACAATGGTAGTGAGAGGAACACACGGAAGTTCTTATTACAGAACAAAATCTCTAGCTTGAAATAGTCTTATAGACAGAGCTAAATCCCGGGTTTGAAACTTTACTAGTGATATTCTAGAAGCAAGACAAGGATGTGGCTGGCTCCGATGCATGGCCAAAAACAGTATTACTGTTCTGTTTTCTCAAGAAAGGATTGATTTCCCATTGATAAGGGGCGCGCCTTCAATGGGATTGCTTTCTGTGAAGGGTCTAAATAGCGGTACCTTGTCATGGTACTCTAGAGAAAATAAAACAACTGTCTCGAAACCGATACTGCATTGCTTCTCAATAGTAATGGAGTAATTCGACACAAAAAATCGTTCATGAATTCTTGAACTAACGAGTTCACGGTGCATTTTTTCGGGAACAACAGTCACGGATTCGGGAATACAGTCACGTTTTCTGGAACGTTCTTGAAAACGTGACTGGTATTCCCGAATCCGTGAATTAATTCACGGTGTATTTTTGCTGGTTCACGAATTCGGGGATGCTTTTTTTGCGTGGACATGCACTTAAACACTAAGGATACTGGTAACGCTACAATAGATCTAAAAACTGGTCGCAGTGGCACACCCGAACAGGAAAGGGAGAAGAACCCGCCAATTTTCTACGAAATGATTTTTTTTCGCAAGGGTAAATGGAAATCTGCAACTTAGATGTGTAGAGTAGGGTTACGAAGTTCTAACTGTTTCTGCCACTTAAACCGTAACTCTAGTGGAATGTCTTCAACTGTCCAAGACAAGTTTAGTACTTTCCATTTGATTCCACTACGTTTTGTTATCTTTACAAATACGTATTTGGACATCAACTGTGAGGCCGACTTCAGTGTCTAGACCTAACTCGAAAGATAACTTGACTGTAAAGATAACAAAACGTAGTGGAATTAAATGGAAAGTACTAAACTCGTCTTAGACAGTCGAAACTGTACACTAGTCCTGAACCTTTGGCTCGCAATAAAGCAATACAACCGAGCAGAGATGATTTCGATCATTTAGTTTGTCTATAGATCATTCCAGAGGCTGAATTTCAAGAAGTGTCGTAAGGTGGGCTTCTAGTGCGGAGGTCTCAGAAATAAAACATAATTAATGTTAATACCATGCAGACTCGAATTTCGTACTTCGTTTGAGGCAGAACTGTAAGCAACGAAAGCATTTTTTCAGCAATTAGTTTTAAAAACCTTGGTACCCATCCTAGGCTGAATTGATCGCTGAAAAAAACGAGTTTGGTATTGAAATACGTACTAACTCTTCATGAACTGTTACAATAATGGTAGTGAGAGGCACACACGGTAATTCTTGTTACTCAACAAATTCTCTGGGTTAATTTTTTTTGTAGATAGAGCTAAATCCCGGGTTTGTAGCTTTACTGGTGATATTCTAGAAGCAACATAAGAATGTGACTAGGGCTCCGATGCATGGCCAAATAACAAAATTACTGTTCAGTTTGCTCAAGAATGGATTGATTTCCAATTGATAAGGGTCGTGCCTTCAATGAGATTGCTCTCTGGGAAGGGTCCAAACAGCGGGACCTTCTCATGATGCTCTGAAGAATACAAAACAAGAATTGTATTGAATCCCATACTGCACTGCTTCTGAATAGTAATGGAGTAATTCGATATGCACTTATACACTAAGGATACGAGTAATGCTATAATAGATCTAACAATTGGTCGCAGTGGCAGGAGCAGTGGTCAAACCTAATGTAGTATCGAATTCTGGTGAATAAATAGGAACAGTGGTTGAACAGGAAACAAAATGATATTTCACAACGCCATTCCACGAAAGGCTTACAAAAGGAATTTATATCGTGTACACGGGCCGAATGTTAACGTCGATCTTCTTCTGTAAATCCTATAAGATCACCCAAACCGAACTTTTGATAGAAGGTTCGGAGACCCATAGTGTTATATACCAATCGACTCAGCTCGACGAATTGAGATAATGTCTGTATGTGTACAAAATTGTGAGACACACTTTTTTGTAGTAAGCATTATCCAATTAGCTCGCAACTTGTTTAATCGACGCGAAATGCATGCTGCGTAGAACAAATACTATCTGAATTACGTTTTTACCACACCATGAGTCGAAAATAAATTTTCTAGATGCAAAAAAAAATGTTTTACGCTGATGTCGTTTGAACATGAATGTAATTTGGCCGAAAGCCGTTTGGAATTTGGAAAATATGTGAATATTGAAAAGTGAGAAATATGAATCGAGAAGCTAGAATTCCGAAGAGAGTGATTTGAGAAGTGAGAAGTGAGACGCACTTGTCACTTCTCATAACAAATAAAAAGTGAGAAGACTTCAGACCGAATCGTGGATTCGTGCTGTGCGGTTCTTTTCTCTCTTTGCTGAAGGAAGCTTTTAATAAATACTACCCGAAGCTATTTTAAGTTCAACAGTGCTTCTCAGAGCTATTTGTTCCCACTGATCCTGTTACGACCTTTGCATGGACCCGTGCCTTCGTTTCACGTTGGACCCGTTTGCGAAAAAAAATTCCGACGAGCGGTGGTAATCCTGCAGGGACACCGTTCTGGGAAAAAAATCTCTTAGAAGGTCTCGTCTCCACGCTCAGCAATGAGCATTAATTAAAACAAGAGGAAGTCTCTGAATATCCTACTTTCTTCTAAGAAACAAGGTTTCAAGATCGTCCTGACAAAGCGCGGTAATTTTATTTTGGCTAACTTTGTCTTAAATGTCGAACACCCATAGTAAAAATTGTCTAATATTCCGAACACTTTGATTCAAATTCAGAGCATCCCCTTAAAAGCACCAAAATGCCGAAAATTTAACGTTATCTCATTGTTGGGCAACTATAATGTCATTAATCTGTACGCCTGCCGAGAAAATTCGCTTATTCATGCAATAATAACGAAATGTTTCAGATTCATGTGACGGGTGTTCGGAATATGAGTCTGTTTGGGGTTTTAGTCAAATCGGTACTGTTAATAACATGTAGACATATGGTTTAAAGTCATTTGGCCGAATGCCGAATAGTTCAAATTGTTTCCTTATTAAGTGAAGAGAAAAGTGAGATTTTCGAAGTGAACAGTTCATAGTGAGAACTAGGAAGTGAGAAATGAGAAGCCCGAACTGAGTATAGGGTAGTGAGAAGTAAGTGATAAATGGAATTGAGTACTTAGTAGTGAGATGTGTACAATAGCAAATGAGAATTGAGTAGTAGGAAATAAGAAACAATAAGTGAGTGGTGAGCAGTGAGATGCGATAGTTGCGAAGTGAAAAGTGGGAAGGTAGTAGTGAGAAAAAACAGAAGCAAGAGGTGATGATTTGGATGTGAGGAGATGCTGAGAAGCGAGAAGGAGTGGAATATATAAGACAGAAAGAAAAAGGAAGAAGGATGGAGTAAGAAGAAAGAAAAGAGAAGGAAGAAATAAGTAGGAGAGAGGAAAAAAGACGAAGGAATAACAGAAAAGGAAGAAAAATGAAGAAATAAGGAAGTAGAAGGAGAAAGAAGGGTGAAAACGGGAGAAAGTAGAGGGAAAAAGAATAAGAAATAAGTGAAAGGAGAAAGGAAGAAAGTATAAGAAAAATAGTAGAAAGAGGAAATAGGTGAAATAAGAAAGAAGAAGGAAGAAAAGAGCAAAATGAAAGTGGAAAGAATAAGGATAAATTTCACAACTTTCAATTCTCACATCTCACTTCTCACCAGTCACAATCCACCTCTCACCACCATCGACGGTTCTCAGATCTCATCTCTCACTCCCCATTTCTTATGCTCACTACTTACTTGTCTTTTAGCACTTTTCACTTCTTTTTCTCAAATTTTATTTCTCTTTAATTTTCACTTTATTACTTCTAATATCTCACTTTTACTTCTCACTTTCTTCTTCTCACTTTTCACTTCTCACTTTCACTTCTCATTTCTCACTCCTTGCTTCGAATTT
Source organism: Armigeres subalbatus (assembly GCF_024139115.2). NCBI lineage: Eukaryota > Metazoa > Arthropoda > Insecta > Diptera > Culicidae > Armigeres > Armigeres subalbatus. Next base: position 92,484,987 of record NC_085140.1, on the reverse strand, counting down.
CTTTTTTTTTTCATTTATAACTTTTCACTTCTCTCTTCTCACTGCTCACTACTCACTTTCCACTTCTCAATTTTCAATTTTCACTTCTTACTTCTTCAGAAGGAAGAAAGCGGAAGTATGTAGAAGAAAAAGAGAATAAAGAGAAAAAAAGGCAAATGTAAAGGAAAAGGAAGAATAAAGTAGAAGGAAGAGGGAATAAGAAGAAGAAGGCTAACTTAGCACTTCACTTTTCAATTTTCTTTCACTTCTTACTTTTCACTCCTTCTACTTACTTCGCTTAATATTCTATTTCGCATTCCTCACTTTTAACTTCTCACAAGATTTCTTATCTATTTCTCAATTCCAGCTTCTTACTTTTCACTTCTTTCTTCATACCTCTCACTTTCCACTACTCTCTTTCCACTTCTCACTTTTTGCTTTTTATTACTCACTTTCCACATCTCACTTCGCACTTTTCACTTCGAATTTCTTACTCCAACTTCTCTCTTTTCATTAGTCACTTTTCACTACTCACAATATAAGTTTATTTTGGCTGAAAGCCTCCTTAATAAAGATACAAAAAAAAAGTTTATTTTTAACTATTCGGCCAAGCGTCAACCGTTTCTGACAACTTCGAGTTAGCGAAATGAAAATGCATTGGAAAATTACTTCGACTTAAAGAATATCGAGTAAGGGAGGTATCGACTTACGGAGGCAACGCAGTATGCTAGATTCATGGGACTTGAATTTCATCGAGTAAGGGAAAATATCGAGTAACAGAACATCGAGTTACGGAGAGTTCACTGTAGTTAAAAGAATGGAAAGTGAAAAATGAATCCTCATTTTTCCTTCTTGAACGACATTTTTCATTCATCTTTATTCCATTTTATTTTCTTCTTTTCTTTCTCCTCTTCTTTCTTTCTCCTTCTAGCTTTTTCATCTCTATCTCTTTCTATGCTCTTTTCTTTATTTTAACCCTTCTCCTTTCTTGTTTCTTCTTAACTTACTCTTTTCCTTTTTTCTTCCTTCTTCTTCCTTATTTCTTCTTTATTATTCGTTCCTTATTTCTTCTTCATTCTACCTTCTTCCTTTTTTTCTCCTCGCTTGTTTCTTCATCGTCCATCCTTCATCTATCTTTCTTTTTCTTTCTTCCTTCTACTTTCTTTCTTCTTCCATCTCCTCTTCCTTTACGTTTCTCCTCCTTCCTTCCTTCATTCACTCTTCCTTCTCCTTCTTTTTTTTACTTATATTTTTCGTTTTTCTCCTTGGTTATTCCTTCTTTCATTGTCTCATTTTTCTTCTTCCTTATTTCATTATCTTTCTTTCTTTTTCCTTGTTCCTTCTTTAATTATTTCCTTTCGTTTATTTTTTTTTCTTATGTCTCAGTTCTTACCACTTCTCATATCTCGCTTCTTATTTCTTACTAAACTGGGGTCGATTTTAACGCGGATTTTTATCAATTTATCGATCTTCCTCATTTTCCATATTTTTTTCTCTATAAAAGATGAGCCAGCTTAGGAAACGGGCTTGGTGATCATATGGCTACAGCTTCTGCTTCATACAAAAGAGGTTGTTCCATGGCTATACCTTTAAATTGACTAGTCTAGCAGGAACTGCTAGACTTTGAAATGAATGAAAATAAAGCTCATTACTTACATACAATTAAAAATTGTAATTGTAATTGCTTCCTCCTATCTATCACATTGGCAGCTCGTTAACCAAGACGAACCTCTGCCCCTCGAACATATGGCAAGTGCAGAGGTATGATCCGCTTGCATTGGGCGAGTGATAGCATCAATGTGGAGTCATGTGGCTGAACAAATGAAATCACTGGTACTTGTACATTGAAGATGTGTGAGTCCCAAGAAAACATCTGTTGGTTCTTCAGGAACAGCTGATCTGGTTATAATGAAGTAGCAACTATGAGCAAGCAATCAAGCTCTTTAGAAGATAAGCCAGCTTAGGGCTGAAATAATAAGGGTTTTTTAAATATCCACTTGATTTTCCTTTCGATTTTTGTGGATTTTTTCGTGTGGTCAACTTACTTCAACCAAAATCAATCCGCGTGAAAAGCGGGCCAAGTGTACTCACTCCTATATCACTATTATTGGTAAATCTGAACTACATTTGTGCGATTGCAGGGTTGTTACAATCTGCGATTTCGCGATTTTCGCGGATTTCGCGGTTTTCGCGGATTTGGCGCGGATTTACATAACGATTTTAGGATTTCGCGCGGATTTGGCGCGGATTTAGTTCTAGGTTGAAATTTAATAAATAAAATGCTAAATCAAAGGAAGTTTATTTGAAAATTAGTTTGAAGCCTATCTCTACAATCAGTTTTTATTTCTGCAGCTTGGAAAAATCCGCACAGCCGTGTGCCAAGCAAAATAAAAAATGGTATCTCGTCAAAATGAGGTTTGTTAGCTGGTTTCGGCAAATTATTTGCTGATTTTCAGCATCTTTGACAGATATCTCGGCGAATAACATGTTTACTGGGGCTCGGCTGTGCGAATCTCAGTAAAAGTTTTCATTAGCAAAGTTGTTGAGAACAAATTTACATACGTTTCAAGGTTATTAACATTATTTTCGGATATGTCCAAGTCCTTATTTAATGGCATGCGTTACACTCTCAAGCATTATTTAAACAAATGTTTTGAGGAGAGATACGACACTTGTTGGCATTTTTAATCTATTCTAAAACACGAACAAATCATGTCTATTGAAGGACATGAACACCCATTTTCATCTTGTCAATTTCTTTGTAATTCCAAGATATTTTTCAGTTTCTGCTTGGTTGTTTCTTTTACGATGAACCACTCAGCATGATATATTATATCAGTCGTCATGAATTCTTTCATAATATTGGAACATTTTATGTTTCCTTTATAACATTCATCTAAAACGAATAAGGGTTTATACAACAATTGAAAACATAAAAATATTCTGTGATTTAATGCAGATGCCTCATTTCAATAAGTTCTTTTGCAGAAAGTCGATCAAAAATTAGAAGATGATTCTCAAAAGTTATTTCTGGCGGGTTTTGCCTTTCTCGTACACCAAGGTGTAACAAAAAGGCTATATATTTACTTCCAAGACGATTTAGTGATAGAAGTTCCGGTGACCAATAGTGTTATGTACCAATCAACTCAGCTTGAATTGAGATGATGTCTGTCTGTGTGTATGTATGTGCGCAAAATAAAACTCAATCATCTTTCAGGCACTTATCTTGATCCGATCAGTTTGCAATAAGTTGCATTCGACGGAAATCCTATTCCATTGTTTTCTATTGAAAATTGGCCAGATCGGACTATGGGATGAAAAGTTATGGTCAAAATACGATTTATATACAAAAAAACACCCTAAGACATTCTCACTCATTTTTTTAGTATATCTGATGAACGAGAAAGGCACAAACACCGCTAGGTGGATCAATCAGGGATCAATTCTAAAGAAGTTTCCACAAGGACCCTATGATGATCCTTGTATAAATTTCTTGCAAATAAATTTCCACAGCGTAAGGAGGATTTCTGCAGCATTTAAAACCCAAAAAAATATAAAGACATTTTTGAAGGAATTTCCTGGAGCGGTGAGGAATGACTATAGAAAATCGAAAAGAATTCCACCTTGAATTTACAAAAGAGTTATAGCAATGATCACAGAAATTTATTTAATAAGTGCTCAAAAATAGAACCGGGATTTTTTCCGCAGGAAGTCACTAATCAATTTCTGCAAGAATTTCTAAAGGATTTCGAAGGAATTCATGAAGGATTTCTGCTCTGAAGATTTTATGCAGGTTATTTGTGGAGAATTTATTGAACTCAACCAAATTCCCAAATGAATTAAAAAATATTTCCAGAGGAATTTTGTAAGAATACTGGAGGAATTCCCAGATAATGTGGAGCGACTTCTGCACTTCAGCAGCTTCAAGGGCAGTTGATTTCAGCAAACATTTCATGAAAATTTCCGTAGGATGACCCGCAGAAATTTCTGGGATGAATCTGGCACGAAAGATGAATTTCAGGTTCTCGAGTTTTAAATGAAATTCCAGTAAGAATGGTCAACAAATTTTTGCATGAACTTTTAGAAAAGAATTGTTACAAGAATTGAAGGAGAAATAACGGACTAATTTCTGTTGGAGTTTACGCAAATTATTCTGCCGTATTTCCAAAGAAATTTCCTCTTAAATTTTCTAGAAGTATTCTTCCTGAATTTTTGAAGGAATTTACGCTTGATTCTGACTTAAAAATAAACGGAGTTTGAGCAACTATTTTAGATTCTGTATTATTTGTTTCTTGATATGAATTCAAATATTTGTTTTACAGAAGTTTTGTTTAAAAAACGGAGCTTCATTGACTAATTCCTTAATATCTACGCAAATTAGTCTTGTGATCAATAACTGCAACAAGCTTAAGTAATATCTCTGAAATAAATTGTGTTTTGGCAGATTTTTTAATATTTGCCACGTTTATCTTTAATGAAGTATGATCAAATCTGGCCTTAACATTCATTTGTATATCAACGTACCTAGTGCTGAATTTTATAAAGTTCTATCAACAAAAAGAAAACCCCTGACAATAACGGAACAAAACATGCCAAAGCCATCATCTAATCCAAAAAGCGGTGCTTATGCAAATTGTTTGGACTGTTTAGTTCTTGTTCTTTAGATTCAGTACTTCTAGTGGTGAATAAGGCCATTTAGAAGGGTTGTAATACTTACTGCTGTTTTATTAGTCCTATTAGCATTTTGATACAAACATAAGTTGCAGTTTAAAATCACATTTGAAATCAGTAATATTGTAAAAAAAAAACTGGAAGGTAAGTCGTTCAATAAATTGTTATACAAAAATTGACATTTAACGTGTATTTGCTTAGAATTAAGATCTGGTTCGCGTGGATTTGGCGCGGAATGGATTTCATGCCGCGCGGAAATGGCGCGGATTTGATTTTAGTCGGCGCGGATTTGCGCGGAAAATATTTCAGGACCTCCGTAACAACCCTCGATTGTTGTTGTTGTAAAATTGTTGAAGATGTGACCATATCTACAAAAATATTAAAAATCGCATACACGGCCAATACAAGGAATAGAAGGTTTTCATCTACCTACTTCTCCTTGAATTCATAACATTTACCCACGCCAATAAAAGCGTAAACGAAATTTAGGACGCAAATTGCAACAAGCATTAGACTGGAACCTAGCGGGACATCACAGAAGAGGCAGACCCAAAGACTCATGGTGCAGCTTAGCCTGAGCAGGAGAAATTGGCCAATAATACTTAATTCTGTTATTGATACCATAATCGTTATGAACTAGCCCTGCATAAGAGGTAAAATACCAAAGGAATAATATTAAAAACTAATATGCACAATACTTAAGCTAACAAACTCTATTATTAAATTGAATTTCAATACCAAATGCATAACCATATTATTCGTTTGGTATTGAAATACCTAAGTAGTATGCTTCAAATATTCTGCGTATAAGTTGGTCTTTTACCTCTTATGCAAGGCTAACATACCAATTTCTGTTATCGATCGTCACTCCTGCTCGGGAAGTGTTGAAGTATAAGTTATAGCGAGACAAAAAAATTGGAAAACTATCACGGTGTGCAGCGCCTCTTCGAGTCCCCTTGAATCAATATCGCAAGCCCTTGCATTAGGTTCCCAGACATGAGGAAATGGAAACTAGTTTTGTGTTTGTGTCTACATTGAATCTATTTTTATAGGAATGAATCATCATGAGAGTTTGTTATCACAAAAGATATTTTAGTTAACAAAAGGAACCGAAGCGACAATCTTTATCTTGTAACTAAAATATCTTTTGTTATCACAGATCACATCGCAATAAAAAGCTAAATGACTTGCTTCAACATCGTAAACATCGTCGAAGTACCGTGCAATCTTGGACTTGTACTTAAAATGCGTTCACGCGACTCATAAGCGATGAAATTCATGTGTATAGACATCGCATAACGGAGAAGTAATTCCATTATGCATGCATTCTAGTGTGGGTGAGCAAACCAAATATGTAAACCGACTTAATGAAAATTCGTCTAATCTAATTCATTCAGTCACTTCTACCTGTTACACTTCTTGGTGATGTGCTGTCTCACCTGAACAAATTGCTTCGTGAATTGGGAATTAAATTAAAGTCTTTTATTCCTTCAAAACTTTGAAAATGGTTGACCTATTGATACTAATCATTGCTTTCAGTAGGTCACTGCAAATAAAGAGTTGCATAAAAGACATGTGAATAAATTAGATTTTTTCCAATCTGCAGGTAACTGCATGCAAAAAATAATGATTACCATTGATCACGGATGTACCACCTAAGTAAAAGTCGCCTTCAAACGATAGCGTGTCTGAGTTTGCTGAAAATTCACCTCAAAACTAATCGAATTCTGCTTATACTCACATTGCATGTGCAGCAAAATCAAGCAGCTACAAAACAATTCTTAAAATTCGTTTACCCTTTCCTGGAACGAACCCATCCATCCCTGGCTGGTGTCCACAAATGCTCATTCATATTGAACCATTCTTCGATGGAACTTTTCCAACCCATCCACCGCCTTAAACTACCTCTTGGGAAAACTGTTTTACACTTCGGTGTCTGAGTCTGGTGCCATCGTGAAAGGTGTGCTCGGTTCGTTTTTCCACTTTGGTATATCCACGTTGTTTTCTATATTGCTAGGCCATCACGATAGTGTTGAAATTTATGTTCCCTCGAAAAGGTTGCATGATGATGCCATTTCGTCCTTCGATTGTACATACCCCATAAACTGCTCAGGAGTGACCTTCTTCACGGTTATAATGAACGTGGGACTGTGGGAGGGCTACAAGAGTTTACTATTTTGCCGGTCGTTTGCCACCACTTTGCATACAAAGTAGTACTGTTGTAAAGTATGTACATTTCGTGAATTATTTTCTATCATTTGGAAGTATCAGTTTCATTTGTTTACCGAAGAAGTGCGTCATGGCTTCGGGCTAGGCTGCAGTGTGGAACAACTTTAGCTAATTGTTTTTCCAACTACGTTTTTTTGGTGACGTTTCATATCGCCAACATTCCGAGAAATGCTATTCCCGTCTATTCCAATATATTGAGTCTATAAATAGGCACGGCTAACCTTCACCGCGAAATATATCTTGCTCTGCCTTCTACAGTAAAACAGCGGAGAATCTCCACCATGTTTCACATCGACTCAGGAGGAAAATGTCAACTCGTCGCGCGTCCTGAACTAACCATCCACTCCCACATCTGCATTATGCGCACATGGGAGCGTCGGTATCAGGGTGACTAACAAATGCGCCGCATTTTTTATCAATTGATACTGGAATTAAAGCAGCAAAGAAAGCAACTTCAATCAAAAAGTCTGTATAATGTCTGTAATCAAGTGTATGATGTCTGTATACAAGTCTAAATGTCTGTATAAATACAGACATGTCTTGTACATGTTCTAACACATCCTGCGCGTGACAAGAATGAAGCCAGCTTCCTGCGATTTTTGCGCTACACTTTTCACTCACAGATTTGTATCGCTTTTGTTTACACACAACTCACATCTCATATAAATATTAGGGTGACAGTATGAATGGTTGCCCTAAACGCTGAAGAAAATATTATACAGAAAAATAAGGCAATATTAGGATCTATGATTATCTCATTTCTGGGTGGTCCAACAATTTCAGTATTGCAGTCGAATCAAAGAAAATATTTAGCAGCTTCTTTAGTTCGTGAAATGATAAAACTCGTTAAAATCGGTCTCTGGATCTGAATCATCGAATTACCATAACTCAATTATGCACTATATGAATAGTTTACTCATTAATCTAGTTCTAACCCTACTCGCTACACTAAAAATCCGATAAGAAAAAGATTCCCGAAAAAGTCATTTTCTTTTGCTGCTTTAATTCCAGTATCCAATTGATAAAAAAATGCGGCGCATTTGTTAGTCACCCTGATACCGACGCTCCCATGTGCACAACGCATAATGCAGATGTGGGAGTGGATGGTTAGTTCAGGACGCGCGACGAGTTGACATTTTCCTCCTGAGTCGATGTGAAACATGGTGGAGATTCTCCGCTGTTTTACTGTAGAAGGCAGAGCAAGATATATTTCGCGGTGAAGGTTAGCCGTGCCTATTTATAGACTCAATATATTGGAATAGACGGGAATAGCATTTCTCGGAATGTTGGCGATATGAAACGTCACCAAAAAACATAGTTGGAAAAACAATTAGCTAAAGTTGTTCCACACTGCAGCCTAGCCCGAAGCCATGACGCACTTCTTCGGTAAACAAATGAAACTGATACTTCCAAAAGATAGAAAATAATTCACGAAATGTACATACTTTAAAACAGTGGTGGTGGTGGCAAACGACCGGCAAAATAGTAAACTCTTGTAGCCCTCCCACAGTCCCACGTTCATTATAACCGTGAAGAAGGTCACTCCTGAGCAGTTCCGTTTTATTGGGGTATGTACAAATCCGAAGGACGAAATGGCATCATCATGCAACACTTTTCGAGGGAACATAAATTTCAACACTATCGTGATGGGCCTAGCAGCCACGCTATGGAAAACAACGGTGGATAATACCAAAGTGGAAAAACGAAACGAGCACACCTTTCACGATGGCACCAGACTCAGACACCGAAGTGTGCAAACAGTTTTCCCCAAGAGGTAGTTTTAAGGCAGTGGATGGGTTGGAAAAAGTTCCATCGAAGAAAGGTTCAATATGAATGAGCATTTGTGGACACCAGCCAGGGATGGATGGGTTCGTTCCAGGAAAGGGTAAACGAATTTTAAGAATTGTTTTGTAGCTGCTTGATTGTGCTGCACATGCAATGTGAGTATAAGCAGAATTCGATTAGTTTTTGAGGGTGAAATTTTCGGCAAACTCAGGCACGCTATCGTTTGAAGGCGTAGCTTGTACTTAGGTGGTACATCCGTGATCAATGGTAATCATTCTTTTTTGCTTATTGCAGTTACCTGCAGATTGGAAGGAAAATCTAATTTATTGCACATGTCTTTTATGCAACTCTTTATTTGCAGTGACCTACTGAAAGCAATGATTAGTATCAATAGGTCAACCATTTTCAAAGTTTTGGAGGAATAAAAGGCTTAACGTATGTTAATTCCCAATTCACGAAGCAAGAGAAGGAAGGATGAGTGAATGAAGGAAGGAAGGAGGAGAAACGAAAAAGGAAGAGGAAGATGGAAGAAGAAAGAAAGTAGAAGGAAGAAAGAAGAAGAAAGAATAATGAAGGATGGACGATGAAGAAACAAGCGAGGAGAAAAAAAGGAAGAAGGTAGAATGAAGAAGAAATAAGGAAGAAGAAGGAAGAAAAAAAGAAGGAATAAGAAGAAAAAAGGAAAATAAGAAGAAACAAGAAAGGAGAAAAGTGATGGATGGATGGACGATGAAGAAACAAGCGAGGAGGAATAAAGGAAGAAGGTAGAATGAAGAAGAAATAAGGAACGAATAATAAAGAAGAAATAAAGAAGAAGAAAGAAGAAAAAAGAAAAAAAGAAGAAATAAGAAGAAAAAAGGAAAATAAGAAGAAACAAGAAAGGAGAAAAGTGTTAAAATAAAGAAAAAAAGCATAGAAAGAGAGAGAAGAAAAAGCTAGGAGGAGAAAGAAAGAAGAAGGGAGACGAAAAAAGAAGAAAATAAAATGGAATAAAGATGAATGAAAAAATGTCGTGGAAGAAGAAAAAAATGAGGATTCATTTTTCACTTTCCATTTCTTTTTTTAACTACAGTGAACTCTCCCTAACTCGATATTTTCCCTTACTCGATGAAATTCAAGTTTCATGAATCTAGCATACTGCGTTGCCTCCGTAAGTCTATACTTACCTTACTCGATATTCTCTAAGTCGAAGTAATTTTCTAATGCATTTTCATTTCGCTAACTCGACTTATATATGATTCGATCGATTCATGATTCCTGAGAATTGAAAATTGAGAAGTGAAAAGTGAGTAGTAAGAAGTCCCAAGTGAGAAGTGAGAAGTGAGCAGCTAGAAGAGAGAAGTGGAAATAAATGAGAAGTGAGAAATTCGAAGCGAGGAGTGAGAAATGAAAAGTGAAAGTAGGAAGTGAAAAGTAAGAAGAAGAAAGTTAGAAGTAATAAGTGAGATGTCAAAAGTAAGAAGTGAGAAATAAGATTTGAGAAACGAGAAGTGAAAAGTGCTAAGTGATAAGCAGGGTAGAAATATTTCACAGTCAATGCAGTGAAAAACATGGATCTCAGTATAATCTGCTGTCGCCTTCACCGCCGCCGTGGTGAGTGCGACTGGGTGCAGCCGAAAAATCATTTCCAACACCGACCATTCAATTTCGCATTCAGCCACTCGAAAAATCGCTCTGACAGGCTGCTCAGTTCGCGTTTTACCGTATGACTGTGAGTGGCCCATTTAAACGCGTGGTGAATTTTTTCAATTTGCTGGGTGAATGTGTACATTTTGCTGTGGTAAATTTCATCTTCGCGGCGCTGTGGGTGATGTGAGTTCTGTTGTTTACTTTTCTGCCTCTCCGGGAATGTGAGGTTGATTTCAAAGCAGGAAGAAAATAAAAAAATGATATAAAAAAACATCACCTTCATCCAGTGCTGCCGAATATTTACAACCCTGGTGATAAGTAAGTAGTTAGCATAATAAATGGGAAGTGAGAGGTGAGAACTGAGAACCGAGGAGTGAAAAGTGGGTTGTGACTGGTGAGAAGTGAGATGTGAGAATTGAAAGTTGTGAAATTTATCCTTATTCTTTCCACTTTCCTTCATTCTCCTTTTGCTCTTTTTCTTTCTTCTTCTTTCTTCTTTCACCTATTTCCCTCTTTCTTCTTCTTTATTCTTTTTTTCTTACACTTTCTTCCTTTCTCCTTTCCCTTATTTCCTCTTCTTTTCCCCTCTACTTTCTCCCGTTTTCATCCTTCTTCTCCTTCTACTTCCTTATTCCTTCATTCTTCTTCATTTTCCGTTATTCCTTTGTCCCTTCTCTTTTCTCCTACTCATTTCTTCTTTCTCCTTTCTTTATTCTCACTCCAGCCTTCTTCCGGCCGGCTGAAAAACAATAAAGCCCCTGGGGTTGACCAACTACCAGGAGAGCTGTTCAAACATGGTTGTGAGGCACTGGCCAAAGCGCTGCACTGGGTAATTACCAAGATTTTGGAGGATGAAGTTTTGCCGCAGGAGTGGATGGAAGGTGTTGCGTGTCCCATCTACAAAAAGGGCGATAAGCTGGATTGTAGAAACTACCGCGCAATCTCATGGCTGAACGCCGCCTACAAGGTACTCTACAAAATTTTATGCCGTCGACTAGGACCAATTGCAAGGGAGTTCGTGGGGCAGTACCAGGCGGGTTTTATGGGCGAACGCTACACCACGGACCAGGTGATCGCCATTCGTCAAGTACTTCAGAAATGCCGCGAATACAACGTGCCCACACATCATCTATTCATCGACTTGAAAACCGCATATAATACAATCGATCGTGACCAGCTATGGCAGCTAATGCACGAACACGGATTTCCGGATAAACTGACACGGTTGAACAAGGCGACGATGGATCGGATGATGTGCGTAGGTCGAGTTTCAGGGGCATTCTCGAGTCCCTTCGAAGCGCATAGAGGGTTATAGAAATGTGATGGTCTTTCGTGTCTGCTATTCAACATCGCTTCGGAAGGGACAATACGAAGAGTAGGGATTAACACGAGTGGTACAATTTTCAATAAGTCCGTCCAGCTATTTGGCTTCGCCGACGACATAGACATTAGGGCACGCAACTTTAAGAAGATGGATGAAGCCGACATCCGACTGGAGAGGGAAGCTAAGCGGACCGGCCTAGCCATCAACACGTTGAAGACGAGGTACAGGATGGGAAGAGGTTCAAGAGAAGACAAAGTGAGCCACCCACCGCGAGTTTGCATCGGTGGTGACGAAATCGAGGTGGTAGAAGAATTTGTGTACTTGGGCTCACTGGTAACTGCCGGAAATGATACCAGCAGAGAAATTCGGAGACGAATAGTGGCTGGAAATCATACGACTTTGCAAGACGCTCTGATGGAATAGAGTTTGCCGCCGTACCAAACTGACAATCTACAAAACGCTTATTAGACCGATAGTCCTCTACGGACACGAGACCTGGACGATGCTCGTGGAGGACCAACGCGCACTTGGAGTTCTCGAAAGGAAAGTGCTGCGTACCATCTATGGTGGGGTGCAGATGGCGGATGGTACGTGGAGGAGGCGAATGAACCACGAGTTGCATGAGCTGCTGGGAGAACCATCCATCGTTCACACCGTGAAAATCGGACGACTGCGGTGGGTCGGGTACGTAGCCAGAATGTCGGACAGTAACCCGGTTAAAATGGTTCTCGACAACTCACTTCGAAAATCCCCATTTTCTCTTCACTTAATAAGGAAACAATTTGAACTATTCGGCATTCGGCCAAATGACCTTAAACCATATGTCTTCTTCTTCTTCTTCTTATTGGCATTACATCCATACACTGGGACAGAGCCGCCTTGCAGCTTAGTGTTCAAAGCACTACCACAGTTATTAATGCGAGGTTTCAAAGCCAAGTTACCCATTTTTGCATTCGTATATCATGAGGCTAACACGATGATACTTGTATGCCCAGGGATGTCGAGACAATTTCAAATCAACCGGCACCGGGAATCGAACCCAGCCACCCTCAGTATGGTCTTGCTTTGTAGCCGCGCGTCTTACCGCACGGCTAAGGATGGCCCCATACCATATGTCTATTTACATGTTATAAAAAGTACCGTTTTGACTCAAACCCCAAACAGACTAATATTCCGAACACCCGTCACATGAATCTGAAACATTTCGTTATTATTGCATGAATAAGCGAATTTTCTCGGCAGGCGTACAGATTTAATGTCATTATAGTTGCCTAACAATGAGATAACGTTGAATTTTCTGGATTTTGGTGCTTTTTGAATTTGAAACAGTGTTCGGGATTTTAGACAAGTTTTACTATGGGTGATCGACATTTAGGCCAAAGTTAGCCAAAATCAAATTACCGCGCTTTGACAGGACGGTCTTGAAACCTTGTTTCTTAGAAGGAAGTGGGGAATTCAGAGACTCTCCATTCCTATTGTTTTAATTAATGCTCATAGCTGAGCGTGAAGACGTGACCTTATAAGAGGTTTTTTTTTCCAGAACGGTGTCCCTGCAGGATAACCACCGCTTGTCGGAATTTTACTTTCGCAAACGGGTCCAACGTAAAACGAAAGCACGGGTCCAAGTAAAGATCGTAACGGGATCAGTAGGTACAAATAGCGCTGACAAGCATTGTTGAAATTAAAATAGCTTCGGGTAGCATTAAAAACTTCCTTCAGCAAAGAGAAAATAGAACCGGGCAGCACGAAAGCACAATGCGGTCTGACTTTCCATTTCTTATTTCTTTTTACTCACTCCTCATTCCTCACTTCTCTCTGCTAACTACTCACACCTAAATCTTATCCCATTTCTCCCTGTCCACGTCTTTCATGCTCATTTACCACTTCTTATTTCTCACTTCTTATTTTATAATTCTCGTTTCTCACTTCTTACTGCGTATTTCTTATTTTTTACTTCTCACTTTAAGACTTATATTTCTCACTTCTACTTATAACTTCTCTTCTTATTTCTTCTCTTCTAATACTTCTTTTGTCAAACTTCTTACTTCACACATCTCACATCTAGCTTATTATTTTTTTGAATTAATTTATTTTTTTTGTTTTTTCAAGGAGTAATGCATTATACACTGACCCAGCGCACGCATAGTAGTTGACAAGCTACAGCAGTGTACCGGAATGTGGGACTCTCGGTAACTGCCTGGGCCTACAGATACTACGGTAAGACACTCTTACCTCAGCATGTGCACGCAGAAAAACTACGTTTAAAACAAACATATTCTAGGTAAATCCAAACATAAATTCAGTTTGTTCTGGCATCAAAAATAAATATGTTTGAATCCAACATATTGTTGCATTTGAAGCGAACGAAAACTTTTTTTGAATCAAATGTGCGTTTCACGTTGTTTCAACCAGCTAAGTGTTTGAAACAAACACGGATATTACTGTTTTGGTTCGACCACTGATAATATTGTCTTATCAATTCTACCAACTTTCATATTCTAGTAGCATTTGACTACCAGATTTCACAATTCCAAACGTTCATATTTCATTTACAGTCATACCTCGATATAACGTTACTCAATTTTTATTTTCGTTACGTTATATCGATGTTACGTTATATCGAAGCAAATTTTTTTTTAAAATCTTTTTTTATAAAAGTATTTTAAGGTTGTTATACAACAAAGCCGCAAATCGGCCATCTTGGAAACCACGTGCTTTTCCTAGTGATTTTTCAAGATCACGAATTAAGAGAACCACAACGTCCATGGGTATGAAACATCCGTAGATCGTTTGCATACTTATTAGACCTCTTCATGTTTTCAAAAAGTATCAAAAATTCAACCGGTCAGCCCAGAATCACAATTCTTATGCTAAAATAAGTCTCCTGTCAAATTTTCAGCTGATTCGGATAAAATTTCGAGGTGGCTCAAATCAATTTAGTGTTTTTGGGCTATTTTCAATTTTGGAAAAAAATCTAACAAGAGATATAAACGTCGAAAACTATCGCAACAACCTCTATACGAAAGCTTTGGGTGTGCTCTACAAGTTTTGTGAACATTGCGATTCGTTCCGTTCACGTTTTGTCCATGTTAAAGTGATTTTCAAGCTTTTAAGTGCATAAAAATACTGTTTCACCCAAAAGTTGTTGTTTTACAAAATTCTTGAATTTATGACAAATTATTGCTAATTTATTATATTATTATTCCTCTTTTTTCTCTGGAAATTTAAGTTATATAGTTGCCCATGTAGGATTTACCGTTTAATTCTTAAAAATCAGAAGCTGAACATTTGTCATAAATTTGCACGTTAGGATTTCTTCAAGCAAGTTGTTCGAACAAAACATAAATTAAATCATATGATATTTGATGCTTACAACAAACGACTTCCAAATTTTGTTAATTCCATCATATGTCTGCATGCTTTTAACATTGAGTGCATCGTAGTTACAAGTGAAATCGAAGCTTAACTTGCTTGAAGAAATCTCAGCGTGCAAATTTATGACAAATGTTCAGCTTCTGATTTTTAAGAATTTAACGGTAAATCGCACATGGGCAATTATATTACTCAAATTTTCTTAGCTTAGCTTAGCTTAGACTGACTGTACATATCAATGGTTGCTACTCCGTGATTGATCAGAACTGGTGCAAATTGCACTACGATCCAAGTGAATAGTGGTTGGGATTTACCAAATATTCTCGAAGTGCACGTTTCAGCAGCTCGCAAATGTTGATCAATAACGGCGCCGGCCAAGTCCTTACAGTCAGTTGGGAAAGGAGAGGAATGTGAGTGTGTGGTAATTGTTGCTACTAGAGACCGAGAATACCTCTGCATCTCCACATTTACCACGGGAAGGAAGTAGTGTTAGTTGGGTGGGGTTATCAGTAACATAGATCGGGATTCACCATGGAAAGTGATGTGACCTATGAAACTTCTACACAGCAGTATTAGCATTTTCTTAATTTGTTCAATTGTTCATTCTTCGCGAGAATAAACAATCAATCGCTCAAAGTGAGCGATTGTTCATTTGAATTTCGGATTAGGCGCCCGCGTTATCATTTCATTAACGTAAGAAAAGTAAAAAAGAAACGGGATTTAAATTGAAAATAATTGATAGTAATCGGAAAGCTAATGTTATTCAGCAACCCTTATTTTATCTCTATTTGACGTTAAGTAAGAATCGAATGTAAATTTACGTTCATTTTACATGTCGTTTATTTTGCATTACTTTCGCGCGCGTGTGTGTGTCACTTGCCATGACCAGTATACCGTAATCAGGATCTTACTGGTATTAATCCTGATGTGCCGGTTGGCACTCTTGTTGGGCTTGTGCGCTTTGAGCGGCACACGGTCGCTTCCCAGTCTACATAAAATCGCACATGGTGCAATACAAGATGCTAAATTGGAGACGATATACATACATGTTGTGTGGAAAAGTACCTCTATCGCCTGCACTTCAGCATCCTACTCGACACCATATACGTTCATGTGTTGACTGGGTTTGATAGGGCCTGCTTATGGACACATGCAGCTTTTTGTAGAGGTTTAACAGAGCCCACTGTCAAACCCCACCACATCCTAGGCAGGCCCCCTAACTCGCAGTGCCCATGGGGAGGGGTCGTCAAGCCCTTGGACATAGTCCCTGCTGCCCCTACTAATAATGGTAGTTGTGTAGAGCTAAAAACAGAAAAAAAAATCATTATTTTCTGTAGTATTGATAAAAAATACTGAAAACTGAATAATTAAGGGCTTCAACACGAACATACATTCGTATGTGATTTCACAAGAAAATAGTAAATGACCAAAACAGCGTAAAAATACTACGTAAATTTCATTAGAGTAAATGAAACCGCTAAATAAGTGCTCTTCGCTATTATTAAAGAGCAAAATTTTCACATTCGAATATAGCATGACCGAATTGGGTACTGAAAGGTTAACTTTATCGTATACTACTAGCAGACCCGCCTAAAATTGATTTATTCTCTGATTAGTTTCCGCTTTATGCAGAAGCTTATGCTTCATTTGTATGTGAGCCCCCCTTTCCAGAAGGAGAAGGGGGTTCGAGCCACCACAGAAACATATCTTCCCTTCCAAAACCTCCACATGCCAGATTTTGCTCCATTTGCTTGATCAATTCTCGAGTTATGAAGAAATTGGTGTTTCATTTGTATGGAAGCCCCCTTCTCAAAGAGGAGAGGGGTCTCAAACCATCTTAAGATTCCCGGCCCCACAAATCGCTGCATGCAAGTTTTCTCGCGGATCGCTTTAGTTGTTTCCGAATCTATAAGGGTCAGGCAGACATAAATTCATTTTTATGTATACAGATTTTCCATTCATTGGAAAAACACAAGAACATTAATCAACTTATCAACTTGATTTGGTTTCAAAAATTTGTATACGGTTTCTAGAGATATCAAAGTTTTTTGTGTGTTTTCTCAAAGTTCCGCGTTCTTTTGCAATCATTTTGTTTTGTTTACCAACGTGTCTTTTTCTACTTACTTTTTCGTCGGTTTATTTGATCATAAATATCGTACGCATAAATACTACTGATCAGGACCTACAGCTTTCAGCCGAAGGCAGACGTGTTCAGACATTTTTCTTTAAAAAAATGCCAGCTTTGTCGGATGGGAACGACCCCAGGCCTACTAAGATGAGAAGCCAACATAGCTACCACTCGATCACCGGATTTTTATGTGTTTCACTTTTACGCAATCAAAAACTACGGAAAGGATGATCAACACCTTTTGAATCGATATTCATCCACCGTGGACAAATTTCGAATCAAAGGATCAAAATCCGTGTAGCTATTTTTTGATTAAACTTTCAAATTAAAGCAGATCGATTCACTAGACTATCACTGTAAATAGTTCTATACGAACCTCCAGAAGCCCTAGAATTCCTTACCGCTGAATTTACTAGTAGAATAATGGTCAAGCCGATCTGAAACTAAACGTTTGCTGGGTGGCGATTTGTTTTTTATTGGTGGTATTTCAATTTCAAAACTCACTTCCTATTTAAATGGCAAAATACGCATACCCATGATTGCTGGTCAATTAAGCTATGATTTACTTCTGCCTTTCTTGACATTAGTTTGATGCCATGCTACTATGCTCAATAAGATCGATATTATAGATAGTTGAATCTTTAGATGAGCGAGATATGACATCACACCCCTAATATTTTGTTGTTTTTTTGACGACAAAAGGTTTATCTCCGTTCAACTCAGGATTTTTACGCTGTTGGAATTTAGTGTTGAACTTAATTTTAAAATCAAAAAAACACTTTAATAAAGAATTAAAAAAAAAAAAGCTGTTGGAATTCATTAATTTCTCGGTGACCCTGAACTTTCACTGCTTATTAAATAACACCTGAATTTTCTTTGATTGTTTGTGAATTTATTCGTGGAGTTAACTCTAGACCAACATTTGAAAAGGGCGTAACAGCCAAATTCATTCCTTTTGATTCCTCGCCTACATATATAGCTATATATGTAAACGAAGAATCAGAAGGAATAATTTTTGGCTGATACGCTCTTTTCAAATGTTAGTCTAGAACTATTTTTTTCATTAACGCTATAGGTCCTAATGGACTAAAACCACACCACAGAGAAACAGACGTCTCACTCTACACATGTTCCATCGTTCATCTTTTTAACGGTGGATTCATTTTTTTTGTAGGTGGTCGATCGGCCACCGATGGCGCTTCCATCGGTTTTACTTGTGTTTGACGTTTGCTCACTACCGCCACCTAGTTGCCGCTTGTCCACCTACAGTGCATTTAGAATTGGGCGGTACTGTTTTCGTGACGATGATTTTGATTGCATTTTGTTCTAAGTGAGACGTCTGTTTCTCTGTGACCACACCATGCGAAAAAAAACCCAAGTGTTTTCCAATAACTATTATAATCGACATTTTATCATTTTATTCAGCATCTACTGTTTAAATTGACGAAGTTTCAAACAGCAAAATGGTTACAACCAAGCTTGTCTCTAGAGAACCTGCTGTTTGAAATCATGATTCTAAAGATTTCTTGACTGCAGTATTCGACATGTTAACCATGACCATGCACTTCTTAATATGGAATTAGGTTCAGGTTTACCATAATACAAGTTCCATGCAAATGCTTGCACAATTGTTCATTTATTCAATAAAACGTATGAAATGAAATTGCCTTAAAAAGTTTTGTCACAAGTGTGGGGTTTGAGTAAGTCACCATCAGCGTGCGATTATACATTAACACCTCAGCGTGTCGATCAGTGCGCAGCAAGCCATGACTCGCCCTCTTCTGGTCAGACCTGCGTGGCGTGCACACGCACCCACGGAGAGCTGCTGTCATAACAGTTCGCTCCGGCCATTTGGGGCCACACATTTTGGCGATCCTGCCAGGTTATTTGTTGGACCCTGACGCTTATTTCAAAAGGTGAGTTGAATTCAATTTGTTTATGTGATAATGTGTTGAAATATTTGATGATTTAAAAAAAAAAACACAATACAATGGGTTTGTATTGCTACAAAGCGCGTCTGGAAGAGCGCTGCAAAATGGATTGTGATTTGTACAATCACAAAGCGTGTCTGGACGACCGCTGGAAAATGGATTGTGGTTTGGAAAATCACAAAGCGCGTCTGGAAGACCGCTGGAAAATGGATTGTGGTTTGGAAAATCACAAAGCGTGTCTGGAAGACCGCTGGAAAATGGATTGTGGTCTGGAAAATAACAAAGCGCGTCTAGAAGACCGCTGGAAAATGGATTGTGGTTTAGAAAATCACAAAGTGTGTCTGGAAAACCGCTGGAAAATGGATTGTGGTTTGGAAAATCACAAAGCGCGTCTGGAAGACCGCTGGAAAATGGATTGTGGTTTAGAAAATCACAGAGCGTGTCTGGAAGACCGCTGGAAAATGGATTGTGGTTTAGAATATCACAAAGCGCGTCTGGCAGACCGCTGTAAAATGGATTGTGATAGAAAATCACAAAGCGCGGGAGATCGCTGGAAAATGGTTTGTGGTTTGCAATACTACAAGGCGCGTCTAGGAGACTGCCGAGAAAAGGGTTGAAAATCTAGAAAATTCAAAGGTGGGTCATGGAAGCATTAATTTTGTTTGAAATGTACAACTTGGTGACTTTAGTGTACATGAGACTACCAGTTTAGCTAGTTCTAACGAATTCGGAGAGATTTGGAGATCTATCGTTCGTATGCTACAAAGTTTTTTGGAAGGCTTAATATATTATCTCGAAGTTTATTTTGGAGTTTACTGGCTTAGTAGTCGTAGCGGGATTACCCGTTGGATGAGATTCCAACATTCACGAAGCTTATGAATTGTTTCATATCCCATCATTATATTACTTTGAATTGATTGGAAATTATTTGAAACTCGAATTGATTTAGATAAGATTTGGATTAGAATTTGGGCAATTATATTACTCAAATTTTCAGGGAAAAAGAGGAATAATAATATAATAAATTAACAATTATTTGTCATAAACTCAAGAATTTTGTAGAACAACGACTTGTGGGGGAAACAGTATTTTTATGCACTTAAAAGCTTGAAAAATCACTTTAACATGGACAAAACGTGAACGGAACGAATCGCAATGTTCACAAGACTTGTAGAGCACACCAAAAGCTTCCGTATAGAAGTTGTTGCGATAGTTTTCGACGTTTATATCTCTTGTTAGATTTTTTCCAAAATTGAAAATAGCCCAAAAACACTAAATCGACTTAAGCCACCTCAAAATTTTATCCGAATTAGCTGAAAATTTGACAGGAGACTTATTTTAGCATAAGAATTGTGATTCTGGGCTGACCAGTTGAATTTTTGATACTTTTTGAAAAACATGAAGAGGTCTAATACTTATGCTAACAATCGATTTTAATTTCAGCATTGTACGAAAATTATTACGCTAGATATGAACTTTTGATAATAGAAGTAGAAAACCGTGTGGTGAATGAATCGTTTGCTTTGAGCGTGCTTACAGCGGCACACTAGGAGTTAACTTTCTGAAGTCAGTATGGCGAAAGGCATCTAAGGTTCGATTTCTCAAAATTAAGCACTTTAATCGAAAAAATATTTGGTATGCGTAGTAGCGGACACCATCCCTCATAACCGGTACCAAATAGTTTTTCATGAAAAGTTCCTAATTTTGAGAAAACCAGCGTTAGATGTCTTTCGCCATACAAATTTCTGGCGGTTAACTCTTGCTGGCTATTTTTTGCATATACTATAGCGCCTGGATGTGACTGCGGCGAGTAGAAAATCAGCCACTGCCAATAATTCATTTAAAATTCACCACATGGCTTGATTGTATAATGGTATAATCACCTTAATCTAAAATCAATGTTATTCATCCACCAGGGTGTTCCAACTTTTCTTATTTAACTTTTTTTTTGATATTTTTTTTTTGTTTTTTGTTTCTTATTTGCTTATCTATTTTTATCATTTCTGTTTTCATTTTTACTTTTTATCTTAGAATATTACTTCAATCAGCATTCGTTTAATAATTTATAAATAAGAATAAACCTAAATAAATTTAATATTATTCTAGATTACCATTCTTTATTCATGAAAGTAGAACTCAAGTTCATAACAATTCTCAAACCAGTTCGAAATAGCAAAACAACATTTCTGCACTGAAGCCTTTTTAGTGTTTTTTTTAATTACAATATCCATGATATTAGTAAGCATCTGACGCAGCGAGAACTGATTAGTCAGTGGCCAATTGTTCTAT
The DNA here is from genome assembly GCF_024139115.2 of Armigeres subalbatus. NCBI lineage: Eukaryota > Metazoa > Arthropoda > Insecta > Diptera > Culicidae > Armigeres > Armigeres subalbatus. The sequence goes on along the minus strand of NC_085140.1, from coordinate 92,463,650 downwards.
TTCGAGTATCTGATTACCATAATGAACCCATTGAGGGCTGCTTGTTCCAACTCGTTTACATATTCGTTATCATTTCCAAAACTCGCAGATTATGACATGACATGCTTCTTCTTGCGTTGACATTGACTGCCTTGTGTTGTCACCGGCATAGTGTCGGTATGCTACCTTCTCATGAATGCTTCTCAGTGTGCCTCTTAAGACTGACAGTGGTACATCATCCTTATTCTCGACTTTATGGAGCATTGTAAAGAATATTGTAAGATTTGCGAATCGAGTCTGCTGGAACTACCTCCCACGCTTTGGAGACCAAAAGATCTTCTATGATGATGGTCTATGGTAGATTGGTTAGAGGAGGTCCCACGAACTCGAAAATAGACGAAGCCACTCTGATCAATCTCTAAAAACGTGCTGACCAACCATGTAGAGCACCCAAAAGGTGACGTGGTAATGAAAATAATATCTAGTAGGGAGGCGAAACGTGAGAAACGCCTCCTTACTGATTAGAAGAAGTTGGTGGTGCGACTCTTAAAGTGAGTAAGATTGTGCAGGATGCCGCCCCAAAACGTTAAGTGTAGTACTCCCACCGGCTGAATTTCATCGGTAGGACAACCGTCCGTGGTGGAAAATTGCCATCCCTAAAAAGCCGAAAATGAAAACGAAGTGAGTCGTAAAACAAACGGCAGAGGAGGTAGCTGCGGCAAAAAAAGAGGTGCTTGTAGAAGTATGATGTTATGACGGAGCTACACGGATGTCCCAAAGGCCATGAGAGGAGAGCAAATACTCTATGGTCAAGTAGAAGATGTCAACTGCATACATAGGATGCAGAAGGGCGAGATGATTTTTGGAATCCTGCACAGAAGAGCTCGGCGTACAAAAACTTGACTGTAGATGGGATTCATGTCGGAGCCCAGTCGAAGTCATCCAATGTAAGGGTTTGGATGAAATGTCTAAAGCCGGTGAGCTGGTTGATACATTGAAAGATCAGTGGAGAGTTGAGATCCTATTCGTTTACGAAAGAGCTATGCGGGCACGCAGGTGATGAGCCTATATGTGTGCCCGCCAGGTACGTCTGGCGGCAGCCAAGAAGTTGCTTGATAAGACCAAGTTGAAGGTAGGATTAATGGTATGTTACGTGATCATACACCAACCACTTGTGGTCTGTCTGTGGTCTGTGGTCTGCTATGCTCATAAGTCATTTCAGAACTGAACTTCGGCAGGAAATTTCGTTTAGTACTGATTCTCAGCAAAAAATTTACATTATCTCAGCAACCGGCACTTTTAATGAGATCTCAGCAAAAATCATGTTTACTGAAATTCGGTGGTGCCCACCTAGGGAAATTCGTGGAACTGAAAATTTCTCAACTTCATCGGAAGCACACGCATACTCGGTGATGTGTTCAAGGACCGTGGATTCGTAGCGCTTTAGGAGGTTTGTTGGAAGAGATCAATGGTGCGTTTAGAGGCAATCATACCATCTATCAGAGAAGCGGCAACACACACGAGCTTTGAACAGCTTGAGTAGTGATGACCGATATGCAAAGGCGCGTAATCGGGTGATGGCTGATTCGTGGGAGAATGCGCAGGTTGAGGATCCCGGAGGAACTGATGATGATAAGGACGCATTCTACACGCAGCTGGAACGTGAGTACGACAGTTGCCCAAGCAACGACGTCAAAATCATCATAGGAGATTTGAACGCTCAGGTTGACCAAGAGGATAAGTTTAGACCGACTTTTGGAAAGTTCAGTGCCCACCAGCTGACGAACAAAAACGGTCAACACAGCCTTCCATATCGGTACACCTGGATATCACCACAGCAGACAGAATCACAAATCAATCGTACTGATTGATGGATGGCACTTCTCCGACATTATCGACGTTAGGACATATCGTGGCGCCTACATCGACTCTGATCATTATCGGGTGATGGTTTAACTGCCCCTAAACCTATCCGTCATCAACAATATTTGGTACCGATGACCGCCGCGATACGACCTAGAGCGACTAAAGGAACCTGATGTCACCACTGCATACGTACAGTATCTCGAGGCAGAGTTGCTGGAGAGGGTGACCTCTATGGGGCCCCTCTTGAGGCCTGCTGGAATACGGTTAAAGCAGCCTGGAAGAAGCCGAGTGCGAGGAGATGAAAAAGTTGTGCCGTCCTCAAGAAACACGCAGGCTCTATCAGAAGCTCAACGCATCCCGCAAAGGCGTCGTGCCGCGAGTCGAGGGATACAGGGATAAGGATGGAAGCATCTTGACGGACGAACGTGTGGTGATCGAAAAATGGAAGCAGTACTACGAGGAACAATTGAATGGTCCTGAGAGTACAGGCACTGAAAGTCAAGGCAGCGGAGGAGATGACTCCACGGACGATGGAGGCCAGCCAGCCTTGAGGGAAGTTAGGGATGCCCTCCAACACCTAAAAGCCAATAAACCAGCTGGTAAGGATGGTATCGGAGCTGAGGTCATCGAGATGGGTCCGGATGGATCAAGCTGGCTCCGTTGATGGCCAAACGACAACGGATCAGATCTTTACTTTATGGAAAATCTTCCAAAAACGCCGTGAATACTAGGTCCCAACGCACCATCTGTATATCGATTATAAGGCAACATACGACAGTATAGCCTGCGTAGAGCTATGAAATATTATGGACGAGAACATCTTCTCTGGGAAGCTTACCAGACCAATTAAAACAATGGTGAATGGGGGGCAAAGCTGTGGGAAGATTTCGGGCGAAAACTCCAGGCAAGGTGATGGACTTTCGTGCCTGTGGATCAACATTACACTAGAAGGTGACATGCGGAGAGCCGGGTGTAACAGCCGGGGTACGATTTTCAAAAGATCCAATTAATTTATTTGTTTCGCGGATGACATGGACACTATCGGCCGATAAATTGCAAAGGTGGCAGAACTGTACACGCCCTGAAACGTGAAGTAACAATAGTTGCTCTGGTGGTGAATGGGCGAAACTGACCGCGACAGGGTCCGCCTGGGAAGAAATGTTACGATAGACGGGGACACTTTCGAGGTGGTCGATGAATTCGTCTACCTTGGATCCTTGCTAACGGCTGAAAATAATGTTGGTAGTGAAATACAAAGGCGCATCGTCTGTGGATGTAGGGCCTACTACAAACTCTAGAAGAAACTGCGGTCAAAAAAAATTCACACCCGCACCAAATGTATCATGTACAAAACGCTCATAAGACCGGTAGCCCTTTACGGACATGAAACTTGGACCATGCTCGAGGAAGAATTGTAAGCACTCGGAGTATTCAAGAGACAGCTGCTTAGGACCATCTTTGGCGGTGTGCAAGAAGACGGTGTATGGCGGGGAAGGATGAACCATGAGTATGCCCAGCTCTACGACGAATCTAGTATTCAGAAGGTAGCTAAAGCCGGAAGAGTACGATAGGCAGGACATATTGCAAGAATGCCTGATAGCAACCCTGCAAAGATGGTGTTCGCCCCAGATCCGGCAAGTACAAGCAGTCGTTGCGAGCACAGCAAGCGAGGTGGGCTGACCAGTAGGGTGTTTCAAAAAATCGATTTTGCTCCACACTGCTCATCTGATTCTTTACCATGTGCTGAGTGTCCTCTGAAAAGTTGAGCTCATTTGGATTAAAACTGATTTAGCACAAGCCGTTTCAAGTTTGCATGCAAATTAGTATGAGGAAATTTATTTTTTCATTATACTGTTAATGACGCTTCCCCATCAAGCGCAGGTTAAAAGAAAACCTACATAGCTAAAAGAAAAACTCAACAGCTTTCACTCAGTGAAAACCGCATCTTAATTAATCGTTCCAATAATTAGAAATCGAATTTAATCTATACCGTGGTTTTCTGGAGCTAATTGCGTAACTCATCAACAGGCAACATTGCTGCTCGTGGCGCTAAAGATAGCACACACAAATTAAGGCTACTATGTTGCACTGCACATTTCAGTGATGCCCTCAGAAAAGTTTAACGATCATGACTAAAGATTCGCAACCTGTCCTAAAATCGATTATTAATCATTGGGGCGATTAATCAACATGCGGTTTTCGTTGGGTGAAAGCTGTTGAGTATTCTTTTTAGCTATGTAGGTTTTCTTTTAACCTGCGCTTAATGGGGAAACGTCATTAACAGTATAATGAAAAAATAAATTTCCCCATACTAATTTGCATGCAAACTTGAAACGGCTTGTGCTAAATCAGTTTTAATCCAAATGAGCTCAAGTTTTCAGAGGACACTCAGAACATGGTAAAGAATCAGATGAGCACTGTGGAGCTAAATCGATTTTTTGAACCACCCTACTGACCAGGTACAGAACGACTTAGCGAGCGAGGGGTGCATTCGAGGCTGGAGATATGCGGCCTCGAACCGTGTATTGAAGCGTCAAATTGCTGATTAAGTGTTTTCTGTTAAGATGTAAACTAAATGAATGAAAATGAATGAACCCAGACAGCCTCATAGAGAGGATATGTCGGAACGTGAACATTTGGAATGTAACGTCACGTCTCAAAATCTTAGATTCTTCCCTCCACCCTATGTCTGTTGAGGATGGTCCTATAGTGGCCTAGAATTGAAAACATATTTTTATACTCAATGAATCACGTTTATAATGTAAACTGTTAAAAATGGGAGCAAAAAAAAAAGTTACGTTATATCGAGGCAAAAATTACGTTATATCGAGGTTACGTTTTATCGAGGTATTACTGTACTTACCTTTCTGTACCTGAAAAACATCCTTATCATCAATTTGGAAGCAAGAAAACATATGCTTCTACTCCTCTGCTGACTTCCGATCGGATCCGACCCGAACTCGAGTTTTTATTTACTTTTGCAAGAGCGAGCAAGGGGCTGCCCACTAGTGTATGAATAAAACAAACAGAGATTTAATTTGTTTTAAGAATAAATATGTTTGATTCAAACATATTACCATTTTGGAAATAAACATGTATATTTTTGGAGCAAATGGATGAAATTTGTATCCGTGTACTTAGTATACAACAAAGGCAAAACGCGTAAATCCCAAAATTCGCATAAAAAAGGACCCCAGTGTACATGGTCGGATCCTGACAGAAGAGCTTCCAGAATATTTGATCGAAGGATGCTGCGGGTCATACTCGGTTGGGAACAGGAGAATGGCATCTGGCGGCGATGATTGAATCACGAGTTTTACCAGATATTCAACACGGCACACTACGGTAGGCTGGATACGATAATAGTATGTTGGAAGAACATTAAGCGAAGGTAACATTCGGCTGTGATCCGGAAAAGGCTGTAGGTTTCGTGGTAGCCTGTATACACGATATAAATTTCTTTTGTTAGCCTTTCGTGGAATGGCGTTGTGAAATATCATTTTGTTTCCTCTCCAACTGCTGTTCCTATTTATTCACCAGCATTCGATACTGCATTAGGTTTGACCACTGCTCCTGCCACTGCGACCAGTTGTTTAGATCTATTGCAGCGTTACCCGTTTCATTAGTGTATAAGTGCATAGGCTAGATGTTCCAGTTGTGGCTATAGCACCAGTTGTCGCACTAGTGCTTTATATGCCAAATAGCCAATCAAATCACCGCAAACCAAGTTCATATCGATATATTCATTTGATGCAATAACACCTTTTATTTCCTCCATAACAAGCAAAGCATAATTGTAAGATTTGATTTTGCCTAATTTTTGACGTCCTTTGCACCAGTTGTCGCACTAGTAGTCCCAATTTGGCTAGTCCCATAAGGAAACAATGGGATTTCTCAAATAAGGAACCAAAATTAAGAATATTGCCACAACTGGTGCATGCGTTCCTATTATGGATTAATCAATTTTGATGATAATGACAAATTTTATTGAGGTTTTCACAGCTGCTCTAAGGAGCAGAAAGTAAAACCTTTCGCTTGATATATAAAGTCCACCCACATGCTTTTTACTTATTTTTTTAAAATAGTTGTTCTAATGTATGGCGACAGTTGGTACACCCACCCTATCGAATTACTCCATTACTAGGTTAAAAGACTATTATTCTTCCATTTACTTCCACTATTCACTTTTTATGTATCATATTTTTATGTTGTTACATAAAAAGTGAATAGTGGAAGTAAATGGAAGAATAATAGTCTTTTAACCTTGTAGCTTTTCCCTTAAGACGCTCTAAAATAATTAATCAAAATAATTAATCACTCCATTACTATTCAGAAGCAATAGTGCTGTCCAATGAGCCGCTCGAAGTAGCTCGAAGTTGTTCCCGTCCTGCTCGTTCTTTTTTGTCAACAAATGGGCATGAGCAGGACAGGGAGAAACTTCGAGCTACTTCAAGCTCTCATTGGACAGCACTAATGCAGTATCGGATTCAATACAGTTCTTGTTTTGTATTCTTCAGAGCATCATGAGAAGGTCCCGCTGTTTGGACCCTTCCCAGAGAGCAATCTCATTGAAGGCACGACCCTTATCAATTGGAAATCAATCCTTGACATTGTAATTCCTACATGGTTCAATTCAACCAGAGGAAATATTCTAACTGCCAGAGGCAATTGAAATGTATTAATAATAACTAAAAATGTAACATAGCAAATAAGGATGATAGTGTTAAGAAAACACGGAACACCTAGTCTACGAGATGAATGCATGTATTAGATAATTAGCAAATAAAATTAGTTAAAAAAAAAAAAAAATCCTTTCTTGAGTAAACTGAACAGTAATTTTGTTATTTGGCCATGCATCGGAGCCAGCCACATCCTTGTCTTGCTTCTAGAATATCACTAGTAAAGCTTCAAACCCGGGATTTAGCTCTGTCTATAAGACCATTTCAAGCTAGAGATTTTGTTCAGTAATAAGAACTTCCGTGTGTTCCTCTCACTACCATTGTTCACCAGTTCGCATTTAAATCCCAAACTCGATTTTTACAGCAGTCAGTCAGTCAGTTTAGCCTAGGACCGGGTACCGAGGTTTTTTAGAGGTTTGGTCCGATCTAGGATATTTTCGGGTTGGAAATTTTCTCAACTTCCCATAAAAGTATCACCATATTAGCCTCATGATATACGAATGCAAAAATGGCAGCTTGGCTAAGAAATCTCGTAGTTAATAACTGCGGAGGTGCTGAATGAACACTAAGCTGCGAGGCGGCAACGTCCGAGTGGGAGATATAATGCCAATAAGAAGAAGAAGCTTCTCTGAAAAAAATCCTGACCAGAATCATCAACGAATATGAAAAACTATGAATAATTTCGTAGCGCAAAGGCAATGGTGATAAAATGGATCACATATCAAAAACAGTGCGCTCCAATTGCGTTCAGAAATCTCAATAAGTTTGAATTGATGAAACATATTGATACTTACTTATTCTGATCTATACGATGGAAATGTCCTTAATTGCACCAATTATCATTGAACTTGTGTCACTATCACATTTATAAGACTGGTTTGGTACAATCATCCTTTTAGTAACGGAAATTCACACAGGTTACAATTCTGTGTGTGCTTGTACATTCGACAGCAATTTCTTAAAAAAAAAAACTTTGATAAGCCTTCCAGTGATTTCGCCTTTCACTCTTTTACACTTATGCTAACTACACCTTCAACACATATGCTCCCATATCGCACAACTTCCCTTCTAGCATTCGATTTCAAACAAAACACATAAAACACCTGAAGGTGAAATTCCTGCCTTCAACTAATCCACAGAGTCCTTCGCAGTTTGCACATAATTTCTTCCTCACTCATCACAGCGCCAATTTTGTTCGCCAATCGCGCCAACTCACGCCGACGAGATGGAAAAATAAATCGCTCCGATCGCTTCCACGGTTCCCCACAAACTGACTACGCGGGCGAACGGATCGGCTGATATTTGTTGCCAAACGCTACCGGCGCGCGGCCGTCGTTCTTTCGTCTGTTTTCCAATGCATGTTTTCCGCGCTGATAATGCGAACCAACTATTATACCTATACGACCAGACACAACATCCACCGAGTCACCCACCCAATTCCGATGCTCAATACTGCCTCACTCTCCGAGTAGTGCAACTGTTGGCCTTAATCAGGGTTTCCCTTTCCTGTTTCCCCTTTTCAACTTCCTTTTAGCTGGGCGAAGCACCTGTTCTAGTTTGTCTCTCCCGTCGTGCGCGCGAAAATCCACACTCCTCGAACCCCCGATTTACCAAGTTTTATGAACTCAATCGTAACAGCCACTTCACCGGGTGGCACACCACCGTGGAGGGACGTCGAGCAAAATCTTTCAAATCAGGAACACGTAGAAAAGAGGATCAAAAAAGAATTTCCTGTTATCGATATCGGCCATAATTTGATTAGTTGAATAATTTGATAAGTTTATTAAATTGTTGTGTTTCAAGCATTTATTAAATAAATCAATGAATAATCTAGTATACCACCTGCACATTAATAGATATGATTCCTGAGTAGTTATGCTTCTGATTATGCTAATTTCTCGCGTATTGTGCCTAATACCGTTGACTCAATAATCTTGATTCAGGACATGACAGGACAGGAGTGCTCTAATGAGCGAACAATCATTCTACTTTGCCATATTTATTTTTGCTGGAAATGTTCAGGTCTTAACACTTGCTTTATGTCTTCGGCTGGTTAGGATGACTTTCGATGCAATCCACGCGAAAGTATATGATCTCCTCTTTCATATCGTGGGTAAACTAAAATGTTCTATTGGAGGATCTAGAACAATTTTTATTTTGTTCACTATTTTTGGTGCCAACTCCATAGAAATCTATAGAAATATGACTCCCGATAGAACATTTTAAAAATGCACCTGCGTGTAAAAGGAAAGCCTATACATTCGAGTAGTGGGTGTTTAAGAGACACTGATTTTTTTTAAAATTAGCCTCTTCGGACAAAGACACCGTGTTATCTATGAAGCTAGCGTCTGTAAACGCCTTAAGGCAGGCAATAATAGTTGGAATCCCGTACACTGAGGCGATGTGCATCGATTGTTTCGAGAAAGACATCATCTTCGCTAAAAATCAAATTTTTTGTCCTTTGTGACCAGCATTTTCTATAACGGAAAAAGTAGGGGGTTGTATTAAGGCTCAAGACTCCATCACAATGTTTTAAAAATTAATGACTGTATCGCTTGGTTGTAACAGTGATGCAATTGTTACGGGAAAGTGCAGCAGCTATAAATAAATTTTGTTTACAACTGGGGTGGGTGGAAATGGGGTGTTAACCCTTATGCGGCCAACAAAAAAAACACACGTGGATGGCCGACAGGGTACCCGTGTTCCCATAAATTGATATTCTCATAACTTCAACAATTTTCAACCGATTTGGATAATTTTGACAGTTTTGGAAACAGAAACTCATATACTTTTTGCCCATTGTCAAGGTTTACAGCTTATGCCCATGGTTATACAAGAAATCTCTGAAGTAAGGCTTAAGAGTCTACACGCGTAACCAAAGGCCATTCAACCAGTTTCAAATATGCTACAAGCTCTTTGCGCTTCTTAGAATTGAAGGTGTTCACAGTATATGCTTCGGGTAATGCAAAAATCCCTGAAATGAGGTTTTAGTCATCCGAGAAATCTCTGGAGTAAAGCCTGAAGATCTACTCGCGTAACCAAAGACCTATTTTGCAAATTCAAATACGGTACATGCTCTTTGTGGTGCATAGCATAGAATGCGTTCACAGTATATGTTCCGAGTCATCCAAGAAATCTCTGGAGTAAGGCCTTAAGGTCTACACTCGTAACCATGGGTCTATGGACTTGTCTCAAAAGTGGTACATGCTCTTTGCGTATCTTGAAATCAAATGTGATCACTACATATGTTCTGTGCTAACGAAGAAATCTCTCGGATAAGTCCTCTGGCGCCTTCATTGCATATGTTCATGGTCATCCAAGAAAACCCTGGAAAAGGCCTTCAGGTCTTCACGCGTAGCCAGAGATCTTTTAGATTGTTTCAAAAGTGATGCATGCCCTTTGTGGTACATAGAAAAGAGCGCTTTCATTGCATATGTTGATGGTCATCCAAGAAAATCCTGGAAAAGGTCTTAAGATCTACACGCGTAACCAGAGATCTTTTAGATTGTTTTAAAACTGGTACATGCCCTTTGTGGTACATAGAATAGAACGCCTTTATTGCATATGTTCATGGTCATCCAAGAAAACCCTGGAAAAGGCCTTAAGATCTACACGCGTAACCAAAGATCTCTCGGATTTTTTCAAAAGTGTTACATGCCCTTTGTAGTACATAGAATAGATTGCGTCCATTGCATAGGTTCATGGTCATCCAAGAAAACCCTGGAATTGGCCTTTAAATCTGCATGGGTACCCAGAAATCTTTTGGCTTGTTTCAAAAGTGGTACACGCACTTTGTGGTACATAGAATAGAATACGTCCATTGCATACGTTTATGGTCTTCCAAGAAAATGCTAGAATAGGCCTCAGGATCTTCACACGTAACCAGATACCTTTCGGATTGTTTCAATAGTGGCATATTCCCTTTGTGGTACATATAATATACCGCTTTCATTGCATATGTTCATGGGTATCCAAGAAAACACTTGAACAATCCTCAAGAACTTCACGCGTAACCAGAGTTCTTTCGGCCTATTTGAATAGTTATACATGCCTTTTATGGTACGTAGAATAGAATGCACCCATTTCAAATGTTCATGGTCATCCAAGAAAACCCTGATTAAGGCATTAGGATCTACACCAGAGATATATCAGCCTGTTTTAAATTTGGTACATGCCTTTGGGAGGTTGATCCACCGACCTTGAATCTATGAAGTTCGTAGACTACCTAGAACCCACGACAACAACCAGAACTACTTGGAATACAAACATATGCCAGGAACGGGTCACACAACTTGTTTATTCTTCGATAACTGCCTCCATTACGGAGATTGATTCGAAGACCTTGACTGTGTGGAGTTCGTAGACTACCTGGAACTCACGACAACAACAGGAACTACTTAGAATACAAACATATACCAGGAAGGGGTCATGCAACTTGTTTTTTCTCCGATAACTGCCTCCATCACGGAGATTGATCCGAAGACCTTGACTGTATGGAGTTCGTAGACTACCTTGAACTCACGACAACAACAAGAACTACATGAAAAACAGATATATATCAAGAAGGGGTCACACAACTTGTTTATTCTTCATTAACTGCCTCCATTACGAAGATTGATCCACAGACCTTGAATTTATGGAGTTTGTAGACTACCTGGAACCAATGACATCAACAAGAATTACTTGGAATACAAACAAATACCAAGAAGGGGTCACACAACTTGTTTATTCTTCAATAACTGCCTCCGTTACTGAGGTTGATCCACAGATTTTGACTCTATGGAGTTCGTAGACTACCTGGAGCCCACGACAACAACAAGAACAACTTAGAATACAAACATATACCAAGAAGAGGTCACGCAACTTGTTTATTCTTCGTTAACTGCCTCCATTACGGAGATTGATCTGAAGACCTTGACTGTATGGAGTTCGTAGACTACCTGGAATCAATGACAGCAACAAGAACTACTTGGAATGCAAACATGTTTTAAAAAAAGGTCATTGGATGACTCGGAACATATACTGTGAAAGTATTATATGCTAAGTACCATAAACAGCATGTACCGTTTTTGAATTTACACGATAGACCTTTGGTTACGTTAGTAGACCACAAGATCTTATTCCAGGGATTTTTTGGATGACTTAGGCCTTACTCCAGGGTTTTTGGAGACCCAGAATATATACTGTGAACACCGACTATTCAAAGAAGCGCAATGAGCATGTGATACATTTGAAACTAATTGATAGTCCTTCGGTTACGTGTGTAGACTCTTAAGTCTTACTTCAAAGATTTATTGTATAACCATGGACAAAAGCTGTGAACCTTGACAATAGGCAAAAAGTATATGAGTTTCTGTTTCCAAAACTGTCAAAATTATCCAAATCGGTTGAAAATTGTTAAAGTTATGAAAATATAAATTTATGGGAACACGGGTACCCTGTCGGCCATCCACGTGGTAAAAAAAACTCAGATGACCCTCCCCACGTCCCTCCTCACTGTATCAACGTGATTTTCTCACAGATGCTACATTTTATGGAGTTCTTAGATGTCACCGAGTTTCAGCTTTCAGCTATAAAAATTCATTGAAATATCACCACTTTAATTTGAAAAAGGAACACGGGTACCCCGTCGGCCGCATAAGGGTTAAAAAAATACCAGCTGATGAATAATGCTGCCAGACTTGACGAAATGTTTATTTTATATCATAACACATGTTCACGGTGTATCAAATACATACAATACTGGTGTGGAAGCTGGCCAGTGGAGATATATCAGCTTCCACACTGATATTCTTCCCTCCCCCTTCATACGGGAGCTTGGCAGAAGGAAAGTCGTGCGAAATGTGCCATCACAAATATTGCCCTCCGCTCGCATTCAAATCGACTTCTATAAAAACATTCTTCATGCCTGCCGTATCCTAACGGAACTATCAATTCTATACTTTCGCCTCTAATTCTATCATGAACATGTACGTCTAAGTTTGAAAGATGGTATTAGCATTTCCATATCATAGAATTGCTTTGTTTCTAACTATCAGCAAATGTAGGACATTTATAGATTTCTTATTGATGATAGTATTTGAAGTTTAAAAATTCTATCAATAAAATTTTGAGACTTGGGCACCAATAGCGTTGCTTCTTTTTGCTAACATGCGTGCTTACTGCTGAAAAAATAACAACAATAAGAAACAAGGCCAGGAGCAGTAACCCTACTAAAATAAATTAGGTACTGCTAATACGTCAAGGAAAAAATATTTAATGTTTTGATTCCAAACTCCGAGTCTACGTCTAGTTTAATAATATAATTTCTCAGAAAATGAGAAACAAATAATAAGATAATGTATATTTAAATATTCTTCTGGAAATTATTTTCTGCGGACTTTTTTTTAAAACATTTACATGTAATACAGCGAAATTTCCTAATCTAAAATGGATATTAACACTATTGCTGTTTGTGCATCTTTAATTGCTAATGCCTCCTGAGAATAAATGAAACTAATTATTTTAATCAATTTTTTTTACTTCAGTGTAGTCGATTTTTTTTTGCTGGGGAATCAGAACTGTTATAGTACAGTGTTGACCCGATTTTGTCACTCCCCGATTTCGTCTACCCCCAATTTTATCACGTTTTCGACCCGATTTTATTACGTTTTCGACCCGATTTTGTCACCCCAAAAAAAAATTGTCGTCATTCTTTTTATTTTCGTAAGTAATACCACAAACAACATTGATTTTCATGAAATAACTTTCACCGCCTGTAGTTTATTACGAACGACTTTTGAGTAACAGGGAAATATTCTGTAAGCAATTTCGACAAGAAATTACGGGTACCGTTCACGCATTTGGCCTTTCCAAGGCATAAAATGATTCATATTTGGTCGGGGTTCAGCCAAATCGCACCAAGCGCCAACGAAAAATTACCGATTGCTAAAACTGCTAAAACTTTTGTTTAGCAGATTTAATTGTTCGCAAATCGTATCGGATATCCCTTAACTCCATAACTGAGCATATCCTACTGCAAATGTACGCTTAAATTGATATGAAACTATTTCCGTTGTCCTTGTACGATCAAAATATCATAAGTCAGTCGAAAAGCCGCTTGGTGCGGTTTGGCTGAACCCCGACCATTTGTGAAATGAATTAAAAAATTGGAAATATTTTTTTTTCCAATTTTGTCACATGCCCTGTTTTATCACCCCAAAATTCACCAGGGGGTGATAAAATCGGGATATTACTGTATAACCATGTTTTAATATACGTGTCGTTTAGTACCAAGCACAACTTAAATATGCCATCACTCGTACCCATCCCGGGAACATGTGGATGAAAGCAATCACTTTTCGTGGATGAGCAGACCAAATCACTAATTTTATTCTTCTTCATCCACCACCGCTGCCCTCGCTGCTTCAGCCATCATTGGTCTCTAGCGGCGAACTTCGAGCGATTTTTTTTTATTCGTATATTTATTTGGAAGGCACTCTGTGTTCTTAACCGCTACTGTGCCGTGATCTACTGTGGTACTCTGCTGTACAGAGTCCACGCAAAATCTATTTTTAGATGTCCATAATTCGTTATTGTTGTCGTTGCCAGTCCCTATCATCGTGAGTCCATTGTGTTCATTTGTCCATGTGGTGAATCCAGTGATCGTTGCTTTGTTCGGTTGCCATTAATAGAAGTACGTTGGAGGAATGCCTCCGAGAAGAACAGATTTGTCAGTCGTCATTAGGCAGCCGTACGGTGAGGCGCGTTCCCCAAAACGCCACCGTAAGGACTGCGCTTCTGGCGACTGGCAAGGGTTTGGTGGAGGGGCTGGGAATCGAACCCATGACCATTCGCTTATGAGGCGAACGTGTAGCCAACTACGCTACGGGACCCCCTAACTTCGAGCGATGTGATGAGCGATTGCATCCATCGCAATTGACACCACTGCATCCGACCATCATCAAGCACAGAATGATAAAAAAATGCGCTCACTTCTTTTATACATATTCGCAGACCCACCGGCAGTTCTATCACTGGCGACTGCATGCTGTGTAGGTAACACGGTGAACGAACGAATGAAACGAAAAATGCGCGAGCAAAAAGCACGTCTGTACGCGCTGCTGTCACAAATTGTTATGACTCGCACACGGCAGGCACTGCTTCTTTTATACACCTTTTACATACCGCATAATGATGTCCGTGTTAGGAATTCACGGGATTGGTTATATATGAAATTTTTGCTGGCTTTGACAAGAATTGAATTTTTTAATAGCTTATCGTTAATAATCTTAAGTTTCAATGAAATAGGCAAATTGCTGGAGAGTGTCCGAGTCGATTGATATATAAATCTTCAAAATTCATCGAAAGATAAAGGCGCTAGCAACGTTCGAAATCTTCCCTTTCAGCGTAACGCTCTCGATTTCCAAAAATCTAAATGACACCCAGTATAGTAAAGAAAGACGTAAGTCCTACATCAAAACCGTCGATAATAACACTCACCAGACATAATTCCCTCGTAGAAAGCACAGACAAACAGACGTAACACTGATGAAATTCCCATCGCACATACTTTGAACGATTGTTTCAAATAACACTGATTACTTGTTTCACACCTAGAGGAGCGCGCATCGTTTTCCTTCCGATTTGACAATTCACACTAGCCCCGCCTGTAGACATTGTCGTACTAAACACCATTTCGTGCAACATGCACGCGAGATGGTGATAAAGTAACTGGGTGATGACTTTTCAGGCAATTGTTCTAACTGTTACGTCTGTTTGTCTGTGTAGAAAGCATGCATGAGCCGATTATATTCATCCATTGGTGAAAAGTGAGTGGTCCCAGTGAAAAGCAATGATTAATGTATTTCCTCTTTCAAAAAACCGCATCTATCCTGCCCATGATATCATAGTTGACGTATCAACCATTCACAATTTCAGCGAATATGACCTACTACGCGTTTACAAAGGTAATTCAACCGCTGTAACATCGATACGTTGCATGATTCAAATCTCATTTAAGTATCTACGGGTTGAATTGTGTTAAATTTGTGATGTTTGTCCGTAAATCATCCCAAATACATCGGAAAGTGCAATGGTTGATACGTCAACTATGAAATCATGGGCAGTATCGGGAATAAGGCAATGTGATTCCTTCTCTTGAAGTAAGCGTTTGTTCGGATTATGGCAATAGCAGTTGTGGTCTATTTTTAAAAGTAGGCGTTTTTTCCGGATTATGGCAATTGTGAATGTGATCTCTTCTTTGGAAAAGGCATTTTAAGGCGATGCTGGATGTGATTCCTTCTTTCAAAGTAGACATTTGCCCGGATTAAGGCAATGGTGGATGTGATCTTTTTGCCTTTCTCGTATACAAAGTATACGTAAAGGCTATAGGATCACTCCAAACCGAACTTTTGATAGAAGGCTCGGAGACCCATAGTGTTATATACCAATCGACTCTTATACTCTTATACGAATTGAGATGATGTCTGTATGTGCGTATGTATGTGTGTGTACAAAAATGTGAGACACACTTTTTGGTACTTAGCATTATGAGATTTGTTCGCCACAAGTTTCAGTCGACGCGGATTGCGGTCTAGTTGTTTCCTATTGAAAATTGGCCCGATCGGTTATTGCGTTCCAAAGTTATTGAAAAACATTGTTTTTTCTGCCAAAGGTCCCTCCCTTGGAAAAAAATTCAAAAACGATTATTTTTTTTCAATTGTTGCAGCAATGCATTCAAATGATCGCAAATGCATATGAATTGATGGAAAAAGTAAAATCTATCCCGCTAAAGTGCTATTTCGACCTCTCTTATGTGTTTTTCATATTTTTTAATGCGCGAGAAAGGCACCACCAACGCTAGGTGGATTGATCTGTTTTTTTTTTTAAAGTAGACATTCGCCCGGTTTAAGGCCATAGTTGATGTGATCCCTTCTTTAAAAGTAGACGCTTACCCGTATTGGTGGATTTGATCCTTCGACATTTTCCAGGATGAAGTCAATGGTTAATGTGATCTCAACTTTAAAAGTAGGCGTTTGCCCTGTTGAAGACAATGGTGTATACGATCCCTTCTTTAAAAGTAGGCATTTCCCGGATTAGGGCCTACATTCTTTAAAAGTAGCTACTAATAGCTACTAAATAAATAAATAAATAAATAAAAGTAGGCGTTGCCCAGAATTAGGCACTGGTGGATGTGATCCCTTCTTCAAAAGTGAGCGTTTGCCCGGAATAAGATAAAGGTTAATGTAATTCCTTTTTCGGAAGTAGAAGTTTGAAATGTTTGCCATCAGATTAAATTTATCAGAAAATATCCTCGATCTACTTTATTTGTGTGAAAAAATACATTAAGTAACCCTTTCTTTTTCACAGTTCCAAATTATGCCAAATGTCCGTTATGCCAAATGACCCATTTTTTGTTGCAGTTCAAAATTATGCCAAATGACCGTTATGTCAAATGTCCTTTATGCCAAATAGCATTATGCTAAATTACTTAATATCAAATGAGCCAAACCCGACCGCCATAAAGAATGCTTTCATCGCCACCAGCGAGAATAATAGCCTCGGTAGAGCGAACAATAACCAAAGGAGCGCGTCAACGATACATACTCGGCTCTGGAGAAGGAAGTGAAATGCTCATGTCAACGGGAAAAGCGAACATGGGCAGACTCCCGACGAAGAAGAGAAAGCCGCAGCAACCGAGGAAATTGGTTTCTACGATATCTCACGACGCTTAAACGGGGCGCGAATGAAATCAACGATGCCTGTAAAAGACGCGAATGGTCAGCTATTGATCATCCCAATTGACCAGCTGGCTAACACGATGATACTTTTATGCCCAGGGAAGTCGAGAAAATTTCCATCCCGAAAATTTCCTAGACCGGACAGCGAATCGAACCCAGACACCCTCAGCATGGTCTTGCTATGTAGCCGCGCATCTTATCACACGGCTAAGCACCGTTTATTTCAGATATCGTAGACACCGCTACTTTCCTGGTAGGCTGGATGTAGGGTGTCTTAGTGGAGCTACCCAGAAAGGGTGACCTGGCTGTATGCAATAACTGGCGAGGTATTATGTTTCTGTATAGGAACCTTTCTAAAAGTTATATGCAAATTTATTCTATATAGTCCGGATTCAGGAGTAGATCGATGAGACTCTCCGGCGGCAGCAGGCTGTGTAGACCATATAGTCACGCTCCGTTTAATTCCAAGAGTCTTGGATTTTTCTTTTCTTGGTGTTAGGCGCTGCAGAAAGGAGGTTTGACCGATCCCCTTTCGGGTCGTAGCTGGCGTGAGGCATGGATATATTTTATCATCGCTACTGCTCCTCATCGTAATCGACGAGATTCTGGTAGGTGCGATTGACCGTGTACCGCGGGCAGTCTACAACCAGGGAGCACCTATTATTTATTTATTATCAGACTAAGGTCGGAGTGGCATGTGCTGCACATAAAAGTCTTCTCCATTCAGCTCGGTCCATGGCTGCACTTCGCCAACCACGCAGTCTGCGGAGGGTCCGCAAATCGTCCTCCACCTGATCGATCCACCTTGCCCGCTGTGCACCTCGCCTTCTTGTTCCCGTCGGATCATTGTCGAGAACCATTTTCACCGGATTACTGTCCGACATTCTGGCTACGTGCCCGGCCCACCGCAGTCTTCCGATTTTCGCGGTGTGAACGGTGGATGGTTCTCCCAACAGCTGATGCAACTCGTGGTTCATTCGCCTCCTCCACGTACCGTCCGCCATCTGCACCCCACCATAGATGGTACGCAACACTTTCCTTTCGAAAACTCCCAGTGCGCGTTACCCGTATTACCCAATGCAGCGCTCTAGCCAGTGCTTCACCACCGTGTTTAAACAGCTCTCCTGGTAGTTGGTCAACTCCAGGGGCTTTGTTGTTTTTCAACCGGCCGATCTCCTCCTGGATTTCCTGGAGATTCGGAGCCGGAAGTCGCATGTCCTGCGCGCGTGCTCCTAGGTCTGCCATATCGCTATTCAGGTGCTCTTCGTAGTGCTGCCGCCACCTTTGGATCACCTCACGCTTGTTTGTAAGAAGGTTCCCGTTTATGTCCTTGCACATATCGGGCTGTGGCACGTGGCCCTTACGTGAACGGTTCAACTTCTCATAGAACTTTCGTGCGTTATTAGCGCGGTACAGTTCCTTCGTCTCTTCACGGTCTCGATCTTCCTGCTGGCGTTTTTTCCTCCGGAAAATCGAGTTTTGTCTGTTCCGCGCCCGTTTGTATCGTGCCTTGTTCGCCCTCGTGCGGTGTTGCAGCAATCTCGCCCATGCTGCATTCTTCTCCTCAACTAACTGCTCACATTCGCCGTCATACCAGTCGTTTCTCTGATCCGGAGCCACCGTGCCTAGTGCAGCGGTTGCGGTGCTTCCAATGGCGGATCGAATATCTCTCCAGCCATCTTCAAGAGATGCTGCGCCTAGCTGCTCTTCCGTTGGGAGTGCCACTTCCAGCTGCTGCGCGTAGTCTTGGGCTAGTCTACCGTCTTGCAGCCGCCCAATGTTAAGCCGCGGCGGACGACTCCGACGCGTGTTGATCACCGTCGAGAGTTTTGAGCGCAGACATACTGCAACGAGGTAGTGGTCGGATTCAATATTCGCACTGCGGGAGCACCTAACGACTTCGAATTAGCTCAACGACGCTCTGTTATCCAGAGTAAGCTCAAAGACCTTGCCGAGCGTTCCTCTTTGGCAGGTTTAGTCATCAACTTCAACAAAAAATAAAACTTTGGGCGTAAACACGGCGATCCTTCCATTAACACAATATCTTGGTAGCCAAATGTCGTCAGACGATCGACATAGGAGCAATGATAAAGATCAAGAAATCGAGGGATGCCTTTGCTAGTTTAAAATATATCTGGAAAATCAAGCAGATAAGTGAACGGAACAAAACCCGATTTTTCAACTATAACCTGAAATATATGCTGTTATACGCTAGCGAAACATGGTGAGTGCCTGTTTTGTCGTGTTTCTGCTCAGTAAGCAGAAAGTTCGCGCGGCCGAGTGAGTAAACAATTGATGAAGATCGGAGGTGTTCCAGGTAGGATTTAGAACATTCGTAAAATCCGAGTTTTTGGTTCTGTTTTTAATGTGCGGTGAATAAGTGTGCGGTTGAACGTGTTTTGTTTATGATGCGAAACATTGGTAAGATCCAGGTTACTTTGTCCTCCTTTGGACGGTTCGTAAGTAAATTGATGAATATATTTTAATAATTTTTCAGCATATACTGTTATTGACAAACGCTCTATATTGTCGAATAGAGCTCCCTATTATTCACCTTACCCACTAACAATAATTTTCCTTCCCGAGACATCTATGAAGGTAGTATGGGTTCCCTGCATCTTCACTATAGACACTATAGGTTCCATAGACGAGCTGAGGCGAAGGCAAATGTAGCCAAACGAACTGTCAGTTAGTATAGCCAAACGAGCATGACGTCACGATTGAAATCCAAGCAACGGAGCGTGTGACGTCAAATTCACGTGGTACACTGTGAAAAAGTGGAAAAACACACTTAATCGAAATGACCCAACCGTTCCTGCGCTCGTCTATGGAACCTATAGTGTCTATAATCTTCACTAGTAGTTTTTGAACTAACATTCCTTCCCTTCCTTCCGTGATTGTAAGGACGTGGCCATGTATACAACTGCTACTGTATAGGAAAAGGTACTAATCCCAAGTATCAATTTACGACAATATACAGTAGATTGCTCAATTGAGCATTGTATAGCCACCCACGATATGTACAATCACAAATGCTATACTATACGCTAGCGAAACATGGTGTTTACCAGTGGAGAACATTCAACAGATGCCTGGGGAACATAATTCGTGCATGGTGGCCTCAAAACTGGATTTTAAACAACGACGGAGCTGTTGTTGTTACCAGAGGCAGATACCAACTGAAATTCGGGATCGGAACTGGGGCTGGGTCGGTTACATCTTATGTAAGGAAACGGAAAGAACGGCGGAAACAAAATCTGTAAACATGCATTAGGTTCCATTGGGCTCCAGCAGCGGGATATCGCAGCAGAGGCAGACCGAGAGGCTCACGGCGGCGCAGCCTCATTAAGGAAATGAAAGAAGTCAACTGAAATCTAACCTGGCAACAGGTTAAAGCGATAGCTGGACATCGCTTAATATGAAGATCTTTCAAGTCGGCCCTTTGCACCACTGGCACTGAAAGTGTACAGGACCCGTAAGTAAGTAAGTGTCCATGAGCGTCGATCTTATGGTTACATTTGATGCCACATTGATGTAAAAATGAGATTCCACGCAGAGATCAAAATAATAAATAAACTGAAAACAAATATTTTATTACATATCCAAAAATATCCATTAGTTAACCTTACAAAAAAATCACAAAAATCGAAGAAAACTCAGGTGGTATTTAAAAAGCCGTGTCTAACCGCGTAAAAAACCTGGATGTATACCCTCTCTCGCACTAAATTGTCCACGTGGTATGTTAACGTATCTATGTGGCAGTTTGTGATTCTTGTCTGATTTATTTTGGAATCAACACATCTGTTTGATTGTTAATAGCAGAAAGTTTTTATATGTGTTATAAATTCGCATCCTGGATCACCTGTATTACCTACATTAACTTTCCCAAATAAGGACATTTTCGAAGCTCTAAAAAAGCTCAAATTCGCTCACGCTTTACTGCATTCTTCTTTGAAAGCTAGTGCATCAATAGGGTCATAATAATAAATCTCAACCAGCTAATTCTTATCATCAAGATCTCATTTTTGCCAACAGCAACCCCGACCGACATCAAGAAAGCTCACGTGGCTACCGTTTCATTATGGTGCAGTAGTTCTCTCCCTCTCCATAAATCTCCGTTCTTATATCGCCGCGTAGATCACTAAAAATACGATACTGTGGAAAACTATCAATGTATGTGAGTGTACGAATGAGCTACCGAAAGCTCCAAAAGCTCACACTGGCATGATATGTACATATCTTCAATAAGTATTATCAATTTGGTGATCAAAATGACGTCATATATCCCACAACAAAGCGGATGTTTTGTTTATTCAAGCGTTTATGGTAGCGGAGCTAATGCATTAATGTACTATAAATGGGATATCTTTTGAATGTTGTTGATGTTGAACAACATGCATATGTCTATATAGTCAGTTGGTGATGTAGTCCACTCATCGATGAATTAACCTGTCCCCAATGTCACGCTGTCTGTCACACGTTACAGTGAACAGAGATTTGAGAGTATCGTATCATGATAAAAATTAATAAGACAAATAGAGAGAGATATCTGCAAGTGACCCGAGTATTGAAATGTAACATTGTTATGGATTTATGTTGATTTTGAAAACATAAAACAAAAACTAGTAGGTCTGAGTAATATTGAAAGTTAACAGCATCATTGTTCATGAAAAGATTCCGCTTACTGACCTTCAGCTATAATGAGACGTAACGTGCTAGATCAACTTTTTTGCTTGAACAGTCAAATTATACTCAGAGTGGATGCTCGGCAGCGATCCCTTAACCGTTCTAGTGGGATCTTCAAGCGATTTGACCGCAACTAGTCGATGCATACCTGTATCGTATTAACCACTGAGAAAAGTTATTTTATTGCTCCACCAGTGCAAGTTTTGCGGACAGTATAGCAGCGTCGCTCTATAATGTTGAGCAACCAAACATGGAAAGTTATATCATATCTCTAACTTTTTGAATTTTGCTACTATCTCCATTATGTACTGATTTTCAACCTTAGTTAGTTATAGTTTGCTAGAAACCAAAGGGGGGGCGTTCTGGCCACAATGCGCCCCATTTTATCGTCTTTACCTACTCTTTCAACTTCAGTTTAAAATGAATTCGAAAAATGAGTCGCAATCCTAATGGATCAAGTAAGGATGATGTATTTTCGAATATATGATCACGTGTTGATATTGTCAGCCACTCGGTTTCACCTGAGTCTACATCACGTACTCAAATGATCAGAACACTTCTCAGCGCCGCAAGTTTAAAGCGCCACCCGAGCCCCAATCAGTAATACGCGAACCTCGTTCGCGATCAGATCGCGCTTCTCTCCCACTCGATCGAACAAAACAGCAAAATATAAGTATAACATACACAAACGAGAATCGAGAAGAAAAAGATAGATAAACGAATCTGTTTATCACAAGGGTGTTAGGCACATGATACCTGGATTTTCTAAGCTGGCTCGAGATTGCTTTTGCTATCGGAGGTGGTTGAATTTCGCAGTTTCTTTATCGCCTGACTGCTTCAACGATTCAGTGTGAGTGCATTTTGTGTTTTATGTGACAATAGGACCTGTGCGCGAAATTCGGTGTCTTGAGAAAGTCTCAGATTAGGGTGCTTCATTTGTCATACACACAAGACGACAAATATGCAATAGCAAAACGCATTTCATTACGTCACTTCAAATAATTTTGACTCGCTTATTACGACTGACCAACAAGGTTTGCACCGTTCATTAGACTCTATGGTGATCGACAGGTGGTTAGATCCCCCAAAACCATGTTGTTCGCCACGAACCCAGACTTCTGTCAATTAATCAATTAACTCCACGCGTCTCAGTCGAAACCTTGTTGAAGTGCAGGCGTAGAGGGAAGAGTGAATGATCGCGATTGCAAATGCGCGCGCTTATTGCTTCGAACAGCAATGCAATCACGTTCTGAGTTCTAAGTTCCGAACAGACGGCGGGTGACCACCTGGAAAGGTAATAACAGCACAACATCTACGTCAACATGCGGCAGCAAGGTGGAACTGGGCGCTGCAACCTGAGAGTGGAGATAGTCACGGATGACATCATTTGGAGGCGTTTGTGAGAATATTATTTTTCGGTCCGACCGTTTGGAATGAATAGAGACTTGATGATCGAGACCGGTTCGCGCAAGAGTTGGCACCAACGCGAGAGACTCGGATTTGCGGCGTAGAATTTCCGATTTCGGAATGGAAATACTGATGTTAAAGGTGATGAGTCGATGAGGTGTGCGCGGTATGCGCAAAAACGCGGATCGTGTTTTTACGAAGCAAAAGTTCAAGAAATACGGCTCATATGATTAACAACTGCACAGAACACGTTCCATGGTGCAGTGTTTGTTTTCATTTTCTTACGTCGGCTTTATTCCGGAGATCTTCGATGGGGGATTGTTTACTCCTGATCCTGACCCATGACGGTTTACACATTGTGTGCTGATATTGGGAAGATCCATTAATTACGTAACGCAAAAATTGGCCATTTTCAACCCCCCCTCCCCCCTATGTCACACTTTTTGTATGAATCATTCAAAAATTTTGTATGGATTGTCACACTTCGGTCAACCCCCCCTCCCCCCTCAAAGCGTTACGTAATTTATGGATATTCCCTAAGAACGTAAAAATTAGCCATTCAAAAGCGATGTTGATAATGAGTTTTCAACAAAGAAACTAAGTTTGGATCTCATGATTGAAAAACATACAAAACCCATAAGTTGTCATGATAAGTGTGGTATCATAGGTACATATATGTATATAAAATTTGACCTTCGAGTCATTCAAATGATGGTTTATTGATGATGTCAAGTCGCATTTGTTCGTTGTGAAATGACTCATAATACAATTCAGCTTAAACGTTAGAACTATTTCCTCGATCAATAAACTTTTGCTGCCACTTAACATACATACGGCAGATTCTGCATTTTTTTGCACTTTTTCTCCATATAATAAATTTTAGACACATGATCGCTGGATGTATCTTAATTTAAAATAAATTCACTACGGAGACCTGTGGTCTAAAAAATGAATTTCAGGAGGAGGGGGTCGCCCGAAGTGTGCCGACCCATCAGGGTTTGCAGAAATCGCTCTCAATAGATAACGATAAAAGAGAGGCAAAAACCTCTTCGAATCATAACCAGCCATGAAAACAAAACTATCGCACTTGTCAAGTTGAAAAAAACTGATTCGGATGGGCGGCCCCCACCGAGGGGGTTTGATAAAACGCTTTGTTCTCGCTCATTTTATGTTGGGGACTATACATTTTTTCGCACAGCTGTATAAACCAAGTTGTAGTGCATCATCAGAACTGGTGCCCCCCGCAATTGGGGCTTATTAAAAGAAATTTATCATGGATTGTAGCCCCCCGAATCCGTTCATTATTGTAACAGGTACCGAAAAACGTCTCTCACGGTATGCTACCTATCGAGAGTGTATACAGACATGATAAGTGAGAGATTTTCTCATTCACCTTTGGATTCAAACCCTTCGACCCATACAAAATTTTCAGATGCTTCATACAAAAATTGTGATATAGGGGGCGGGGTGGATTAAAAATTTCAATTTTTTGCGTAATTAATGCACAGTTCGAACAAAACCTATAAATTTCCATTCAAGTCGATGTAACAAATTGACCTCCGTGTTCAACCTTCCTAGTCTGTGTGTGTGTGTGTGTTCCTTTTTTTTTAAGCCTTCTATTGCCCTGGTCCCTCCGGGACTTACAGGATGTCAATACTTCGGAGAGGGGCTGTGCTGATACACTTCACTTGTCCAGCCTCTAGCAAGCATTGCTAGTTCGCTGCATTTTCCTCATCATTACTGATGACAGTATGACTGCGTATCTCCACTATGACACGTTTTGCATTTGGCGGTCGTACAATTGCTTTCACTTCTTAATTACGGTACGGCTCTTCCGATACAGTTACATCGATCATTAGGCGTACCGATTGAGTGCCGAGGTCGGTCCAGTGATTCCGGTTGAAGGCTGGCTTCCGGTTCACTGATTTTCCCACTATCGGTTACTACTCATCACCTTCGCTCACTGTCCAGTGCCCTCTGGTCTTCACGCCATTTCGCTGCAACGACACCATGATCTGTGTTACTGCTCTGTTCACCACGTTCCAAGTATTCCCATCTTTGCACATTTTCTGAACGATGTTGTCGGGATTTATGCTACGAGTGCTGTCCGTTGAGATCAAACTCCGTTCTGCCCTGAATGGTGGGCAGTCGAATATCACGTGCTCCGGTGTTTCTTCACAGTTCGGACAGGCCATACAAAGTGGAGACTTTGCGTGTCCGAATCTATGCAAATACTTCCTGAAGCATCCATGGCCTGACAGGAACTGCGTCAGGAAGAAAGTTGACTTCTCAGTGTTTTCTGTGCAGGTTCGGAATAAGCCGATAGAACCACCTTCTTTTCGAACTACTGTCCCAATCCTGCAATCTTGCGTGCACCCGTCGTTCCACGTAGTCCATAGCAGGCACAATCTTCCTCCAATAAAATTTTGATGGGGGTCATGCCTACTATGACGCAGACCGCACCCATCGATATGGTCCGGTACGCACTTGCCACCCGCACAGCCTGTATGTGCTGTTGAGCCGTGTCAGGTTCCTCCCAAAGTAGCTCACGCAACATCTTCCTAAAAGCATCTTTTTTCTATTCAGTTTCATTAGAGTCATTGGAAAAACATCAAAGCACGAAAATGTTGCATTAAGATGTCAAAAACGTTCGAATTGTGATCAATGTTTAATTAAAATTGCAATGCAGTACGTGTTTGACATTTGGAAACAAACAAACAAAGAATACTGCACTTCATGTTTCAAACACGAAACAAAATTATTAAGTTGCATATTTTTTACCATGTAACTTCAATGCGTCTTTCAAAATTTAATTGTTTGTTTAAATTAAGTTGCAGATAAGTAGAATGTGACTTCATGTTTAATTCAGCATCGTTCAATGTTTTGACAACTCACATTTTTTTCCTGTGATGGTGCAATCAAGTAACAGAAAACCCGAGTACAAAACTTCATAATCGTATGGTTTTATGGTGAGTCAGCACAGCATGCAGTCCCTTCGAAATGATGAATGGTGCTGTGGTAGAGTGAAGGACTATCAATCACAAGATCCATAAATCAAATCAAGTTTTATATTTTTATTTTATTTTTTTTTCCGCTGTAGTGTTTTGCAACATTATTGCAATTTTACTGCAATCGAAGGCTCCACCTCTTGCGCTTTTTAGATTGAAAGAGAGTTATATTTGATGGCACATACGCACTATAGGATTTCGGGCGGTCATTAATCGAAAATGTCATGTCTTCCGAATTATTTTAAAATATTTTCTCTCCATTGTCAATACTCTAATTAAGAGAAATTCTGAATTTGAAGTCTCTAGGTGCACTAGTTCCAAAGATATAAGGTGGCAAAGTCAGAAATGGGTAAAAAGTTAGCAAATTTTCTGAAAAATATTTTATTTTCAACTATTTATTGAAATATTTTTAAATGTTTTTTCTTCAATGTTAATACATCATTACAAAGGTTATTGTATAAGCTTTTAAATGGTGTGCAAAACTAATGGTTACACTGTGAAAAAAATTGAAAAAAATGCGGAAGCAATATTTTTTCCAAAACGACGCTATTTTCAACTTTGATAGTGAAGAACTTTTTTCCTCAGGAATCCCCAGGTTCTTTTATGATACACATCAAGGACAAAGCTTCGACTAAAATGTCCCGAAAGAATTTCTTGCCAGTATTTGCAATTAACAGAGTTAAGTCACTCTGATTTTTTTCATTTGTTTTTTACCGTGTTTTGCCTCTCTCGTACTCCAAGGTTAATGCTCATTCCAAAAACGAATGTTTGATAGAAGGCCCGGAGACCCCTAGTGGTATATATCAACTAACTCAGCGCGAAGAATTGAGGTGATGTCTGTATGTGTGTGCATGCGCGTCTGTATGTATGTGCGCAAAAGAACGCAATCGCCATTTAGACACTTATTTGTGTCCGATTTTCTCGCAACAAGTTTCATTCGACGGGAAATCTAGTCCCATCGTTTCCTATTGAAAATGGGTCAGACTGAACTATGCGCTCAAAGGGTATGGTCAAAATACATTTATTGGTAATAACTTCGACTTTATTTATAACCATTTGAGCTCATTTAATTAACTTTTCAAAGGAGTAAATGAATAAAACCCCAATGCAATGCAGCACAACGGTAACGGAAGGATTTAACAGTTCGCTCATATATTTCCTGTCAAATTTTACTGTTTCCGTCGCCATTCCGCTGAAATGCGTTTGGGGCTTGAGTGGTTTGAGTCATTCTCTAAACCTAATTTTCTGAGCTATTCATTAGCTACTGATGGAGAACTAAATATGAGATTTCATAATATGTAAATATTTATAAATCTCCTGGAATCAATAATTCCCGACATGTTTATTGCAAAAGTAAAGACGAACAATATCTTAGTTAGAACGGAGCGTATGAAATTCCTGCTAGTGTTCATGAATGTCTGGCTAATGGTAGGGAAATATTTATTCACTCATCTACACTTTGAGGTTCACTGGCTGAACAACCAGCGGAAAGTCAATATAAACAGTTGAAGAAATTTAGAACTCATAATGCAAGAAAATGATCAAGAGAGGCAAATGTTGACATTTTCCTTCGTGCCTTACATGAATCAGATCCATTTTAAGCTCGATTTGGATAACGAGGAGACGTTGGAAAAAATTTTCACTTAGTTATTCTTATGCCATGCGTAATTTTGTAATATTTGAAGATTTTCAAAAGTTCTTTATCTTCTAATACTTTAGATGAATTTATCTCATCTTCCATCGTTGATGGAATTGAAGAAAATATCATTGAAGACTTAAACCTTGACACAGAAAAAGAATGATGCTGTATATAACTTGTAGAAATCATGAAAACAAATCAAAAGTAATTCAAATAGTGTTGTTATTTAAATTAAAAGAATTTTGCTTTTCGGAAGAATGGAGCATTCTTACATTCCACAATGAATGTCCACATTTTTTGAGAATATATTAATCTCATTTTTGAATAACTTGTACACGTAAAAATGTCATGGATTGCGATTTCTAATTTGCTAATACCCTTTTTCAAAAGTTATTTTCAATTCTGATTATTTGATTAACATTTAATGCTTTATGATCCTTCAGATCCTAGTACTTTGTCAAACAAATTGTTCTAAATACAAATTGTGAGGCATGAGAGTGAGAACAAAAAATATCACGGAATGTCATGAAATTAATGTCATTTAACATGATCGCCGCCATAATGTCCATAAATTGCTGAACTTAGTTTTTGTACAGCCCCTTCCTTCTCCTTAAGAAAACGCACGAAATTTCAACTTCCCAAATAGGTTTGCTTTGTCACGTTAATCGAACCTATGAAAAAAATAATTACGTAATTCATAGACGATCCCCAAAGGGGGGGGGGTTGGAAATTGTATATTCATGCTATTTCGACCATACACAGCTAAAACTAAGTGGAAAATCACTTTAAAAGTCCAATTTTATTTTTGACCGCTCGCTTGTATGGGGATCCCCCATAGTGATACGCAAAAATTGTTTCTTTCCGAATAGTTGCAACACAGTGCAATGTTCACTAGTGAAACAATTTGTGCTGCTTGAGTCTTCGTGATTGCTCCTGCCGCCCAGACGGGGACACCGTATCTGAGTACAGAAGTAGAAACGCTGGCTAGGAGTCTTCTCTTTCTGCTATTCGTCATTACTCTGGTCAATGCTGTGGTGGCTTGTGCTGCCTTATCGCAGACGTAATCGACGTGGCTGTTGAAGTTGAGCTGCCATCGATCATCACAACCAGACGCTTTACTTCTCGCTTCGACTCGATGGTGACCTCCCCTACCGTGATTGTAGTCTGCTGAACTGCTACCCGCTTTGGGCTGAAAGTCTCGTTAATAAAGACATAAAAAACTGCTTTCCAGTTGCTGATTATTATCACTTCGGTTTTCTGGTGGGCTAATGCCAGATTTTTTCCGCATAGACGCATGACCTCCATAGTACGTACTTCCACCTCTTCTACTGTTTCTCCGATTACCACGTCGTCCGCAAATACAACTATCTTTACGCCTCTTGGTAGTCTAAGCTGCAATAACCCGTCGTGCAACGCATTCCACAACGTCGGTCCCAGGATAGAACCTTGTGGAACGCTAGCTGTAATTCGTACTTTCTTTAGTCCCTCATGTGTTTCGTAATGTCCGATTCTCGAAATAGCTCTTTAGAATTCTGCAAAGGTATCCCGGAACCCTCATCATGTGTAGAGAGTTAGCTACTGCTTCCCAACTCGCATTGTTGAACGCATTTTTCACGTCTAAGGTAACCACAGCGCAGTAGCGATTACCTCTCCTCTTTTGCGTCTTGACTGCTTCAGCTGCTTCAACGACTTCCCGACTAGCGTCAACTGTGGATTTGCTCTTTCTGAACCCAAACTGCCTGCTCGATAATAGATAGCTAATCTGTTGAGGATGACCTTCTCCGGGAGTTTTCCGACCGTATCTAGCAGACAAATAGGTATGAAGGACGAAAGGCCCCCGGGTGGGTGGACGGGTAGGTTTCGGCAGCATTACTAGTTTTTGCCGCTTCCAGCAATCGGGAAAGTTTCCTTCATCGTGCTACGGAACATATCTGGGTTCACCTGGATCGCTGCTCTCAACACCAGGTTAGGGATACCATCTAGTCCAGGAGCTTTGTTTGCTTTTAGGCTTTTCGCAGCAGTGATGAGCTCCTGATTCGTAAACAGGGCTTCATCCGTACTGGTGTTATTCTCGGCATACGCTGTGGGTGGCCAGACCGTTGGCTCGTGGTGTGGTAACAGACCTTCGATAATTGTGCTAAGCTTTTCTGGCGGTATCGATGGAACTCTAATCTTCGCCATAGCGACCCTGTATGCATCCTCCCAACCCCATGGGTTAGCATCTGCGTTACGACAGAGCTCTTGCATGCAGGCTGCCTTGCTGAGCCTAATTTCCTTTTTGAAAGCAGCTTTTGCTGCGCTGAACACAGGTCTACGCTCTTCTCTTTCGACATTGTTGCGGGCTCTCTGCATTCTCCTTCTTGCTCGAAGACAGTTACGACTGAGTTCGGCGATTGTTCCATTCCACCAGAAGACTGGACGGCGGACATGTCGTGGCTGTACTTTTCTCGACATGGTTGCATCGCAGGCTCGAGTCAATGCTGCAACCAGCTCGAGTCAATGCTGCAACCAGTCAGGTTTACCAGATTGCGCTCAAATCTAATTGCCTCTGCTAGCACCTCCTTGTTAAAGGTTTCTGTCTTCCACCTAAGCTCTTTGGTATCACACTCACGTGCTTGCATCGCTACTTTCTCTCCGACGCAGTATCGGACCGCCTGATGATCGCTAAATGTATAGCCTTCGAAGACTCTCCAATTTATGTTCCTCGTTAATGCATGACTGCAAAAGATAACATCAATTATGGACTCTCTGCCTTCTCTCCGGTAGGTCTCTGCCTTCTCTCTCCTCGATCCTTCGTTAACCAGATCTACGTTTAGCCTAGCAAGTGCTTCCAGCAGACTCCAACCTCTTTGGTTAGTGAGACGGCTGCTCCACTCTAACGCCCAGGCATTAAAGTCACCAGCGATGACGACTCCCAAGTAACAATTTCCATGCTTCTTGGATTTATCTAATTCTTATTGCGGACTTATGACAGCAATTACGAAGCTTATTGCTCAGTTTTATTGGCGCTCTTATTGCTATCAATAAACCTCCCATAAATCTGTTGAAAAATGCTTCAAAAGTCAAATGCCTATTGACCATATGAACAGATCTATGGTAGTGATGAAGAGCGTAATAAATCCAATTTTCTACGCTCGAATAAAGCTACAATTTTTGGTCATAATGTGGTCATAGGAATTACCCCCATAAGCAAAAATTTTCTGATCAAATTTTCCATGATGGCCATATTGAAAACGGAAAAGCATTTCGCAGTCAGTGAAATATATCACTGAAATGCATGATTTAACGAAATTTTCACCGCTTGTCATACTTTTTCCGATAAATAATTTTATTAATTAATAGTTTGGGAAAAAATACTAATCGATTTAGTGGACATCCTAGATGTTGTGGTAATCAATATTTTCGATTTATTTCCCTGAACTACGTTATATGGCCGGCGCGTGGTGTTCAACCTTATTTTTTTCACAACATTTGACCATAAAATCGGAAGTGCATTTCTTTTCAATGGTACTGAATCGAAACAACAACATTAAATAAAATATTATTTTTTTGTCATCATCATAATTTTCATCAACAATCCATTTTGATATTATTTTTCTGCAAAGATTTGTTTCTCTTTTTTAATGCCACATTTTGACAGCTGCCGCAGCTAAATTCCCTTTTTTGCGGGTGGTTTAAAAAGGGTTTCTAAATGCTCTTATAATAGGTTTATAGTGGTTATCTGGAGAGGGCCACTTGGCAATATCTTTCTCTTATAGTGGTCATCAGAAGGTTGCCGTGTATTACTCGGTTTTATTGTTAGATCTTATAAATTGATCTTGAAAAACATTCTTAGAGCGGAATAAAACTTAAAATGTTACTTGGGAGCTGGCTCCTGTCGGTAAGCTCCGCTACTAACGTATCCAGCATCTGATTAAACTGATCAGTTGTCCAACGTGGGGGTGCGTAGCAGCTACATATATAGACACCGTTAACTTTGGCGATCACGAAGCCTTCAGCTGCACGGTACACGATGCCTTGGAAATCCACTGTGGTTTACCAGACATCGCCTGTTTATACGCTGGAGATTTCTGACCGCCAGTAACGTGGTCTCTACATCCATCATTCCTACAGATTAGGCATTTCGGTGACTTCTTGCCAGCAGCTTTGCGCTTTGTGGCCATCCTCTCCAATTTACAATTTCGTGCCAGATGGCCAAAGTCTTGGCACCTGAAGCACACCTCTGGTTGCTGAGAGAGGCTCAGTGAGCACACCGACCAACCGACTTTAACTTTGCCGATTTTCAATGCTTTGTCGGCAGCATCTACCGGAAGCTTTATTCCTGCGTCCTGTGTACCGGATGGTTCCCTTCTTAGCCTGATTGTCATTTCGACGTCTCCTAGATTAGATTGCTCCTTCATTGCTGTAATTACTTCGTCTGTCGTTGTAATCTCATCCAGATCCACGCATTGGAGGTTCACTTCAAGCGCCATAGCTCTCACTTGCGCTTTATCTCCCACTACCCTCTCTGTTAGCTCCTTATATGATGAGCTCTTGTTCTACGATCCTTTTTTCAATTCGGCACCGAAGTCCTTCAGTTCTGGAGCTGTCCTAATTGTCCGGAGGACCTCCAGATATCCTTCCTCACTAGTCTTCACTAGAAGCGCCTCGCCTTTCTTTTTCACGCGTCTTTTGATGACATTTTGTCTTTCGCTCGCATTGATTCGATTCTTTTTCGTCTTCTTTTGGACCACCTGCCAGGGTGTCCTTCTGTTGCCATCGTCGGTCTCTTCTGGCTGTGCGACAGCCATGCGTTTGAGTAGACCGTCTCTTTGTTTTTTGGATCCTCCTGGTCTTTCCTGGTCTCCGGGCGAGGACATATGCCTCTTAGGCACGGAAGCCGGTGTGTTTTCCGGTTGAACTAGCTTCTCTTTTCTGCTCTTGTTGGGCTCTTCCGGAATCAGTCCAGGTGTGTCCTTTTGCAGTGCCGCTGATGCAAGGGCGTGTTTTGCATCAGTCAATTCTCTCTCAGCTTTTTCTGCTCTCTGCGTTAGGTTGTGCCACTCCGTCATGGCCGACCCAAGAGCCCTCCGGATCTTTAACACCAGCTCCTTGATGTCCTTATGCACATTATGCTTCTTGTAGACGAACTCGTGGAGCTTTTCTGCCCAGTTCTTGACTACTAGTATCTTCAGCTGTTTTTGAGGCACGTTCCAGAAAATGTTCGTGGGCGGATGCTGCTCATTATTATCGCCTTGGTTGCTTACTTACAGTGGTGCTCAGGGAAAACACGCCCAAAATGTTGTGCACCACTGTCATAGAAGAATGCGGTATTTTCAAAGCTTTTCATTATCGAACTCTGAGTAAAAAAAGTGATTGTGGTGACCCATTTTGGTGGACCTGAGTGGCCACCGGAGTTCCATGTCCGTAAAAGTGGTCAATCCATGAAACTTATCATGAAAGCGCGCAGGTTCTTCCTAGCTCTTCATTATCGTACTCTGAATAATAAAATATCTGTTAAACTGGTCAATTTCTGAACGAACACTGGGGTCCTCCAGAAGATCCGGAATAACCACAAAAGTTTTCATATCTTTCTATTATCGAACTCTGAGGAAGACACGAACGGAGTCCTTCAAGTCCAAAATTGAGGGTCACGACTATATTGTCTTGCTCAGAGTGCGTAAGTTTATTTTTGTAAAACCTCTTCTGGGTCGAGTTTTGTTAGTTGGCAACTTTTAGGAATTTTCGGACATTTCACGGATATTCATGAAGGACCTCTTGTGGCCACTCAGGTTCATAAGAGTGGGTAGCGATAATTTTCTATTACCCAGAGTACGTTAATGAAAAGCTTTCGAAAAGCCGCGTTCTTCTTAGCGAGTTTCATGAATTGAACATTTCTGCTGATGTTCCGCATCTTAGAAAAGACCTCCGGGCAGGCTTGCCATAAACTCCTCGCCGAATGGAAAATGAGGAAGAGTCAGAGTTTTTTTGAGGAGCAAATATTTGCATCAAAACTCACATCAATGAGCATCATGAAACCCAAACTTGTGCTTCGCAAAACAAGAGCGAGTTTGTCGTTCATTTTTTTCTTGTGATGCGTCACTCACTCACAATCACACTCAAAACAGCCTCTACGATTTTCATCAGACACACAGCGTTGCTCCGGAGGCTTAATGAGTGCTCTTCCACCCGAAGCCACACTCGCATGTGTTTTTGCCTTTTTGCTTAGCTCTTCCTCACTCTGTTTGTTTGGGCCTCGGTTTTATTTACGCTTCCAATCATTCGTGAGGATGCGATTGCAGTGTTTTGCTGATGATGGTTTTATTTAACTCTAGCGAGTTTGAGGAGTTTTGTCAAACCTGCTTCCGGGGCCTTGGGTCACGACATTCATTTGTTACTTAGGCTGTGAACCATTCCACAGATTCGTTTAACTTTTAGTTAAAATTTGACACTTCGATGGTTATTTTCCCACCGTGGTTAAAATTTGACTCCGAAGCCGACCCCTCTGAGTTTTAACAGATAAATAGTTATTCTGAACGAAATGTACTTGGCGCCAATTTTCTCGCGAACAAAGTTTAACTATCGAACTGTCAAATCTAACCATGCTCCGGAGCAGGGTTATTTTTAACCACGGCGAAATAACCATCGAACTGTCAAATTTTAACTAAAAGTTAAACGAATCGGTGGAATGGTTCACAGCCTTAGAGTACGACAATAAAAATCTTTGTGAAAACCGCACTCTTCTATGATGAGTTTCATGAGTTGACCACCTTTACGGACGTTCCGGATCTTCCAGAAGACCTCGGGATCCTTAAAAATGGGTCACCATAATTATTTGTTACTCAGAAAAGAAATAATGAAAAGCTTTAGTAAAAACCGCGCTCTCCTATGATGAGTTTCATTAATTGGCCACTTTACCGAACGTTCCGGATCTTCTGGAGAAACATTGGAGAAAAAAACGCACACGTTTGTAATGAGTTTCATGACTTTTACGGACACCGGACCGTAGAATAACAAGGAATTGTTTTGATACATGGAAATAGACACTGGGTACATTCTATTGGGGTTATTGCTACGCAAATTTGTGAGCATTTCCAAAATTACCCTTCGAAAGGCAAGAAATCACGCCAAAAAATTGGCCTAAGAATCCATGTTCCTTCAAAACCGATTCCTAAGAACCAGAATGGCCAAAATCTGTCCGTAATGACATCCGCGGAATCCATACCTTCAATTTGGTTCCAAAAGATTGAAAATCAGTTCGAAAATGAACTTTTGAGAGCGATATCAAGTCGAGGTCATTCTTGCCCGCTACTGCACAATGTGTCACTTTTCTGTTGTGGCGTTCCTAGAGGTCGCTAAAAGCTGATTATC
The DNA here is from genome assembly GCF_024139115.2 of Armigeres subalbatus. NCBI lineage: Eukaryota > Metazoa > Arthropoda > Insecta > Diptera > Culicidae > Armigeres > Armigeres subalbatus. Next base: position 92,428,315 of record NC_085140.1, on the reverse strand, counting down.
ACTCAAAAATGTTCGTACCATACCATTGACCCATTGAAGAAAAAGAAGAATCAGGCAACGGCAAAAAGTTATCCACCCTTTCCACAGGCGATAGTACATATTTGAGCAGATCGAACTACCTTCCTTTTGTCAGTGAAGAAAATTACAGATTCCATATAGACCTGTGCGCTGATTGAAAATTAACCGGCGGCGTCATGCCGTTGGTAATCGGCGACGGCGGCGTGGGTAGGCATGGGTCGGCGTGAACTTCTTCAGAAATTCTTCAATGAGTTCGTTGGGAAGCTCATCAATAAATTCCTCTGGACATTCCTTTAGGAGTTCCTCCGGAAGGTATTCCTCCGAAAATTTCTCCAGAATTTTATTCGGAATTTTACCCGAAGTTCCTCCAGGAATTCCTTCCACCGGAAGTTCCTCCAGGGATTCCACTGGAAGTTCCACCAGGAGTTAGCTGGGAAGTTCCTCCAGGAATTCTTCGAGTAGCTCCTTCAGGGATTCATCGGGAAGTTTCTCCAGGAATTCCTATAAAAGTTCCTTCAAAAATTCTCCTGGAAGCTTCTTCAGGAATTCCTCCAAAAGTTCCTCCAGGGATTCCTCCAAGAATTTCTCCGGAAGTTCCTCCATGATTTCCTTTAGAAGTTGCTCCATTAATTCCTCCGGATGTTTTTCCAGAAATTCTTCCGACGGTTTCACCGGAAATTTGTTGAACGTTCCAGTAAAAATGATCTCTTAACAAAGAACAGACTAATCAATAAATAAGACTAAAATTAAAACTTTCCCCAAAAATTAGAAATTTTCCACCAAAAATTGGGAAATTGCCAATAAAGAAATCCAGGGTTGTTACGGAGATCCTGAAATATTTTCCGCGCCAAATCCGCGCCGACTAAAATCAAATCCGCGCCATTTCCGCGCGACATGAAACTTATTCCGCGCCAAATCCGCGACCCTAAACTAAATTCTTAGCAAATACACGTGAAATATCAATTTTAGTAATAACAATTTACTGAACGTATTTTATAAAATTCGTTCGTTTTTATAAAATTACTAATTTTTAATTGATTTTAAACTTCATCTTCAAACATGTGTGTACCAAATTTGAAATAAAACCAAGTAAATTGCCGTTAATACAACAACCGTTCTAGATGGTCCTTTTCACCATTAAAAACCGAGGCTTAGTGATCAAGAACTAAACAGCCAATATTTTTATAAGTACCGCTGATTGAATGAGATTATGGTTTTGGCATGTTTTGTTCCGTTATTGTCAGTGGAATTTTCCTTGATCGAACTTTATCAGTTGCATTGATATAAAAGGAATGTTTAGGCCAGATTTGAACGATTATAGAAAATCTTGGCAAATAATAAAAAATCTTCAGAAACCGCAATTTCTTCAGAATTAAAAAAACTTTGTTGTAATTATTGATCACAAGGCGTAGAGATTATGGAATTAGACCATACAATTTTATTTTTTAAACAAAACTTCTATATAACAATTATTTGAATAACAAGAAACAAATAATACAAAATCTGGCATAGTTGCTCAAGCTCTTTTGATTTGCAAGTCAGAATCCTGAGTTTGAAGAATTTATACTTCGAAAAATTTCAGCAGAAATATCTTCGTAAATTTTATGGAATAATTTGCGTAGACTCCCGCAAAAAATAGTTCGGAATTTGTGCCGAAAGTCATTCTTCAATTTTTGTTACAAGTGTGTCTAGAAGTGTCAAGTGTCACAAGTGTGTTACAAGTGTCTCATGCAGGAAATTCCAAAAATTGACATTTTTAGCGCCAATTCATCCGAATTATTCCGGCAGGAACTCCTGTGTTGATTTTTAATAGAATTGATATCAAAATTGTTCATCTCAGTAATTCAGAAATTATCCTTTATATGTTTGCAAAAATCCAACTGCTTGTCGCCATAATTTTCCCTAGAACGTCTGTGGAAATTCCTCCGGATATTTATGTAAAATTTCCCCTGAGAATTTATACGGAAATTTATTCGAAAATTTTGTCATAAATTCAAGTAAAATATACTAAAGAGACTACATGTGGATGTCCCTTAATTAATTCCTGCAAAAATCGTTTTGGAAATTCTTGCAGAAATTGATTGGTGACATCCTGCCGAAAAACTCCCGGAATATCTTTCGTTTAGTTCAAGGTGCAATTTTTAAGGATTTTTTACAGAAACCCTTGTGATCATCATATAACAGGAATTTTGGAGAAAATCGCAACATAAATTCTCACAGTATTTTTTTTTGGAAATCTCTGCAAAAACTCTTGCGGAAAAACAGTAGAAAATTTCCTCCTTCAATTCCTGTGGAAATCGTTTTGGAAATCTCTGCAGACATTCTGTGATGAATTCTTGTGGATAAACGTCCGGGAACATTCCTGTGGATTTTTTGACAGTAATTCCTGTGGTCAGCGCTCCAAAAATTCCAATGGAATTTCCTCCAAAATATTTCTTTATAATTTTTCGGATTTTAAATTCTGCAGAAATCCTCTTTAGGCTGTCGAAATTTATTTATTGAATTCCTCATAGAATATTTCTGAAAATTCCTCGAGAGGTTTCGATTTTTTTTATTATTCCTGCAAAAATACCAAAGGAGTTATCCAAAAATGTCGCAAAAAATTGCTCCTGAAATTACTGCAATTTTTATTCAGAAATACTATTTAAAATTGGATTTTAATAATTCAACGAATTTCTGCGGAAAACTTATTAAAATAAAGCATCTGCATAATATGATATATCATGCTATGAGATTCATCGTAAAACATCAACCAGAAACTGACAAGTATCTCGAAACTACGACGAAATAAGACGCGTCATGTTTCAGAATAGCTTAAAAATTACAACAAGTAGCGCCCCTCTCCTAAAAACATTTGTTTAATGAATGCTCAAAACTGTGATCATGGTATTCAATAAGGGCTTGTGAATATCCGAGAAATAATGTGAGTAAATGACTTCAAACTTTGCATGTTATAGAACATGCTAACGGTAATAAAGCCCATCTATTTAGACCACTAATTTTCAAATAAACGTCCTTAGATCTAGATTTATTTGTTGAATTTTCACCAAAAACTAAATCCGCGCCAAATCCGCGCGAAGCCCTAAAATCGTTAAGTAAATCCGCGCCAAATCCGCGAAAACCGCGAAATCCGCGAAAATCGCGAAATCCGCGTAGTCGTAACAACCCTGGAAATCAAGGTATGTAATCAATAAATGAATATAAGATTTCCCTAAATAAATGCAAACTTTCCATAAACAATTAAGAATTTTCCAAAAAACTAAAATAAATTAGCACTTTTAAAAGCAAAAATTGCATTAATATGAGAAGAATTTTCCATTGAGAAAAAAATATAATTTCCATAAATAAATCAATATTAGCAATCAACAATTGCAATATTTTCCACAATATTAATTTTTTTCTCCACAAAAAATAGATAAAGAGCAATCCACCTAGCGGTGATGGTGCCTTTCTCGTGCATTATAAAAAAATATTTTAGCCATTACTTTTGAGTCCATAGTCCGATATGCCCAATTTTCAATAGACAATGAGACAAGATTCTGCGTCGAATGCAATGCGAGTAAATCGGTTAAGGTCAATTACGACAGAGTCCAAAAATGGCAGCCGCATTGGCCGTGCTAGCCCTCATCTCGCGTTTTTGCTCGCACAAATGTAAATTTTCAGGCGATTAGCATATCTGGAAACATTTTTTTGGTGTATGCTGCAGGTGAGCAAAAACTAAAAACTACTTTTCGCTTTTGTCTGTCGTTTATTATTCGAGTTATGTGCCCCTGAAACGATTCACCTTAATGATAAGTGCCTGAAAAACGAGTGTCCATAATTTCCGGGTCCATAGTCTGATATGGCCAATTTTCAATAGGAAACAATGAGACAGGATTCTGCGTCGAATGCAACTTGTTGCTAGTAAATCGGATAAGGATGAGTGCCTGAAAATGAGAAACATTTTTACGCAATTGTTCTATGAAAAATAGTATTTTGGCTATAATTTCCGAGCCCATAGTCCGATCTGGTTAATTTTCAATAGAAAATAATATTTTTCTGCGTCAAATATAACACTATGGGTCTCCGAGCCTTCTATCAAAAGTTCGGTTTTGGAGTGATCCAATAGCCTTTATGTATACTTAGTATACGAGAAAGGCAAAAACCATTGAAAGATAAAGGCGCTATAAACGTTCGAAATCTTACATGATATCGTGACGGAAATGCATAGATTTTTTTTAAACTAACAGCTGAATAAATGCTAATTGAACAGTAAGTTGAAATGCAGGCCAAGTTCTAGTTGAAATGTAGAGCAATTGAAGAAGATATCTCCCCGAATCAGTTGATTACTGTTATAGCTTACGAAAAACTTCTCTCATGATATGGTACATATAATGAGTGTGTATCTACAGAAATGATGAGAGATTTTTCAATTATCTCCGGATTCAATATCTGCATAAATTGTTGTACGAGAAAGTCGATAAGAAAATTAATCTTTTATGCATTTTATTTTTCCAGTGTTGGGTCATCCTGTGCTGACAGCATCTGTTGGAGAACCGAAACGACACACACAACAACCCGACATATATCAGAAACAGATTTCCACCAACAAAAACTGCTTACGTAAGCCGGACGTTTATTGCATCGGCTTAGTAATCAGTTGTTGTGGAGACGCCCGGTAATTGCTGGGACGTCTTCAATGCTGTCTCCATCATCATCGTTCCCACACAACAGCAACATCAGCAGTCATTGCAACGGATTTTACGATAAGCTCCCCATCGGAAATACGGGAAGGTGAGTTATCTAGCTTTATTCCATCACTGTTAGCACATTTCTCTGGCATCTACATGCGACTCGAATATGAATAGGAAAATGTTGACGATTTATTTTAAATGTATTTATTAGAACATGTTATGTTCTAATCTTTTATTTTTGGTCCAACCATAATTGTAGCTCATTAGAGAAGACGAATTTGGAAATGGGTTGGTGGATTTGCGGCGCTGTATTTTTCTAATGTAGCTTTGTTCCATAGTTTTCTCTTTGAGTTCAACTAAGTAAGGAGCCCAACATTCATCACCTTTTCAAGTTTGGCCTCTGGAATAAATTATTGTCAAATGAACCAAATTCTAATTGAATCTGATCGGCAACATCCTTGCTTTTAAGAGAAACCACTTTAGAATCCAATTTAAAAACATCACGCTTCCAAAATTTTCTGGTGTCCTATTAAATGACGTTTGTGCCTTCAAAAACGTGAGGGTGGGTTAAAACGGCTATTACGGCAGTCATTTTTGAACTCTTTCATGAATGTCCTCAAAGCCACATCATCGTGAATTCACATGAATTCCAGTGTGTGAAGGTGGAGACGCGGGATACATCATAAGTGAGTGACGCTAAGGCGTTATATTTCACAATATCGTTATGTCTAGATGAACAATAAAATGTGGGAAGTATTCCACAAATTCTTTTTTGTCTTTTCAATTAGAAAAATTATCTAAGCTTTTTTAGTGGAATGTCTTTAACTGTCTAAGACGATTTTAGTACTTTCCATTTAATTCCACTACGTTTCCTACGTTTCCACTACGAAGCGTAGTGGAAGTAAATTGAAAGTACTAAAATTGGGTTTCCTTTTTTTCCAATTAAATTATTTACATATATTACATATATGAAGTAAGTATCAAAAAACCATTTTGACTCGGGGAGGTGCCTTTTCTTCAGCTAGTGGAACATACCTGCCTTGAAGTCGAGAAAACATCTTAAAAGAAGCTGTGACTGACCAAGGGAATTTGAATACAGTCATCGTGAATGTTGCTAAGGTACGAAAACACCAAACACGTCAAAAAGTCATTCCCTCTTAATATGGCATTGATTCAATATAACGTTTCCATTCAGCCAATCCGAAGAGACGGCCCTCTTGTAATAACTCCGATGACAAAACAAAAGACAAATTTAAAGATGTTTAGGGAATTTACATATCTTCATATTGATTTCAATGCAAATTATTCTGACAAATAGAACAAGCGCAAACAAACAGCTATAATTTTGATTGTTGTGCAGTTTTTCCTATAACTATAGTTTGACGTTGATAATAAAAGCGCAAAATTTTATCGACAGATAAATCCGAACATCATTTCGAAAACCAATTAGCACATGCCGAGAGGCCCAGTTCGATGCCAATCTCCGGAGATGCTGGGTGTTAACCAATACGTTAAACAGCATAGCATCGCCAGTGGCGAAGTCTTCCCACCTCTCATGTATCGATGGAGAACGCTTGTTCCACTTACACGTCCAGTATCTAATTGCTCGATTTGACTTCGGATGGGACAACAAAGCACATTGGAAACGAAAATATGGATTCAGCGATCGAATCAAAAGCGTCAACGTCTTGTGAAGTATTAAAGTGACACCTACACGCATCGTTTGATTTGTTATGAGCAATCCACAATAGCTCCCTCATTCCGTGCCAGCATCGTAGCTATGCCGATCTAACGGAAGGTGATGACTGCCATGGCTCACAGTGACAAGTCCTCAGACAAATTCGCCATTTTCGATCAAAGGTTATACAGACAGGGAAGGACTGCATGGCATCAAACAATGTGTTATTATTTTCATCCATCACAAATACTAATGTTCAATCTTTTTTGATTTTGTTTTTAACATTTTTTTGTGATTGTGCTGCCCATGATCGCATATTAAATAACATTTGCATTTTTTGCGATTTTGAGTTAGGCGCATGAATTGTCTCCAAATTGCTAGTTGTTGCAAGTTGCTAGTTGGTGAAATCTGCAAGTTTGATCTAAAAATCTCGAACAAACTACCAAGTTGTTTTGTAACAATGAGCATAGTGATCGCATAATAGTAACACTGGCAAATTATTCCACCGGTTTGCCATATACCTTGGACAAAAATCAACTCAATTGATTTGCACTCTAATACCAAGCGATGCAGATATTGCTGCCGATGATTTCAACTGCAAAAAGTGTCTGCGAGATTTTCGGATTTTTTTGAAAAGGAATTAGATTTCTATACTAATGAATATCACAAACTTTATCGTTCAATTTCTCCCATGGCTATTTGTGTCGTTTGTTACAAATATGCGATCATGGGCCATATAGGGCATGAAAATACAGAGTGAACAAAAGAGAATTTCAAAATTGTAGTAAATTCTTCGAAAAATTCTCAATACTTCGAATGGCCACCGTGATTTTTCAGTCCCTTGGCTTGGAAACATACCTTTTTGCAAATTTTAGAATTTTAACGATATTTGCCTTCTTAGTAAAAGGCTTCTGATACTTGAAGAAGATCTGAAGGCCAAATTCACAAAGGTAATTGCTTACAGTTCTACTGTTTACATTCAGATCAAACACTTCTTTTATTATCCAATTGGGCTTATTAGCATCAGCCAAACGACGCATACAGAATCTGCTTGAATACTTCTAGATTGCTTTGAGAATAGGTCGTATGTACAAAAGAGAGGCTCTCTTTGTTCACGCTCTCTTTCGCTAATAAAAAAGGCTAGTTTTGCATTTTTTTTTGCTACATTTCCACTTCTACACGCTAGACAAAGCTATTGCCTTTAGATATTTACCAAGAAATCCGAAGTAAACTTTGGTATAGCTTTGTAATAGTCGAAAGAGAAAGGAAACAAAGAGAAGCTCATACGACATATTCTCAAATCACTCTAGACTTATGCTCTTTTGCCTTTAAATTTTTAATTCTGGATTACCGCACCACCATATCCTATAGATATTATTTATTTTTACTATTTTTGTGATACCACTAACTAAATCCGAAGCTTTCAGTTAGATAGACTGCGCATAAGTAATTTTAATATGAAAATAATGCATTATTCATGTATATGAATGCTCAACAATGTTGTCCAGAAACTACAATTTGTATTGAATAGTTCACTTGAAACGGATTTGTTTACTTTTTTATTTCCAACTGTGTAAATGTATGCTTTATAGTCTTCTTAATTTAATTTAGTAGAAGGTAAAATTGGGAAATAAATAGCCTAGAAATAAGTAGGTAATAAAAGCCTATTGCTTCACATTGATTGCACATTTCAATAGAGAAAATAGTAGAATTAAATTTACTTGTGGAATAAACTCAAATGTGGTGATCAGTTTTCGGCCACTGCGAAGCGCTTACGGTATAGTATACTGAAACGTGAGATTTACTCAGCTCAAATGAAAGACTACGGAATATGCGTTGGATGCGACCAGTAGAGTCACAATTATACGCATCAAACCAGAGCAAGTTTCCTTAGATGGTGTTCGGTGAATCGGTTGAATTCATTTCAAATATTTTGAGTCATTCTGTCATTCGTGCACTTAACTTCCGATCTACGCAGAATTGACCCATGTCAACAATCAACCTACATTAGTTGAAAAAGCTTACATCATTATAATGAGTGTATACTATTTTTGTAATTCTGCTCTTCCATTTTGGGTGATTTTAACATCTTTTACTGGAACAAGTTTGGGCTGGGAAACGAGATGTCGGTGAAACTTTTTTCTGGGGAATTCGACTCAAATCTGATAATAAAATTTCCTGGCATTCCAGAACATTTCTTAAAAAAAATCTAGTAGAATAATGATTCAAATGAAAAGAAATATTATTTACATATGTTTAGTTTTGACGTTGGACAACGTCTTACCCGAAGGTACTGGGGACTAAAATTGGGGACAGTCACGAAAGCATGTAAGATTTTGAACGTTAATAGAGCCTTTAACTATCGATGGATTTTTGAGATTTATATATCCATCGACTCGGAAACTCTCCAGCAATTTGTCAATTTCATTGAAACTTTTGATGATTTACGATAAACTATTAATAATTTCAATTCTTGTCCTACCCAGTAAAAATATAAGAACCAACCAATCCCGTTCATGCATTCCCAACACGGATATCCGAATGATGTAAGTTACGAGCTTTATGACCAGTGTTGGAAAATGTACAGTAAAACACTTTGATTATGCGATTGTTTACATTTTATCCAGTCAAATTTCATGCATCGAACAAACCAAAACATTTTGCCAAAAAAAAAGAACACGACATTTTTTCACCTTTTTTTCTTCTTAGACAAACTGTTTCTTACTGCTGCATGAAAGTCTTGTGCCGTCTGTGCGAACAGCATGTTCGTGAGCTTTCTAGTTTAGGCTCGTGCGCAGCGCAAACAGAACAGAATCGAGTTTAATTACCTGTGGCATATAGCTGGTACTGATGGTACTTATGCATTAGTTAATTAGTTAATCTCTAAACTTAACCTATTTTATACTTAAGGGTACAAGGAGTTAATCGTTGCAATAAAAGATTGTAACGATTTTTGTCTAAAATCGGAAATTATTTTGTTGGACATTTGTTGCAATGTCTCAATATTAGAAATTCTATGAAGTTCGTTGGTACTATACCACGGAGGCAACCTCAGAATCATTTTCAAATTTTTTTTTGAATCCTCTGAAGTTCCTTCTTTCTGGTATTGCAGCAGCTAGTCCATATCGGCACAGCATACAACATGGCTGGTCTAAAAATTTGTTTGTAAATCAAAAGTTTGTTCTTAAGACAAAGTTTTGATTTTCTGTTTATAAGTGGATATAGACACTTAATATATTTGTTACATTTGGCTTGAAGGCCTTCAATGTGATTTTTAAAAGTTAATTTTTGATCTAGCAGAAGTCCTAAATATTTAGCTTTGCTAGACCAATTGATTGGAACCCCATTCATAATGACAATATGTCTGCTAGAAGGTTTCAAATAAGAAGCTCTCGGCTTATGTGGAAAAAATATAAGCTGAGTTTTGGAAGCATTCGGGGAAATTTTCCATTTTTGCAAGTAAATAGAGAAAATATCCAATCTTTTTTGCAATCTACTACAAATGACACGAAGGCTTCGCACTTTGGCTGAAAAGGCCGTGTCATCTGCAAAGGTTTTTGACACCCTGGTGGTAAATCAGGTAAGTCATAAGTAAAAATGTTATACAATATGGGCCCCAGTATGCTGCCTTGGGGAACACCAGCTCTAACAGGTAATCTATAGAGGTGTGCGCCGCCTCGCCACGCCACGCACCGCACCGCCGAGATTTTTGCATCGGCACGCTGCCGTTTAAAATTTGCCACGTCAGTGGTCTATAATTTTTCACACCGATTCAAGTCCGCAGAATTTTTCGTGGAAATTTAGACGATTTATTGAAATTTCCGTAGATTTTTCCGCATTGGCGTAACTAGCCCCGATGGCTAGGAGGGGCTATAGCACCTTCATCTATTTTCTCTAGTTTGAGCTTCTTTTCAAAAATTGTCGAATATTTTACCACCTCAATAAGCTATCTTAGTGTAATGTAATAAATACGGTCCAACCACCTAAGACAATTGCGGATCAGTCACACTCATCCATATTCTTTTTTTTAAGCATGTGGTTTCTGCTGTAGGGCATAGTATCGAAGTACGTTTGTTTACCAGCCGATGATTGCCACAACGACTCAAATTGATAGCGTATGACGGGTCACTGTCGGGTTCCCACCAGTTGGCAGAGGATTTTTTTTTGCATATGTCTCCTCCAGGGACTCCGACGGGAATCTTCCAAGAATTTCGATGACCGAAAGGAACCTCCAGGGATTCTACAGGCAATCCACAAGGGATTCCGACAGGAATGTTCCAAGGATTACAATGAAAATCTCATGAATATGTACAGCTCTGGTCAAATTTTCAGCAAAATTGGTTCACACGCAATTGAGATCTAGATCTCCAAAGCTGACCATTTTGTATGAAAAACGTAAAGTGGGCTTTTTATTATGCAGGTCACTGTATCCTCCGCCATCTAGGAATTTCGACTTCCAGGAATATTCCAGGAATTTGAACGGGAATGTTCCAGTGAATCCGACGGACATGTTTCAAGGATTCCAATGAGAATCTTCTAGAGATTCCAGAAATTCCGACGGGAATGTTCAGGGATTTCGGAGGATATTTTCCAGGGATGTAGAAGCAAATCGTCAAAGGATTCCGAAGCAATCTGTCGAGAAATCCCGATGCAAATCGTGGAGGGATTCCGAATCAATCCTTCACAGATTCCGTAAAGAATTCTCCCGCAAATCGATATTGCCTTTTCATAATTAGGGGAAGTGCACCGGTTTTGGCCAACTTAGTGCCTAATTTGGCCAACCCTGAAAAATACATATTTTTCGAAAATAATCGAGCAGTTGAAAGCACGTTGAAGTGTGAGGGATATATCTCTTGTTGGAACTAATAAAACTCTTGCGAATTGCTTTATTTTTGGAGTTATTCGCAAAATTGGCCAAATGGCCATGGCCAAAACCGGTACAGTTCCCCTATCAACAAGTGCAATTTCACTGCCACACAGGAATCTTTCTCAGAAATGAAAAAAAAGCTTATTTGTCTTCCACTAATTTCATTATGATAGCAAGACAAAATTTTCAAAACGACTTATCTGCTTTTGTAAACAAAGATTCAAACGACGATTTGACGAATCTTATAGCTCTCCCACGCAAACCAACACCATCAACAGGTACCGAAAACCTTTATCTACCTATTGATGGTTTTGGTTTGCGTGGGAGAGCTATCATATTCGTCAAATCGTCGTTTGAATCTTTGTTTACAAAAGCAGATAAGTCGTTTTGAAAATTTTGTCTTGATAGGCTGAATATGTCTTCAAACTTTTTCAATAATTCATTATGCTATATGTGGAAAGTTTATATCACTGCTAACTAACTTTTCAAATCCTAGGGGGGCTAATTTTTTTCTAGGGTTGGCTAAGACCCCCACCCCGCCATATGGTAATTTGGTCATTTGGCAAGTGTCGCTCGGCTGAATTGGTCACTTTGCCAAAAAAGCCGTTTAGCTGAATAGGTTTTTTTGGCAGAAAAAGCCGTTTGGCTGCAATGTTTGTTTTGCAGAGCCAAATGACTCTTTTTGCCAAACGACCATTTCTACCAAACGGCATTTTCGGTCAAATGATCTATTCGGTCAAATGACTTTTTTGGCCAAACGACCATTTCGGCCAAATGACAATTTTAGGCAAATAAACTGTTAGGGCAAACAACTTTTTCGGTCAAATTACCAATTCGGCCGAATGAGCCTTTCGGCTGTGTGTCGCTCTCTGTCGAATGTTATATTCCGTCAAATCATTTTCGACCTAATACCGTTTGGAACAAACGTTTTATTCACCCTAATGGAATGTGACTAGATGAATTTTGGCCTAACCTGTTATTCTTGACTTTTGTGCCAAACGACAGGTAGGGTCATTTTGCCGATAGATACAAGGCTAAAGATACAAGGCTTAGCTTGCTAACTGTTCGATAAACGGCAACTCATTTTAGAAGTCAAAGCTTTCTTCAAACGTTGAATGGGCAGCTCAATGTAGCTGCCATGGAGCTTCGTATAATTTTGAAGTTTAGTGGTTCCCTGTCCGATATCTGCAAAACTATTGCAACTATCGAATTACAGTTAAAAAGCGTTGCAGTTAAATGCCTTTCAGCTGTTGATCGTCTAGTGTATACAATTTTGTTAGAATATAGATGTAGCAATAGAAGCAATGATTTCGAACCTCGAAAAATAGGAATATGGTCCACGGTTTTTGTTCCAACAAGTGAGACTGAATAGATATCTGCTCAGAAAATCAAAAATTACGTCCCATTTCAGATCGCTTGCGATTCTGCAGGGAGAGCATCGTGCTTGAGTTTTGCATGCAGAATCGCATCGTTCCGCTTATTCGCCAAAAAGGATATCGCTTCAAAAAGCACAAAACGTATTTTATGTTACTTATGGATTTATTTTCCATTGATTTAAGCAAAAAAAGTAAATTCAATTAATTCAACGGAGAATAACACGTAGAAATTAAACAATGATGCAAACCGCGAGTCGAATCATGAGCGATTCTCTGTGCCATGATGTTTGACTCGCGCTTGATTTAAAATTTGGATGAGATTTAAGAATTTGAGTTTTCACAATATCAACACAGTAAAGATCGTCTTCTAACTGGGGTAGATTTTCCGCAAGATTTTGGTCCGCATTGCATTTAAATGGAATGTATTTTGGACGTTCCGTGTTGAAATCCAAGCAACTATGCAGCAGGAAATACATGGAAGCAAAATTTGCTTACAAGATTCCCAGGGTATAAGGCTTGGGTAAAACAAACTATAGAGATAATTTATTCTGAGTCACAGGAGAACATTTGAATCTTGATTTCTATGATCCATACAAAACGTTGGACTTAGTCAAAATTATAAATTCAAAAACATAAGTTAAAAAACATTTTCGCATTTTTTTGTGGGCCATACTATAAAAGGTAATACTCCCTAGTATAAGTAACATTTGAATTTTGAATGATGATTTTTTTAGCTTTTTAGCGCTTTTCGGAACGATTTCCTGGTCCATATTGCCCCGATCACCCTATTCGTGCATCGCAAAGTATACCAGCAAACAGTGTTGTAAAATGTCATTTGCATTCGTTTGTATAATTTTCCTAGAACTTTTTCCTGAAGGTAGCTATCAATTCATGATGTATGGCGAACTTATAGAGCTTAAATGTGGCTACAACTTTGTCTAACAAGACATTGCTGTAAATATGTGATCTGGGGCGTGGGAGGCAAAATGTCATTCAAATGACATTATGTCAAATGACACGTGACATTTTGGAGAGTTTTCACTCTCCAGCCTCAGATGTTATATTAAGAGCAATGTACTCTTGGACAAAACTATAGCCCTACTCAAGCGTTATGAGTACATCTAAAATTATGGAAAAAATTTGGCTTCTAAAGAAAGTTATGAACAAATTAGTCAAATGACATGAAGATGACATTTTACAAGCCTGCCAGCAAATCCACACAGAAGATATGATTTCACTCATAACTTTTTTTACTTTTAATGGTCTCTTCGAACAGTTTTCCAACAGTTCAACTGCACTGCAGACCTGTTTTGTTCTCCAAAACATGCTGGAGCTCAGAACATTCGGTCTATTTTTTTTAAAACTTTATTAGAGTGATTAAATAAAGTTTAAAAAAACTCAACTTAATTCACCGAGTAGTGATACTGCATTTCTCGCATTTAGCCAAGACACCAACCTTATATGGTGCTAATATGGGTCGATGTACCATTTCCTTTATAACTTTTAAGCGCAACGGTCGATCGTTATGAAATTCAATAGTGATCAACTATAGTTTGTCGCCCGTCGAATGCAACTTGTTGCGAGGAAAACGGTTAAAAATTACTATACGAAAAGTTGGCCAATGTTTTTCGGTTTTCGTGTGCACAGACGCACACACACACACATACACACGGACAGACAGTTTCAATTAATTATCAATTAGTGGTAGTAGTGTAGGCGACAACCCCTTCGCAAGAGGTGGGTTGTTCAGGTCTCCGCCTAGGAGGCCAGAGGCAATAGTCGGCAGCTCAGTGCGCAGCGCCAGCGTGGGTCACTTAACCTTCATCTCGGCTAAAAAAACGCCGGTAGGGGTTATTGACGGCCCATGGCTTGTGGAGGCGATGAACCGCAAACACGATGGGCTTTCGGCCTTCGAGGTGGCGACGGAACAGCTGGACGCCATCAACGACTTTGCGTCATCGAAGCATAATATCAACAAGGACCTCAAGAGGAGCTTGCAGAAACTTCGAAAGTCGATGCAGGACGCCAAGCTGGAGAGGGCGGTCGGGCGGCCAAGTGTAAACCCGTGAAATCGGTGGAGTCGAGGTCTACCCAGACTGAGGCTCAAGGATTCGCGGACTCGGGCAAGGTCGAATCGACCGAAGGCGTGCCAGCGAAGACGGTGGTGCCAAAATCTACCCAGACTGAGGCTCAAGTATTTGCGGGTACGTCGGGGGTGACTGCTCCAACGGAGCAGACACAAAAACGGGGGAGACAGTCTCCAGGGGATGAGCTCCCTGGGGGCCGCTCCAAAACGCGGAGGGTTACTACCCCGAACAAGGGTAGTGGGGCTGGGAAGCTGAACCCCGGCCAGGTACCTCCAAAACCGGGGGAGAAAGGACCTGGAAAGGTCCGTCCACCCAGGAAAGACGGTGGTAAGGGGCTACGGCAGGGTGAGAGCTCTCAGCCGCACCAGACCAGGGAAATAGAGGGGGATGACGCCTCGTGGACCCTGGTCAAGAACAAGAGGAAACCGAAGACGTCAAGGTCCGAAAAGAAGTCCCAGGCGAATGAGGGTAGCAAGAAGTCTAGGGTAGGCGCCAATCGCTCCAGGGGCGATGCCCTAGTCATCACGGCGGACGAGGCTAAGTACTCGGACGTCTTGAAGGCGATGAGGAGTGACGTCAAGCTCAGTGAACTCGGCGCCGACGTACGTCGAATAAGACGTACCCGGATGGGCGAGATGATACTCGAGCTGAAGCGGGGCGTCTCGCAAAAGGGCGCGGCCTACAAGAAGCTAGGCGAGACGGTCAAGGTGAGGGCACTCACGACGGAGGTGAATCTAAGGGTTAAAGACCTGGACGAGATCACCGAAGTCGAAGAGCTCGTCACGGCACTGCGGCGACAGTGTGAAGTGGATACGCCCACCGCAGCCGTTCGGGTACGGAAAGGTCCGGCAGGGACGCAGGTAGCATTGGTTCGGCTATCTGCAGCGGACGACTCCAAGGTAGTCAAGTTAGGGAGCGTCAAGGTGGGATGGTCGGTATGTCCTGTAGGCATATACGAGCAACCCGAAGTTTGCTTCAAGTGCCTGAAACCGGGGCACAAGCAATGGGATTGCAAAGGCCCTGACAAAAGCAATCTCTGCCGACGCTGTGGATTGGAGGGACATAAGGCACAATGCTGCACGAACCCTCCCAATTGTTTGATTTGTTCTAGCAAAGCTGTGAACAGCAAGCACCCCATGGGGGGTTCCATGTGCCCGGCATTTAAGCGTGCTGCAAAATCACAGTGCAGGTAACGCAGCTGGCTTGCTCGGCCTCGTCCGAGTGTTTGGTGTGCGCAGGTTTAGAGGAAACGGCGGAACACGTGTTGTTCGTGTGCTCACGTTTTCGCGCAATGCGTGACCACATGCTTGCCACATGTGGTCTGGACACTACCCCGGACAACCTAGTTCGGAGGATGTGTAAAAATGAAGTTGGCTGGAACGCCGTTTTATTGGTTATCGCTCAAATCGTCTCGGAGCTACACAGAAGATGGCGCGTGGCTTCAAGGATGGCTAGTTCAGGCGCAAATAAGAGGTGGTCCAAGGGATCGGAGTCGGCTTCATGGGTCATACCGGTGGTCATGCTCTGTGGTCGAACTCGATCCTTTTATCGAACAAGTGGCCGCGCGAAGAACAACATGGTATCGTCGCTTTCGCGGCGTCGGTCAACCGGGCGGGTTCCGAGCCCGAGGACGGAAAGGGATTCTCGTCAAGGCTGGGGCAGGCGTAGTCACCGCGTCGGCAAGTCCCTCTGTATGCTGGCGAATAGGCCCTATCGCAGAAAGGTCAATTTGGGGTGCACGCGGCATCAACATTCTTGATACCAGTCGTTCAGAGGGAAGCAGGCGCGCAGTCGACCCTTCCCACCTTCCGAGGACATAGGGCGTGGTAAGGCCACCTGGAAAGCCGGTAATGCGCTGGCACGATACCATGGTGTTCTTCTAAAAAAGCGAGTCACGAAGTTCGATGCTGCAAGGACACGCAGCTAACCTCGAGGGTGCGTTGTGCACTGGCCCCCCTTTGAAGCATTACTTTCTGGTTGTACCGAAGGGACTATGGGCTTGGCGGCAATGGAAACGGTTTAGCGGGTCGGGGATGTAGTCCTGCCTCCCTCGTTTGCTGTTGGAGGTGATCCCTAACCCCGCACTTCCTGGACAACCCAGGATGTCTGTTGAGCAGATTCCTTCTCCATTGCTTAGGAAGAAAAAAAACACGGACAGACAGACATTTGTTCAGCTCGACGAGCTGAGTCGATTATAAAAATTTCGTTTTCGGAGTGAAATGATAGCCTTTCGGTACAACTTTGTTGTACGAGAAAGGCAAACATAAAAAAAATAAAAATCATACCTTTGGTCTAGCCAATCATTTATTTTATTTATCATCAGACTAAGGCCGGAGTGGCCTGTGCTGCACATAAAAGACTTCTCCATTCAGCTCGGTTCATGGCTGCACTTCGCCAACCACGCAGTCTGCGGAGGGTCCGCAAGTCGTCCTCCAAAATCCAAGCCAATCATCCAAGTTTTGAATTATGTATCGCTAAATGTCTCAGTTGATTCGTTGAGTTGGCATAATTGTACTTATTATTTGTACAATTCTCGGGTACTTATTCAAAAGGACGTATGTGATTTTGTAAACAAAGATTCAAACGTCGATTAGTCCGATTTGATGGCACTCCCACGCAAACCAACACCACCAACAGGTAGCCGAAGCCTCCCCCTATCTGTCTATGGTGATGGTTTGCGTGGGAGGGCTATCAGATCGGACTAATCGACGTTTGAATCTTTGTTTACAAAATCACATACGTCCTTTTGAATAAGTACCCGAGAATTGTATAAGCTTCTAAGTACACACTCTTTGGATCTTCAAAACGTCCTGGAATTTCTAATGGTTGATTTACACGATTAAGAAAGTCTTGCGTTTGGTATTCGAGCATCGTTAAGTGTCACAGCATAACTATTGAGTTGATATGATTCATTCAAAAAAATTATCAACAGCTGCTGACCTTCTTCTTTCTGTAGTACAGAATTTAAATTATTACTTTTTCGAGTTATTTCAGTTCTTTTATGTGCTCCAAAAAGTCCTGGAGTTTTGGTCATTAATTCTAAGAGATCAAAACCTTTTTTCAAACTCTCTTATGTAACGAAATGTATTCGTATGATGTATTCGTAAAATATTTTGTTAAAGTGAAGTAAGAAAAGTTTACAAATACTTATAACTCTGAATGATGATTATCGGATATACAAATACAAAGTGTTCAATAAGTTCAGATACACTTTCAAAATATGTTTAAAACATGAGATTAAATTATTTCTATTCCTGTGTCCATTTTATTGAAACCATTGTTTACAAGGAACGTTTACAACATTTATCAGATTTTGATAATTACTATCTTGATCTGGTACAAGTTGCTGATCTGGTATTCGACCTTATATTGGATTTAACAAAAAAAAGTCGAGAGGATTTGAATATGGAGAGCTGGGAAGTCACAAAGTTTTGTCCAAGAAGTCGGCTTGAACCAGATTATCCGTGTATTATCCGTGTATATTTGAACCATTCTGGTGGAACACGTAGTGTTCTTCTCCGAAGTGGCACCGGGCATTGGGGTCGTATAACATAAACATATCAGATTCATTTGCATGCTCTCAGACATAAAATATTCAAAAGGCTTCGGATATCTGAATCTTCAGGGTATAGTAAAACGGGATCAATAGCTTTCCTGTAAAGCTTGAAAGTGAGGACGTAGCTCTTTTCTGTGATTTAACACAGCCGACCTAGATCATCCATTATGGAAGGGTAAAGTTCACAACTACAACAAAGAATTTCGTATTACATAATTATGTAAAACAATCAATCCCCTTTCTCACTTTTTTCAGATGGGCAACTCCCTTTGCAAGGAACCGCGAGCCGGTAGACCTATGCGCCCTGGAAGAGTAATGGACAATTTCGGGAGCATCGTAATATAGGAAATTGAATTTTGTATTACACCAGAATTAAACATTTTCTATTCATTACAGATGTGTCCCAACGGATTAGGTAAAAGCAAACAAGGAATCAACAAGACTTATCTGAGCCGCCATGTGTAAGATCTAATCAATGATCAAATTATCTAAATATGACTTTATCATGTTCATCGCTTAATTGTAGGTTAGAAACCAGTTCAAAACCGGACCCCGTAAATAATTGGAATAACGAACAATTATCGTCGCCAGATTCGTCTAAAATCATCGACAGAGCACCGGTGGCCCCTCCGCGGAAGAAACGATCCACTCTCGAACGTGGAAATCCGCCCGAAGTCAAATTAAAAGTAAGGAATGGGTTTAAGGATGTTTTTGGAGCAGAAAGCCGTCGTCAATCTTATGACGTCGTCATCAAATCAAAACCCATAGATACGGTTGATAAGGGCCTTCCAATGAAAGCACAGTCTAGCTTCGAAATCGATTTGAAGGATGACGAATTCAGCGACTTTTCCAAAATTCCTACCAAGACAGAAATGGAACCTTCTTCCAAAATGGAAGCGGCACTAAATAATGGAACCACTAAAGTGTCCCACGTGGGCAACCGAAAATCCGATCGGTTCTTCGGAGAAAACCTGTCCGATGCACTGTCCAATGAACCAGTAGTTACTGAAAGAAGAAAAAGTGCCAAAAAAGGGATTGCTGATCTGGATAAAATCGATAAATTCATCGAGCAAAATGTCCTGACTATGAACGCCAAACCTGACCCGAAAGACGTACCAGACACTATAGTGACTGTACCCGTGGTCAAGTCAGAAAAAGAGAAAAAAATGGAGGATTCAAAAATTGAGACATCAAAAGATGTTTCCGCATCCGAGAGTAATGATGATAAAAATTTGATCAAATACATTGATGAATCTATGGTAAAGGAAACAAGTCTCGGAAAGAAAGCGGAATTTTTAATGGCTATGTTGGAAGACTATCCCGAAGACCGGTACATAGGAATGGCTCCCGTAGAAGAACCCGTCATCATACCCAGAAAGCGTAAATCACGCCATATTTGTGACGATGACGAACACATGCATAACATGCACCATAAGCACGACAACGAAACGAAGTCATCCAAGAATCTTATAACAACCGAAGCATCAATCGAAACTCCTCCACGTAAGCCAGATCGAGACTTCAGTAAGTATGTAGCACCCATGGCCGACGGCGAAGATACCGATGACTCTGCATCATCCGGACCAATTCGTATGCGTCCAGCCCAGCCTTCCCCACCATCGCCTCGTGTGGTTCACAAAATACCGAGGATCGAATCAGAAACAGAATTTCAACAAAACGTGTCGAACACAGTTACCAGTACTCCAAAGAAGCTCGATGCTCCGGTAGAACCAGACAAAGCCCACTCACCAAGAACACTGAAACGAATTTTATCGGTTCCGTCTACCATCCACGTGGTACAATCGGAAAATAAGAGCCCAAGCCCGAAGCATAGCGGCTTTGTAAAGAGCAACAGTTCCAGTTCATTCCTTAATATGGATTTACAACAGGCGCATCAGAAAGTTGTTCCCTTCACGCCTGAAGAATCTGGCCATCATGCGGCAGAGGAACTCGTAAAACCGAAATCGCGTCTAGTCGCCAGAAAAATATCTACAAAATCAAATGATAATTCCCCATGCAGTGCAACCTCCACATTAGAAGTTCCCACACCAAAGTTCACCATCGGCAGCATTGAGTGTTTGTCCAAACCTCAAGACGAACCACCACCACCTCCTGTGCCCAAACGAATGAAGCCTCCATCCGGAGATATTAAACGATCACCTCCACGAGACCTGCTGGGCTACGATCTGGGCGGTTTCCTGGTATCCTCCAAGGTTCTTCCACACCACGACGTTACCCAAGTAATCAATAGCGTTTACAACGACAAAAACAACGGTGGTAGCATTCTAGAGGAGTTCCAGGTGTACTTGGAGGACCAAATCAACTCAGAACTGAATAATCCAAACCCGACGAACCCCAATACTGTGAAGCTTCTGGAAGTTTTAGGCAGACAATCTAATCCAGGAGATAAACTGGAAGACATCAGCATCGAACTAGTAGAATCGGAGAACTCGAACAAATCTTCGGATATTGACGACTGCTTCGATCCAGAGTTTGAAAAAATCGAGAAAACCGAAGTCGAAGAGGCAGTCAACTTCCACGGGAGCGTTGATGACGTGGACAACTGGTTCGAGAACAATTCCGATGCCGGATCTGTAATCGAAGGGTCGGACAAGCTGGGCACCATGGTCACAGTGAAGGGCGGTGCACCTCGAATGGGTCGCCGCGAGAGCATCGAAGACGTTGACAATTGGTTCCAACATCATAACCAGGCCAGTCACCACGACGATCAGATAATCGGGGTTCGCAGACAGCGTAGAGGTTCGGACGGGCTACTGGGGTACGATACGACCCGGCAGTATCCCTTTGGTTCTGGGAGAAAGCGTCACGACTCGCAATCGGCCGAATTGTTCGAGGATATTACTAAGCTCCATGAATTGGGCAGCGCAGAAGACGTGAAAGCAAAAACGCCGCTCTCGGTGGTGAAAAATGACCGATTGCGCGATCGACGAGGATCCGATGGTTTGATTTTTTATGACACCAGCCGAAAGTTTCCATTTGGGGAACCGAACGAAAATTTACCAAAGGCGATTGAAAAGAGTCAGAAGATCGAACAGAAAAGTGTCACCAACAAAAAAGGGAACGATTCGACGTTGAGCATAGCGAATGTGGAGAAGCATACGGCGAAAGAGAACACGTTAGCTGGTGGATCGTCGGATCATTCAACGTTATTGAAATTTTTGTCGAATGAAAAATTGATAGAATAGCGTGCAGTTCTTTGTTTGCTTCTTAACACTTAGCTTGTAACGAATTTAAGGTAACGTCATTATGTTTTAAATAACTTCTATTTTTAAGCCTATTTTACCATTGGTATAATTTTAAATTGGCGTCCCTAAATACGTTACAAGTGAATGAAGTGTTACATTTCCATTTAAGTCAGTATTATCTAAACACAATTAAGACTAAAGTATGTAGTAAGCCGATATATTTTAGCACATGATTGTAAGACACAAATTGGTTTACCCATCAGGAGTGCATTATTATAATATACAGATTTGTTATGTGCAATATTCAGCAATGTCTTGTATTTGCTCCGAACTGATCATTTTAAATTATTATTTTTATTTATTTGATCTCTGCTCCATCGTTGAGGGCAATCCAATTATTCTTGAGCCATAATCTGTCAAAGTAGCAATTATACGTCTAAATTTTAATATTAGTGTTAAGGAAGGCTGTTCATCGTACTCTTTAACGAAAAAATGGAAAATCTATGTGTTGTATTGTAATTTGGAGTCACAACAAACATTGGAAGAACCTCAGCACCAACACCACCGTGTCGTGTCTACCCGCAGACATGTCTTTCCCTCATCAGTGGGTAAAGAGCTTCCACTACTGCCCTGCGATCGATTCTAACGAGATCGATGTCATCCGCGAAGCCCAGGAGCATAAGCGGCCATGAGATGATAGTGCCGTTCCTCTGCAAGCCTGATCGCCCTAATCGCCCTCTCGAGTGCAATTTCGAACAACTAATTTGAAAGCTTGTCATATTTCTTCAATTCATCTAAGGTCACAAGCGAGGTTGACACTTTGCCCGCAATCCAAATACTTGATTTCAAGCCATCAACCGTTGCGCGTATCAACCTAATCAGTTCCGCCGGAAAACCATGTTCAGACATTATCTGCCGCTAAAGGTGTGCGCCCTTGCGCTACGCCGCTACCGCCGACAGTTTTCGGCATCACGACATTTTCGCATTGGCGCGCCGCCGTTTAAAATCTGTTACGCCGCTGATGATTTATAGTTGTCGCCGTTCCAGATTTGACGTCCGAAATATTTCCATAGAAATTCCGAAAAACTAGTGAAATTTCCGTAGAATTTACCGATTGATATCTCCGAAGCATGTCGTTGAATCTCAACAGAATTGTTCGTAAAAATACCAATGAATTCCTTTAAAAAGTTTTAAAAAGTTTCCCGTAAAAACCAAGTACTTCCAGTTGAAGTACCAAAGAATTTTCCGCTGAAATGCAAAGAATTTTCTTCAAAGCTCCAACAACATTCTAGTTGAAATCTCGAGTAAGTTTGCCTAAAAATTTTAAAGGAAGTTTTCGTGGAAATTCTCAAGAGTTTATGTGCACAAATCTAAAGATTTTTTTAAAAGAAATTCCGAAAAAAAATTCCGTTGAAATTTTAATGGATTTCCCGTTGAAATCCAAATAATTTCTCGTAGAAATCAAATTTTTGAACGGGGAAGTGCGGTTGGCCGAACACACCATTATACTGAATGTCATTTGACCGAAATGAATAAACGGCCAAAAATGTCGTTCGGCCGAATAGGTCAAAAATGGCGAAAAATGTTGTTTGGAAGAAATGGTCGTTTGGCAGAAACGGCCATTTGACCGACAATGTTATTTGACCAACTTTCGGCCAAACGTTAGGAAGGACCGTTTGGCTAAAAACCATTGATATGGCAGAAGGCCATAAGACCGAAAGTTGTTAAGCCGAATATGTCATTTGGCCATATAAACCATTACACTGAAACTCATCAAGCCGAAATTCTGAAAAGCTATGAAGTGGAAATTCCGAAGAATTTTCCTTGGAAATTGTGAACACATTTTGAAAAATTTCGGCATGATTTAATAAAATGGCCAGGAAGAGCGCACTGGCATCCGTTCATTAGCTCAATCCTCTAGCATCCGTTCTTGATAATAAACATGCCCAGAGATCTAGTCCATGCGGGTTTTGCAGGTATGCAACCTGGCTATTACTAGGTTTAACAGGGGGCAAAACTCAGCACCCTGATGCACTTCCAGGACGAAGACTGCAAGCAGTGGTCCATAATTGCTCTTCAAAGTGCGTGCACATACAGGGGTTGGACAGAATGATCGGGACAGGCAAAATTTTATCGAAATTCAAATGACCATAACTCTGTAAAAAATCAACCGATTTTTGATTCTCACAGTGTTCGACTGCTAAATTAATCAAGTTATGGGAAACTGTTTCAAATCCATGATCAGACCGCTGGACATCGAAAATAATCCGGATTATTTGAGGGCATGTCAAAAATGCTATTTTTTGAGTGCTTGTATTTTTTGCTTTGGTGAAATGTTGAGTCTTTTTATATTTTTTTACATAAACTAGAGCTCTACCTGAGTTGATTGATACCTATACTGCCCCTATTTGCATAAGCGTCCCATGTCAGTTTTCTTCAACTTGAGAAATATGCCGTTGAATTTTTCAAATCGTTTTACATGGAGAAACTTAAAAGAATCTAATAAATCGATAAAACCAGCGATCTTTCTGAAAATTTGGCATAATAATCTTCATCTGTATACATTGCTATGGAACTATTAAATGGACCAGAATTACATTGATGTTTTGCGCAAAACAAAATGTGGAATGTAACTGTTATGCGAATAAATAGCAAGATGGGACCACACAAGTGGGTTTTGATTTTCAAATTTATAGAACAAAGCCTATTTCTTTATCAGTTTTTCTTAAAGAAGAGTTCATTATAAGCTTATTTCTGAAAGAAAATCAAAATCGTCAAAAATCGACATGGGACTCTTATGCGAATCGCGGCAGTATATTGATGTCACAGATCGGACAACAAAAACCTGAGATATGGCCGTTTCCGTAAAATCCGTGAAACCGGTTCTACCCATTGTCGCATGCACGCTATTGTTCTAGTAGGCAGCGTTCTTGCACCAAGTGGTATCCTGTGGTTCTGAGCAAATATTTAAATCACAATTGTCCTAGACTACGCATATTTGTCCCATGTTTAATAAGATTTCCTATGTACATGGGGCAATTATGCTTTGAACGGCAGTAGAAGTGTGTGTCGGTCCGGAAATCGTCGGTGACGACAGCGTACAATGGTCGGATTCGTTAAATTTCACGACATATTTCGATAGCTTGAAAACCATCAGTGCTAGAGTTTTTTCGTCTTCAGACGAAATTATCTACAATAAAAGATCTATTTTTGGTGAAAGCTGTCATTAGGATGGCCCTTTTGTGACAAATTTTGTAAAATGTGTTTTATAAATCTTTCAAATTAAGGGGTTGTACTGTTTTAGAAAGTTGTAGAAAATTTAATTATAAGCATTTTAACCAGAATAATATTAATTTTATCTCATACAGGTAATGTTTTACAGGGTGTCGACTCAAATATAAAGAATAAAATTCCCTGACTTTCCATACCATTCCTCTAAAAAATCAAGGTATGAGGAATGTTTTTTTTTAATTCCTAGAAGTTTTCTGGTGCCTTCATCCACCATTGGGAATTCTCACGGACTCCCTGGAGTCGCAATAGACCTCCAAGACTATTGACGGCCTGCTTCAAATCGTTGAAGTTTTTATTATCTTTCTGTAAATTTGTGTGAAATCTTTTGACACGACTTCTGAAAACTTTCCAAAAAGTCGTGGAAGCTTCTAGAAATCCTTCTAATGCCGTTAAAAAATCTTACGAATTAGGTATTTTCGAGGGCATCGAGAAACCTCCATTGGCTCTCAAGTGGAGTTTATGGACTTCCAAAAATAGTTACGGACCAATAGTACCAACAGTAAGCCCAACAAAACATTCTTACCACTGAAATACTTTAAATATTTTGATCTGAATCGTAGGTCGTGAAGTAATGGTCCCATATTAGGTCGCGTTTATGAAGAAGTGACATAACTAGTCTCAAATGCTAAGAGGAGCTACACCTACTCCATTTATTTTATCGATTTTAGTTGTTTTTCAAAAATGGTCTTGGAGTTTCAGTATTGTTTTATTTATAGAAAGTCAGACAACTGCAACAAGCAATTAAACTTAATAAGGAACATCTAATAGTTTTTTGAAGAACTCTTGGAAAAATGTTTTAAGATTCCTTGGTATATTTTTTATATGAATCCCTTCACGAAGACATTCAATTTAAATTTGAGTAAACACGATACAATCTACCAAGTTTTTGATGCGGAGTTTTTAAAAAAATCTACTGTACATCCATCAAAGAACTGATTTCCTGATAGAGTTCAGTGCGTGATTTCTCTTGTTTCGGACTGCAGAACGATGACGCGATCGGCCGAAATATTTGTTCTGCATTGCGCGGCCGGTAATAAAAATCAGTTCAGTGCGTGATTTCTCTTGTTTCGGACTGCAGAACGATGACGCGATCGGCCGAAATATTTGTTCTGCATTGCGCGGCCGGTAATAAGAGTAGCTATCGAACAAGTAAGTGCAATGCGTGTTTTAGTCGTCGGGAAAGAAATAAAGTATCTATCTTGTGTTCGGTGGCTCATACGCATGTCGCGCGCGGTCGAAAAAAGCAAGTTCTTCAATAGTTTGCTGTAGCCATCGAACAAGTGAGTACAGAGTGCTGCGCTTCCGTGTGGTCGTCCAAAACGCGAATTTCCTTACTTTCATATGTCACCGGGCGTGCATGTTTTTTAACTTTCAACTCGTATTAGTGTCATTTCCCATCCCATAGATCGCATCGTTTACCAAAGTGAATCCAGATAAATTATCCTTTGTAACTAAGGCGATATCCTATCCCAAGACAATCGTGGAGATGCAGAGGTATACTCGGTCTCTAGTAGCAACGAGAGTCGGACTAACAATCCTTCCATTCCTATATGACCGTAAGGACGTGGCCGGCGCCGTTATTGACTTTAAATATTTGAGCTCCCGAAACGTGTACATTGAGAATGGGTAGCTAATCCCAAGCCCCATTCATTGTGTTCTCTGTACAATTTCGCAAGTTCAGTCAATCACGGAGTAGCAACTACGAATTGTGCGGTCATAATGCTCATGCTCATGCTCATGCTCATGTACATCCATCAAAGAACTGATTTCCTGATAAAGTTGTTTTATAAACATCAAAAGCAGCGAATGTGAAACTGAAACATTACCATTGACATTATCCACCTCGTGGGTCCGAGCATGATTGTGGAGTATCGAGTAACGTTTAATTGAGA
Source organism: Armigeres subalbatus (assembly GCF_024139115.2). Taxonomy (NCBI): domain Eukaryota; kingdom Metazoa; phylum Arthropoda; class Insecta; order Diptera; family Culicidae; genus Armigeres; species Armigeres subalbatus. Next base: position 92,401,671 of record NC_085140.1, on the reverse strand, counting down.
CCATCGCCAGCTACGAACATGAGGTAGACCATATGTTGCTTTTATCCACTATCATTCTCTCTATATGACTATTAATTTGACCACCTAAGGACGTGAGGATCGACCAATGACTTTATAAGCACATCATCAAATGGAGGTTCACAAAATGTTTTTAAAACATTACCTACAGAATCTTGTTTGGAGATGATGCCGATGCTATTGAGTGCCGTCACGGGTCCACAAAAATAATATTCGGCGTTTTCCTTTAAAATGCTTCCAAATATCTAGTGGTTGGTTGTAGGTTGAACATGTTTGGTGATTGTTTGTTGAACGGTTCTGAACTATGGCCTATTTCAGCCATTTGATTTAGTTTCGACTGCTTTCACTAGATATTCAGACATTTTCTTCAAAAGGTAATGTTTTTCGTTAGAGTTGGTTACAAGTCAGCAATTTGAATTTATCAAGATAGATCGCATTAAATGAAATTTTCCTTTATCATTAGTACAACAACATAATTTGATAAGGAATGACTCTTGCGATTGATGATTAAGTATTTGAACAAACTTTCAGAACTTCCTTTGTTTGATGGGAACATGAATCAAATGCTACTAATAAGGAAACTGCAAAAAATGCAAAACGACTCCGATACAAAACTACTCAAATTAAATGAACTAAAATATTAAAGGGGACAATATGGATCAGGTCTCAACATTGACCATTTGAACAACGTGGCTGTTATTGCTTAGAGATTATTTAATAGAAACAAACTCGATTACCATGAGGAACATGAAAAGGGTCCGGAGTAGACTTTTAGTCTAGAGATTGCCAAAGGCCACATAAAAAAAATTATAGCTTGATAGTGGAAGTGGATGTCGACTGTCACTGCCTCGAAGTATTGTTTATCGGCTATTAAGTCTGATGAACAGCTAAACCGCTATATTAATTCTGATCCGACGTTTCAGTACGTTGATTATCCTTAGTTTAGAATATTGCTCGAATTAATAAAAATCACTAAATTTTCAATATTGGGTTTTGTGATTTTTTTCCCTGACCTCAATCAAAATTCCCTGACTTTCCCTGACATTCCAGGTCCAAAATGAAATTCCCTGACTTTCCCTGACTTTCCAGGTTTTTCCAGGTAGTAGACACCCTGTTTTATGATCATTGTGATTAAAATATTTGCTCAGAAACCCACGATACCACTTGGTGCAAGAACGCAAGAACGGCGTCCATATACAGATGTGCTCGACTTGCGGTTAGCGGCAGTATATCAATGAACTCAGGAAGAGCTCTAGTTTATGCAAAAATATAGAAAGAATCAACATTTTCACCAAAGCAAAAAATACATGCGCTCAAAAAAAGCAAAGCCCCCAAAAAAAATTTTTTTTCGTACTTTAGGATTCAGAATGAATATATCTAGACCAACATTTGAAAAGGGCGTAACAGTCAAAAGTTATTCTTTCCGATTCCTCGTCTACATATATAGCCATATATGTGGACGAAGAATCAGAAGGAATCAATTTTGGCTGTTACGCCCTTTTCAAATGTTGGTCTAGATATAGAAATCTCCGCCAAAAATGTCACATAGGGGAAAGTGGGGTAAGATGGCCATATGGGGCAAGACAGCCAACGTTCATTATGCCTTAAGAGAGCATTATATTCACATTATTATTACAAGGGATGGTTCACAATAATGTAAAAGGGTTATACAACTGAAAAATACACTTTGACAACCACACTTCTCGCTTAACTTTTCAAAGGTCCTAAGTAACATTTTTTTCATGATTTAATTTGAGTACTGCAATCAAAAGCTTTCATGTTGTTCTGTTGAATGCGCTATTCTAATTAATTCATGAAAAAAATGTTACTTAGGTCCTTTTAAAAAGTTAAGCGAGACTTGTTCTTGTAATATTGATTAGAAGATGGTGTAGTTAAAATTCAAATTTTCTTATAATTTTCTAGTTACATAATTTAATAATTGAAGCCTAAATTACTCATTTTTCATGACAAATTGATATTTACCGAAGCTTTTATATAACTATTGTCTATATACAATAATAATTTGAGGAGATTCACAGTAATTAGGTTTGATAGGATATAAATCTTTGGATATACGTCGGCTTGGGGCGGTATTGCCAACTGTATAGGAACAAGGTCATCTCCAGGATTAAGAGTCGCCTCAACCTTAAATGCATTTAAAAAATGATCAAAATAGTTTCTGCGTGAATCAGAGATGATTTAAAACAAAGGATATGGTTTTAACAGTAGAAATTAGTTTTAGGCAAATTCTGTTATTGTCGTAGTGCCAGAGGGGCAGCAGGGACTATGTCCAAGGGCTTGACGACCCCTCCCCATGGCCACTGCGAGTTAGGGGGCCTGCCTAGGATGTGGTGGGGTTTGACAGTGGGCTCTGTTAAACCTTTACAAAAAGCTGCATGTGTCCATAAGCAGGCCCTATCAAACCCAGTCAACACATGAACGTATATGGTGTCGTGTAGGATGCTGAAGTGCAGGCGATAGAGGTACTTTTCCACACAACATGTATTTATATCGTCTCCAATTTAGCATCTTGTATTGCACCATGTGCGATTTTATGTAGACTGGGAAGCGACCGTGTGCCGCTCAAAGCGCACAAGCCCAACACGAGTGCCAACCGGCACATCAGGATTAATACCAGTGAGATCCTGATTACGGTATACTGGTCAAGGCAAGTGACACACACGCGCGCGCGAAAGTAATGCAAAATAAACGACATGTAAATGTAAAATGAACGTAAATTTACATTCTTACTTAAGGACATAGTTGGAAGAGTACCACGATGGCAATCGATATGGCACCGGACCTTCCACGGGTCAACCCCACACCTCCCGCACTCCTCTCCCACCAACATTCGAATGCATCGAACGAAAGTTTAATATTCAGATTACTAACCTGTTCACAGTATATTTATGTACTTCCCGTGATAATTAACATGTTTCTTCAAAGAATCCTATGTATTTCGGCTCGAAATATAGCATAAAACAGCAGTGTCGTGCCAATTTAACAGAAGTCCGCGGTTTGGTGGGTTTATCACTGCACTTCATTTCTTCTCAAAGGGCATTGAAAAAATCACATTTTTACACACTTCTCCACACATGAGCAGCCCGAAATGTTGATGGAATGCAAATTAAACTTCACTTTTTGGAATAAGTCACTTGTTTGAAGCGAAAACTTAATATAAATTGCAATTTTTGCCCGAAGAAAACGATTAAAAACTGATCGCGGAGCGAATGTAAACACCGGTACCGATAACAGCAAACTAATAAACAGGGTGGTTCAAAACTGATGTTGCTCCGCCACGCTCAATCGATTATGTTTCATATTTTGGGTGTTGTTCGCTGGTTTCGGTCGGTTTGAATAGGTGCTTACCGTACACAGGTCGTTTCAGGTTTGTATGGCAGTTGATATGGCGAGGTTGAATTTTACATTATTCTGTTTGTGGCACTCCGTGATTAGGCGCTGGCGAGGGGAGACCATATGACTGGATGAAATTCAAGAGCTTCAACGCCTTAGCCAATGCATATTGAATGGGCGTTCCAATAGTTGGGATTTGAATCGAGGTTGCAAATATTTAGCATGATAATAAAGCCCCAAATACAATGTCGGCGGAACACAAACGGAAACGGCAAATTTAACAGTTAGCCCATATATTTTCTGTCAAATTTGCCGTTTCCGTTCCGCTGACATTGTGTTTGTGTAATTGTGTAATTCAAAAAAATAGCCAGAATTTTTCTGTGATATCTATCGTACCAGGCGCAGATACTTCATACAAAAAGTGTGACATGGGGGTGAGCGGAGTATAAAATGCTATTTCAACGGATCTTTTCTAAGGTGCGTTCAGTGAAGTCTCTGGAATGTTGCTTTTAGCTATGTGGTTCTCTTTTCGCCAGCGTTTGGAGGGGAGGCGCTGTAGCCAGTGTAATGAAAGGTTTAGTTTAGGCTTGTTCTCAATCAGTTTTTGTTCAAATCGGCTTTTGGAGGACAGTCGGAGCATGGGACGGAATCAAGTGAGCGTGGTGGAGCTGGGTCGTTTTTTGAACCACCCTACTAATATTCTTTGTTTTTCATAAATACGACACCAATACTACTACAGTATATGACAGTTTGTATTGTACCAATACTTTCAAAGCTTTGTTTTGGTACTCAACCCACCTTCACCTTAACGTCAAATAGAGATAAAATAAGGGTTGCTGAATAACATTAGCTTTCCGATTACTATCAATTATTTTCAATCCCGTTTCTTTTTTACTTTTCTTACGTTGATAAAATGATAACGCGGGCGCCTAATCCGAAATTCAAATGAACAATCGCTTACTTTGAGCGATTGATTGTTTATTCTCGCGAAGAATGAACAATTGAACAAATAAGGAAATGCTAATACTGCTGTGTAGAAGTTTCATAGGTCACATCACTTTCCATGGTGAATCCCGATCTATGTACTGATTACCCCACCCAACTGACACTACTTCCTTCCCGTGGTAAATGTGGAGATGCAGAGGTATTCTCGGTCTCTAGTAGCAACAATTACCACACACTCACATTCCCTCCCTTTCCCAACTGACTGTAAGGACTTGGCCGGCGCCGTTATTGATCAATATTTGCGAGCTGCTGAAACGTGCACTTCGAGAATAGTTGGTAAATCCCAACCACTATTTACTTGGATCGTAGTGCAATTTGCACCAGTTCTGATCAATCACGGAGTAGCAACCATTGATATGTACAGTCAGTCTAAGCTAAGCTAAGCTAATTCTGTTATTGTCGTAGTGCCAGTTGTCAAGGAATCAACATGAAATACGACCTTTTTAAACGAAGCATCATTTGAACATAATCCATAGAAGTGCAAGAAATGTGTCCCCTATTCTAAATAAATTTAGCACACTTTTGATATAGTTTTTGGCCCATTCTCGTCTTGCCCCGAGGGAGTGGTCATATTGCCCCATATGGTAAATATAGGCATCATAAAAACAGCTTTTTTAAAACCAGTTTATAAGATACTGAAACTTTATTAATCAGTGTTTATTGATACTTATGTCAAAGACGGGTCATCATAAAGGTGTTCCATGGACAAATCAGCAGAATTTGAAGGAGTGTCACTATTTTACAAGGGTTACCGCTTAGGATGGCCATCTTGCCCCACTTTCCCCTATCCCTACCGAAGAAGAACCGTCGCACTCGCGGCTCCCCGTCGAGCGATTCGAATCCTCACACATTTACAACCGCACAAGCGACTGGCAGCAGCAGCTGCGTCGGTTCATGCTCCATCTTTCAGCAAATGGCCACCGCTGCTCCCTCCTCCTGGATTCCGTCGGCAACCGGAGACATCCGGCCACACCGGAGGAAATTGACGAGCAGCTCCACTCCATCCTGAGACAGCAGGCCCGTGAACAACATGTGCAAACTGCTCGACTGGTAAGCAACACCCTAACCATTGATACACTCACCAAATATATAATCCGGTACCAGGGTACCGGATTGCTGTCCTTAAGACACGTTGCAATCATTTAACAAAATTTATCCAGGGCAGAATGGTGTACTTCAGGAATAGTGATTTCTCCAATAAGATCCGCGTTCTACCAACTAAAATTCTAAAATCCAAACCTCGGTACCTTCCACATTTGATGCCATTAGACCACAATGGCTCTAAGTAACGCTTGATAACTCCTGCAAAGAAAGTCGTCAAAATAGGTCGTCAGTTCGTCAGCTCACACAATCTTGAACAGAATATCGTCGTCAGTCCACACGAAGCAGCTTAACGAGCATGCTATTAACATTCATCTTATTCCCAACGACTTCTCGGAGGAGTTGGAGATCTCAGCTGGCGAATTGACGGGCAATATCAAATAATCGAAAAACATGAAGTCCCCAGGGTTTGACAGTACCTATTCTGATTCTCGATCTAAAACAAATGAGTGCTCCGTTCTTCGAGCATCCTCCGCTGATCTTTAATCAGTGTCTTCGTCTCAGCTATTTCCCATCGGAAGGATCCTTCCTCTCCGAAAAGTTATCGTTCCATCAGCCTTCTCTCAGGGTTATCCAAGCTGTTTGAAAAGGCGATTCACAGCCGGTTGCTTGAGTCTGCCGAACATCACAACATCTTGCTTGAGGAACAGTTTGGTTTACAACGCGGTCGATCAACCGTACCTACTCGATATCGAGAAGGCATTCGACAATTTATGGCGTGATGGCCTGGTGTACAAACTACAATTACATAAAAATCATAAACAATTACTTTTCGGCAAGGACATTTCGGGTCTCGATCAGCGGAGCGAGTTCCAATGCGCACAACATCGTCGCAGGCGTCCCCCAGGGCAGTATCCACGGAGCCCCGCTTTTCAATCTGTTCATCTCCGACATGCCAGAATCTCCAGAAGGCGACATTCTGTCTCTGTTCGCATGTTCCGGTGTACCGTTCTCCAAGTTCTATGCAAAGCGATCCTAGCCCGGGTCAGGAGCAGATTGATGCGACTCCTGTATGAACCGTATTTTCACGCTCTGTTACATTCTGGAGCAGGGCAACGAATTTCAATTTCACACAAATGAGGGGCACCCTCATCATCGGCATCATTGAGGCACAGTACGAGGCCTTCTCGTGTAGAGTGTCGCACAACGGTATCTTGTCCGATTCCATCCAGATCGTAGCTGGTGTGATGTATTTTTTCATCGCTACTGTTCCTCATCGTAATCGACGATATTCTGGTAGGTGCGATTGACCGTGTAAACCAAACCGTGGGCCACGGAGCTCCTAATGACTTCGAATTAGCTGATGACGTTGCATTCGTTGCGCAACGACACTCTAATATGCAGAGTTAGCTTATCAACCATGGCGAACGCTCCTTATCGCCAGGTATAGTTATTAACATCAAAAAACCAAGTCGTTAAATGTGAACACGGCCACCACTTCCAGGTTCGCAGTTGCCGAAGAATGAGAGGAGAACGCTGAAAGCTTCCAATATATTGTTGGCAAAATGGCGACAGGCGTCGGTATCAAGAACGACATAGGCGCCTTTGCGAGTTTAAGAAACATCTGGAAAGTCAACGTACCTTAATACGAGTTTTTAATTCTCATGCAAAATGTGAAACATGTTGTTTATTAACGGCTGCTGTGTTGGTGTTCATCAACAGATCTGTGGTACATAACTCGGACCTCACAGTTTGATCTCGAATACCGAGCTTCATCGTTATGCTCACCAAAGGCCGATAGCAAATGAAATAGGGTAGGTGGGTCAAGATGGGTCACGAACTAAGATGGGTCAGGGTCGTTTTTGAGCATACTTTTGACTTTGTAGGAGGGATAATTTGGTTCTACTTTATTGTCACTCGATTTGATGATAAAATTTCATTTTGGTAGAGTATGGCAAGGTAAAATATTTTTTAGTATTGTTTCTAATGCGAAACACAGTTTTTATAAAACGTGTAATCTCATCGAGCAATGTAAAATTTAAACATATTTAGTAATATAGTGAAAGCAGGGTGTCCATTCAAAATCGATTCTCAGATTCCCGGTTTTTTCCCGACTGGAGGAACTGATACTAAAATATCATATTAGCGGATCTAAACAAGAAATCAGCTATTTTTTATGTTTATTTTATTAAAGGGAGGACTAGGAAGCTCTTAGACCTGTTCAGTATGAATCAATCCCAGTTTTGTCACATGCGGAATCGAAGGAATCCACATTAATTTCTTGTGAATTCTAATTCTAGAACAGAGAATCTCCAATGATGAGCCAGCCTAGGGCTGCAATAAGTCTCTTTAATAAAGACAATCAATCAATTAATTCAAGAAATTTCTATATATGTAGCTTTTGATAGAAAAGTAAAAGCAGAATCACAATTTCTTCTTGAAGTGAAAGGCTTATATTTTTCTCTCAATTCCACAAGAAATGATTAATCTCAAATAATCTTCTAAAAATAACTCTAGAATACCTTGGATTTGCTTCAGAATTTTATTGATGATATTTAGAGGGTTAATCTAAGACTAACATTTTTGTTTTCACTGGTCAGAAACGCTGGTCGAAAATTCTCTTACCACAAATTCTTTCAGAACTCCAGATTTTGTTTTGACGAAATTAATCAAAAATAGTTCGAAAGCTGTTCAAGTTCACACACAGTCTTCTTATGAATCATAAATCCTTCAAAATCATCTGATATTATTTATCATAATTTGAAACTTTTGAAGATATTCATCAATAAGTTCCAATAGAAACTCTTGAGAATGCTTTGCTCTTCGAGTTCCTCGAGAAACTTCCTCATTAATTTCTAGCAATCGGTTCAGGCCCAGGATGAAGATATTTCAATTTATGGTGTGATTAACTTGTGTATAAATAAGTAGAGGTTTGGGCCTTCAAAAATAGATGACAAACAGCTCAAAGGTAATAAAATAGATGTTAGGGCAATATAATCCGCCCAATCAAATAATAAAACATAGACATGTTCTATGATTTGATTATAAATTTGGGAAAAGCGGTATTATAAATTTTATATATTAAAACGATAAAAACCTAAATTTCGGATATTTTGAAAAAAAAAGTTCTTGTTTTTAATGAACAGACACAATGCGATGTCCGTTAAAAATATGTCTGACCTTACAGGTCAGGAGGACTATTCGTACTTCCTTTTTAGCTATCACTATTATTTGAATTTGTAAAAAAAAGGCACAGCCTTATAATTCTGAAACTTTTAGAAATGCAATGCGGAAATCGATTAAAGAGAATAGATTTCAAATATAATTAACATAGTAGTGAATCGTGATAAGTCAGTAACAACTTCAGAAATCATGAAATAATAACGATGCTTAAAAAATCCTATACTTTTTATCACACCTTCCCAAAGTTGGGAGGTCACGACCACCTTCCATAAGATTTACATAGGCTGGGGGTCGCAACCCATCGCTTTGGAAAACTATGTTTTATACAATTTGTATCATTATTATAGGGCACACTCTGCGCTTATGAAGTGGGAACCTTTAAGTGAAAGATTAATTGTTGCCAGATTTAGAACACGGGTCCGAAACCTTACTATAATCCAATATTATGAGCCAACCGATGCTGCCGATCTGCAAGACAAAGAGAACTTCTACAGTCAACTCAATGACGTCGTAGATATAATCCCGAAGGGTGATATCAAGATCTGTTTGGGCGACTTCAATGCGAAAATTGTATCCGACAACTCGAACCATGAGCGCAATATGGGACGCCATGGTCTCGGAGAAATGAGCGAAAACGGAGAGCTGTTCGCAGAATTTTGTGGTAATAACGACATGGTGATCGGGGGATCGCTCTTCCCTCATCGACCGGTTCATAAGGTCACGTGGGTCTTCCGTGACGACTTTACAGAAAATCAAATCGACCACATCTGCATCAGCCGAAAGTGGAAACGGAGCTATCTTTATGTACGGAATAAACGTAGTGCCGATATCGCGTCTGATCATCACCTCCTCATAGCCGACAGGAAGATGCAGATCCTTCGTTGAAGAACTGGAGACACATGCTGCAGATATTCCGGAAGGTGGCAGCGTGGAAGACCAATGGACCGCCATCAAGAATGCCTTCATCGTCATCAGCGAGAACAATCTGGGCGAATTGCGCACCCAGAGAAAACAATGGATCACCGATGAGTCCTGAAGGAAGATAGAGGAGCGAAGAGAAGCCAAAGCCGCGATAGAGCGATCAAAAACCAGATGAGCCAAAGTCTTAGCCCGTCAACGATACTCGGCTCTTGAGAAGGAAGTAAAACGCTCATGTCGACGGGATAAGCGAGCGTGGGCAGACTCTCTGGCCGACGAAGGAAAGAGAGCCGCCGCAATCGGCGACATTCGCCTTCTCTACGATATCTCACGACGCTTAAGCGGGGCGAAGATAAATGCAACGATACCTGTGAAAGACGCGAATGATCAGTTATTGACCGATCCACTGAAACGCTGGTTTGAGCACTTCGAACAACTTTTGCCAGCCAGGCCATCACCACCTCGGCATGATCTCAGTTCGCGCTCAACTCCCGAGCAGATTAGACGCATTCGTACTTTTTGCAACCGCGGGAGCCAATCGCTGGCGTATATTCGTTTTCCTTCTTTATTTTCGGAAGTGATTTTTTCGCGAGTGAAGCCATTTAAATAGTTTCGTGTCGTTTTTAGTTCTGCCGCCTTCGCGTGCAAATGTCCGCGATAAAACGACGCGAAAACACATTCCGCATTGACTATGCGAATGTGCCGAAGAAGCCATTGTCCGAGGAGGTTCACCAATTCGTTGGTGCAACGTTGGGACTGAAGCGAGAGGAGGTATTGCGGATTCAGTACAGCCGTAGCCTCGGAATTGCTTTCGTTAAAACCTCAAGCCTAGAAACGGCACAACGTATTGTCGAGGAGAATGACAAAAAACACGAGATGACAGTAGATGACAAGCCATACAAGCTGCATTTGGCGATGGAAGACGGGGCGGTGGAAGTTAAGCTCTTCAACCTCTCTAAAGATGTTACGAATGGCAAGATCGTTAAATTTCTCAGCGGATACGGAGAGGTTCTCTCCATGCGCGAAGAGACATGGGATGAAAAACATTACTTCGCCGGATTGCCGACCGGTGTACGAACTGCCCGAATGATCGTGAAAAAAAATATTGCCTCGTATGTCACAATAGATTCAGAAATAACCCATGTGGCTTACTATGGGCAGCAACAGACGTGTCGCTACTGTAGTGAGTCTATACATAACGGCGTCTCGTGTGTACAGAATAAAAAATTACTGGTACAAAAACTGGCGGCGAGTAGCATCTCCTATGCAGACGTAGCAAAAAACCCACAGTCGGCACGTACGAAGTCACACACCGCAAAGAAACCGGCTGTAAATCGCATCTCGCCGCAACCAACTCAAGCAGATGCCGTGCCATCGACGAGCGGTACAATGCCCCCTCCGCCCCCTCCGGTGGCAATAGATCACTACCCAGCGCTGGTAGATGCATCTCAAGAGGGCAACGAAAACGAGTCATGGACTAGAATCACCCGCAGATCGGCACTGCAGAAAAAAGCCGACGGCAACGAAACCGACTCATCCACCTCCAGCAAGCGATCACATAAGCAGGTGAAGAAAATGCGATGTGACGAAGACAACACTCTCGACCTCCTTCCATAAGCCATCCTCTTCACCAGTTACAATATCGGTACGATAAACGTAAACACGATCACGAACACGACGAAGCTCAATGCGCTCCGAACGTTTATTCGGACATTGGAGCTGGACATTATTTTCTTCCAAGAGATCGAAAATGAGCAATTATTGTTACCGGGTTTTAATGTCATTGCCAACGTCGACATCTCACCGCCATAGCGCTGAAGGATCACATACAATACTCACACGTAGAAAAAAGTCTGGATGGCCGCCTCGTTGCAGTGCGCGTGCACGATACCACACTCTGTTGCGTTTATGCCCCATCCGGCACAGCCTATCGTGTTCTTCAATAATACTCTAGCGTTTTATCTTCGCCACCGTACCGAGCACGTTATTCTGGCAGGAGACTTCAATTGCGTGTTGCGACAAAGCGATGCGACGGGACACAATATGAGTCCATCGCTTCAAACCGCAATTCAACAGCTACGACTACATGACGTTTGGCTAAAACTGCGCTCATCTGCCAATTCTTCGTCAAGACTAGATCGAATCTACGTATCTGGTGGTTTATGCGAACAGCTGCGAAACATCGATAAACATGTATGTTCATTCACCGATCACATGGCTGTCACATCTCGTATTTGCTTGCCGGATTTGGGTAGAGAACCTGGCCGTGGTTTTTGGTCACTTCGTCCGCACCTGCTCACCGAAGAAACCCTAACAGAACTGCAATTACGATGGCAATTTTGGACTCGTCAACGACGAAATTACCGCAGTTGGATGGAATGGTGGATACAGTTTTGTAAACCGAAAATTGCTAGCTTCTTCCGCTGGCATTCGAAGCAAATTTTCGATGAATTCCACTACGCGCACCAAACTCTCTATTGCCAACTGAGACAAGCCTACGACCGTTATTATCAAAACCCGATCATGCTATCAACAATAAACCGCATCAAGGGGAAAATGTTGGCATTGCAACGAAGATTTACCCAATCCTTCTTGCTTATCAATGAGCCAATTCTTGCCGGTGAACCATTATCTATCTTTCAACTCGGGGTTCAGAGAAGAAAACGCACAACGATACTGCAGCTAGATGATGAAGGATGCGAAACCATCGACGAATCTCGAGCCATAGAAGATCATATCCACCGATACTTTCCCGAACTATACTCCGAAGAAAGCAGAGGAGCTCAACAACATGATGATTTCCAGTGCGACCAGATTATCCCCGAGAATGACGCGGCGAATGTTGCATGTATGAGTGCAATCACCACAACAGACATTTGGAACGCAATCAGAACAAGTGCATCCAAAAAATCATCAGGGCCCGATGGTATACCGAAGGAGTTCTATTTACGTGCATTCGACATTATCCATCGCGAGCTAAATCTGGTGTTGAATGAAGCTTTGTCATCAAACATTCCGGCCAAATTTGTTGAGGGTGTAATTGTGCTGGTTAAGAAAAGAGGAGCTGGCAACACGGTTGGCTCATACCGGCCCATCTCCCTTCTCAACTTCGACTACAAGCTGCTGTCTCGTATACTGAAGTACCGCTTAGAGAATGTGATGAAAGAACACCAAATACTGAGCAATGCACAGAAATGTTCAAACACAAACAAAAACATCTTCCAAGCCACATTAGCGTTGAAGGATCGGATTGCTCAGCTAACAGCGCTTAAGCAGGTAGGCAAATTGGTGAGCTTCGATCTCGATCATGCGTTCGACCGTGTGAGGCACTCATATCTCTATGAAACCATGCGCTCTCTCGGTTTCAACCATCAACTCATAGCCCTACTTTCCCGGATTTCGTCCACCTCCGCCTCTCGCCTGTTGATAAACGGACATCTGACGACATCTTTCCCAATCCAGCGGTCGTTACGTCAAGGCGAGCCGATATCGATGCATTTGTTTGTGTTGTACCTACACCCGTTGGTGATCGCTTTAGAGCGTGTATGCGGTAATGACTTAGTCGTCGCATATGCAGATGATATCACTGTTGTTGCCACATCTGAATACAAAGTTCATGCGATGCGTGACTTATTTATTCGATTCGGAGATATTTCAGGAGCGGTCCTGAATCTACGTAAAACAACGTCCATTGATGTAGGATATGTGAATGGGAACCCGATAAACGTAGACTGGCTTAGAACTGAAAATGAAATTAAAGTATTAGGAGTGAAATTTACCAACTCGATTCGACGTATGATCGCTCTAAATTGGGACACGCTGGTTGGTAAAGTAGCACAACAAATTTGGCTGCATTCGACACGCACGCTTACGATTCATCAGAAGGTAATACTTTTAAATACGTTCCTAACATCCAAAGTCTGGTATCTATCTTCATTATTACCACCAAACAATGTACACACCGCAAAAATAACCTCCACCATGGGATTAGAGGTGTGCGCCGGTCCAATATTCGTCGGCGGCGGCGTTTGTCAGAATTTTGGTCGGCGGCGGCGGCGTTTTCGGCGTCACGCCGAAAGTCATTTTACCCGGCGGCGGCGGCGGCGTGAATCGGCGTGGCGATTTTCTCATTACGTTTTTTAAGATTTTTTTAAATTTTTTCGGGATATTTTCAATACATTAAAAGAAGAATTTTTTGATTTTCGCATGAAAAATCTAATGAACTTCTCCAGAAAAATCTGGAGAAAAACCAAAATTTGGAAAATATTTTAGGATTGAATTCCCAAATAAACTTGTTTGAAATTTCAGCAGAAAATTTGTTGCAATTTACATGAGAAACTTCAGAATTTTCACAAAAAATTTCCTTCTACAGGAAAAACTTCGGAAATTTATGAAAAGTTCTTGTTGAGTTTCTGTTAAGTATTCTTCCAAATTTGCACAGAACATTATTGATATTTGTAGTAGAGTGCGGCTGGTTGAATGGGTGTTTTACCGTTGGCTTTCTCAGTCTAGCATAATAAAGACGGCTAGTTTGGCATGGGCAACGATAAAACAGTCAATTCTTAAGAATTTCTCTGGAATGATCAGGAGTAATTCTCCGTAAGTTTAACGGAAACTTCTTTAGAATTTCCGCGGAGGATTGTTCAAAATGATCCAACGAAAAATTGTACGAAATTATTGGAATTCTACGGGAAATTCATTGTACAGTAGACGATCGATAACTGAAAGTCATTTAACTGCAATGATTTTAACTGCATTTCGAAAATTACATCAGTTTTGCAGTTATCGAACAGCTGAGCTTCAAAAATATGTCAAAGTCGATGATAGCTGCATAGCGGTGAACAATCGGATGCACTTTTATTTGACGACGTCTGACAATTGTTTGACGTATAGAATGCGTCATGTTGCAGTTATCGAACAACTAGTGAATTGCCCGTAAGAAATTCTTGGGAAATTCCATTGGCTGAAAGCCGTTTGTCCGAAATGGTAATTTGTCCGAAAAAGTCGTATCCCTAACAGGTCGAATAAGTCATCAGCCCAAAAATGCCGTTTGGCCGATATGGTCGTTTGACAGAATGAGTCATTTGTTCGAAAATATCGTTTAGGCCAACTGGTCATACGGCCAAATGTCAATAACTGAATGAGTAATTTAGTCCAAATATCCATCCGTTTGGCCTAATGACATTTACGTTGAAAAGGCCTTTTATCAAACGACTGTTGAATGAAATTTCGTAACCTCTCTACTTTTAAGTCGATACTGGCATTTATGCCAATAGCCATCTAACCAAATCCCATTAAGCCGAATTGAACGTTTATCCGAAATTGTTGTCAGGTCAAAAATGGTTTGACCAAAAATGTATGTTTACCGAAAACGACATACAGCCGAAATGGACATTCAGCCGAACTGGTAATTTGTCCGAAAAAAAAAACGCTTAACCGAATAGATCATTTGACCGAAAATGCCGTTTGGTAGGAATGGTAATTTGGCTCGAAAATGTCCTTTCTATCCGAACGGCATTATCTGCCAAATGACCTATTCGGATAAACGTCTTTTTGGCAAAATGATCAATTTAGCCGAACGACACTTTTTAAAGAAGTTTGCAGAAAGGACATTTAAGGGCCAAATGGCTCTTTCTGCCAAATGCCATTTTTTACCAAACGGCATTTTTGGTCAAATGATGATGATGTATATTCGGTCAAACGACTTTTTCACCCGAAGACCATTTTCAGCCAAATGACCTGTTAGGGTAAACAAATTTTTACAAGTCAATTAACAAAAAAGTGGCCATTTCTGACCATATTACCCGTTCAGTACGAGGTTCAGTCATTGAAATTTGGCCGTATGACCCCGTTGGTCCAAATGACATTTTTGGACAAATCGCCCATACTGTCAAAAAAATATTTCTTCTAAATTGGCATTTTTAGTCAACGATGGTTTCAGTAACAGATGAACTGTTAGGGCAAACGGCTTTTTCGGCCAAATTACCAGCATGGCCGTCTGTCACTTTCGGTCTTATTGGAATGGAATGGAGCTTACCAAGAATTTTTAATCAAAAATAGATAAAACTTTCTGAAGAAATTCAAAAACAATCCTCAAAAACGATATAAGACCTACTTTTTGACCCCGGAACCTAAAAGCTCGGGTTCGGAGGGAAACCGGCAGCAGACCCCAGACTGCTGGTCTAGAGCCAACGACAGTCCGTGGGGTGGGTGCTCAAGACCTCTTTTGGATTCCGGGTCCCAGGGCGTACGGACGCTGGGGAGCTTTCGGATCACGGGAACCTAACTTACGTAAATTACTCACGGTCGGACTTGGTTTTATTGAGGCAATCGTAGCGGGGGCTTCGTTGGTGTCGGACGTAATTCAATAAAGTGTGCGGCTGAGAAGAATACGGCTCGGATGCGATCGCGTCCTAGCGATCGTCGTACGGTGGAACAACTGGAAATCACGTGGACTAGCGGTAGCTTTGTCGGATCCGGTGGAAATCCACCGGACGATGGTTGGTTGGGTATAATCCCGTATCGGCGATCGTCGAATGATGCTGAGGGCCCCGAGCATCGGCCGCGGTATCAACGACGGTAATCAACGAAGGGTGGGGCACTAGAAAGTAAACCAGCGGCCTCAAGGGTGGAAGGTCGATCTTCACTGACGCTTGTTTGTCTTGTTGAAATCCAAATGGCGGCCGCGTCGATGATGAGATGGCTTGACAATCACGTGGACCAGCCGGGGCTTGCCGGCAACGGGCTTGAAAATCTCGGAATTCAGAGAATGGCGGTCCCGGGAGTGATTCCGGCGGGGAATCTTCGGTGGCTCCGTTTGATAAACCGACGCTGCTGAATATATCATCCGGAGGTACGGGGATGACCACGGAGTGGCTAACTTCGAATACACGGGCCACTATCAATAGACACTTGCACTGCAGATGTACCGGGGCTTCGTCCTCGGTCCACGGTCCACTCGGGGCTCGGTTGGCCAAAACAGTCCCGAAATCTTCTGGTTCGAACTTGGGTGACAAAAAACCCTCACTATCGCTTCACTCAATCGTCATAAAATGTGCTTCTTTGCGGACAGAAAAATGCCAATCCTCCTTTGATGCTTTACGATTCGCAGGTTTACATCAACTGCCATACCAAGCGTTCACCAACACCTTCCCGCCCAAAACCGATAATCGCTTCTTTTCTCCTCCTCTTTTATCCAGTTCAGTGGATCTCGTCACCCACTCAGCACCCAAATGATTTCATCGCACGCACATATCGCCGTAACAACGAGCATTTTTCCGAAGTTTTGAAGTTAGCCGTTTAATGATTAACTTCTCTCTGCGGAAAAATCACTCTAATAAAGGATACAAACTAACCGTCTTGATTAGTTTAGATTGGGGAAGTCAACGTTACAGCATCTCTTTCACTAGTCACAATTTTCTGTGTGAATTTTAAAGAATACTCAACAGCGACTTAATAGGAACTTTCCGTGAATATTTCGAATATTTTCCTGTGGAAATTTGGAACAACTTCCCGTTTTCCTCGAAATAAAAAAAGGTACCTGAGCTAATATTTTGGTTTTGAGACCAAATGAATAGCTATTACTATCCAAAATATCAAACGAGTCCGTAAAAATAGGGTCTGATGTAATTTTCAAGCATTTTTCCGCAAGCTTCAACACTCAATAAATTCATCATAACATTGGTTCAAACCTGTTCAAACTACAGCGGCAAATAGGACAACCTTTACAAGGATGTTGCAGGGGTAAATAGTAAAATTATTGGTCTTCATCGTTCTAGGAAGAGTTATTTATCACAAGGCATGTATGCAGGTAACATGAACACTTGTTTCAAACTTACACAAATGTTTGATAAAAGCTATGCAATTGTGAAGCAGAAGTTCAAGAAACTAATTATATCAAATAACCAAGATAAAACTTTGGATATGTAAATTGAATTTAAAAATAATTGATATTTCAAAACTTTTCTTCTACTTTTTAGTATTTTATTAAGAGCTTTTCAAAAGATCTACCAGATTGTTCAAAAGGCTCTCGTAAACTTAAATAGTTATATATATACAGTGCTAGAGTTCAAAAAACAAAATTAAATGTTTCAAAAGGATTTTAGAAGCGTTGTTCATTTTACCCGCACTATTTTTGTACATACAAAATTTCGATGTTTTTTTATTTCGAAGAAAAACTCTATAAAACAATGTATGTTGGCGAAAAAAATGTTCAGTGTAATAAGAATGTGAGTTAAATTGTTGACCCAGTGGTAAAACTAGCAAATTATCCTCGTTTAATGATTGAATTCAATGCAAGTCCTTAACGTGTTCATTTTACCACCTGTTCCCCTACTTATTTTGCTATCGGAAACCAATATCAAATTTAGTTTTCGATTTGCTATCATCAATAGCAGAAATAGTTTTTGGTTTGATGTCACAGTAAGATAACTCTGCTATACGTTTTGTTATTTTAACCGTTAAAACGACCAAAAAGATATCAAATTAAGTAAACATAATCAATGATTTCACAACATTAAATCAAGTTATCAATTTGCTCTTAAGCTTTGCTCGGGTAGGCTTCTTTCAAATAGTCTTTTCGGTTAAACGATTCGGCCTTACAACTTTCAGCCTTGTGACTTTCTGCCGAACAACTTTTTTCTGTTCAAAAATTCAATTTCAAACCGATTTTTTTTATTTCAACGTGCCTCCGCAATTTTCACGCTTGGTTTTTACGGAGAGCTCTTCGAAGTGTTAACAAGATATTGTATGGAATTTTCATGGAAATAATTGGTATCTTCACGAAAAATTCTCTGGAGTTTCAACGTAATGTTGTAGAGATCTATCAGGAAATTATACGGAAAATCCAATGAATCTTAGGAGTTTCCACTGAAAATTTTAAGCGGCGTGGAAAATTATAGATCAGCGGCGTGACAAATTTCAAACGGCGGCGCGCCGATGCAAAAATGTCGGCGGCGGCGGCGTGCCAAAAACTGTCGGCGGCGGCGGCGTGGCGCGGCGGCGCACACCTCTACATGGGATCTTTTCTGTGGAGGCGGTATCCGGCGCGTGTACCGATACAACAGCTAGCAAGACCCCTAGATCAAGGAGGAATAAAGCTCCAGCTTATAGCTTTGAAATCTCCAGCTCTTCTAATTAACCGCCAAATACAGGAAATCGACTCAACCCCTTTTTATCGGTCCTACATTACACAAGCGAATCCTCCTGCTTCACCTGCAGATCTTCCTTGTTTGAAAAAATCTTGCAACTATATCCTGGCTTGCCACCTCAAATCCGACATAGCCCTTCATCCGAGCAAATCCATCGCTTTCACATAGACCAGACCGATAGACCAAGGGTTGAGCTCCGTCACCCAACTGTGGATTGGAAGCGAGTGTGGTTGAATATTTGTAACAAGAAGATGACATCCGCCCAACGCAGCAGTTGGTACCTACTCGTCAACGAAAAGATTGAGCACAGGCAGCTTTGGTACACCATCAGACGAGTCGACAGCGAAAATTGCATACACTGCAATATAGCTGTTGAGACGATTAAACACAAGCTGAGTGAGTGTCAACGAGTGACGGCAGCGTGGACACACCTTCAAAGGATGTTAACAATGGTCATTGACAATCGTATTTTTTCATTCGAAGATTTGATCCATCCAGTGCTAGCAGGAATTACAAATAGAAGCAATACGAAAATTCTCAAACTATTTATAAATTATGTCACCTTTATCATAAATTGTGATTATGCAGTAGATGTTGATGAATTAGATTTTTACCTCCACGTTGAAATGTAAATAATTACCTTGTAACTAGTTTTAAAACCATATTCAAATAAACAAAATTTTACAACGTTAAAAAAAAAATCTGCCTAGGATCCGACGTATAACACGCGTCAATACCGAAGCTCCATCACTGCTAGAGATTCAAACAGCCATCCAAAGCATGAAATCGAATAAAGCCCCAGGGGTCGACCGCATATCAACCGAGATGCTCAAAGCTGACCCCATGACATCCGCTCAACTACAGCATCGTTTATTTCGTAATATCTGGGACACCGCAACTATCCCGGTCGACTGGATGCAAGGTATCTTAGTGAAGGTGCCCAAAAAGGGTGACCTGACTGTATGCGATAACTGGCGAGGCATTATGTTGCTGTGTACCGTTCTCAAAGTTCTGTGCAAAATTATCCTAGCCCGGATTCAGGAGAAGATCGATGCGACTCTCCTGTGTGGACCATATTGTCACGCTCCGTATCATTCTGGAGCAGGTCAACGAATTCCAAGAGTCCCTTTACTTGGTATTCATGGACTACGAAAAAGCTTTCGACCGTCTCAATCACGAGAAAATGTGGGTCGGGGCCCTCCTTAGCCGTGCGGTAAGACGCGCGGCTACAAAGCAAGACCATGCTGAGGGTGGCTGGGTTCGATTCCCGGTGCCGGTCTAGGCAATTTTCGGATTGAAAATTATCTCGACTTCCCTGGGCATAAAAGTATCATCGTGTTAGCCTCATGATATACGAATGCTAAAATGGTAACCTGGCTTAGAAACCTCGTAGTTAATAACTGTGGAAGTGCTTAATGAACACTAAGCTCCGAGGCGGCTCTGTCCCAGTGTGGGGATGTAATGCCAATAAGAAGAAGATGTGGGCCGCCCTGAGACGCAAGGGGGTTCCTAAGAAAATCATCGGCCTCATCGAAGCACAGTACGAGGCCTTTTCGTGTAGAGTGCTGCACAATGGGGTCCTGTCCGACCCTATCCGGGTCGTAGCTGGTGTGAGGCAAGGATGTATTCTATCACCGTTACTGTTCCTCATCGTAATCGACGAGATTCTGGTAGATGCGATTGGCCGTGAACCAAACGGCGGGCTGTTATGGCAGCCTATAACCATGGAGCACCTAAACGACTTCGAATTGGCTGATGACGTTGCACTCCTCGCGCAACGGCGCTCTGATATGCAGAGTAAGCTCCTCTTCGGCAGGTTTAGTCATCAACGTCAACAAAACCAAATCGTTGGATGTAAACACGGTGACTCCTTCCAGTTTCACAGTAGCCGGGCAACCACTGGAGAATGTTGAAAGCTTCCAATATCTTGGTAGCCAAATGGCGTCAAATGGCGGTACCAAGATCGACATAGCTAGTTACGCTAGCGAAACATGGTGTGTATCAGTGGAGAACACTCAACGGCTCGATGAAATGACTCAAAATGAAATAAACAGTGGAATTTCTGTTATTTCATACCCCTGGCTTACAGATTATGAGCTGTTTTTATAGATTCACGTTAAAAAGTTGAATCCAAATGTTTCTGTTTGAAGGCATTCAGGGTTCGCCTTAGGTGACCCATCTTGTCCCATCCAACCCTACGGGAACGCGGACTGTTAACAAGCATTAGACTGGAATCTAGCCAAACATCGCAATAGATCCAGAGGCTTGTGGCGACGTAGTATTTACAAAGAAACGAAAGAAGTCAACCGACATTTAGCCTGGCAACTGGTGAGGGCGTAGGCTGCACATCGCTTAGAATAGATTTCAAGTCAAGTCACCAATAAAAAACTAAAAACAGGTTTACTTAATACCATTCAATACGGATTTGAATATGTTTGATAGTTTGAGATGGTGCGGATAATAAGGGATTCAAATTCAGCTTGTTCATTATTTGTATAATATTGACGATTACGAAACAACTCTCATGAGAATAAGCTGCAACAAACAGATTATTATCGTGAACAAAGGAGAGTTCGGATGAAGGAATAACGATATATCGGATGATCAAATGTGGCTATTGTATTCAAAATTTTACTTACGCCTGGGTTTACACGAATCCCATCCTATTAACTAAAAGGAAAACTATTATACATCTGACGAACACGAACCGCAGACGTCGATGGTTGTTTCAAATAGTCCAAGTACCCAAACATTTATCTCAAGACAAATATTGTTTTATAAATAGATTTTACCAAGTTACCTACTTTGAAATGAACGTTCAGAATTCCGTGCCCTGGCTGAATCAGAACCGTCCAAAAATTCTGAACTATACTGATAACAGAGCATTTGAAATTTTGAACACACTTAACCTGCGAAATGCCATACAATTTTAAAAGTAGCTATGAACTTACGAACAATACTTAACCTTTGATGTGTGGAGTCCGGGTAGGAAAATTGTCAGAAAATTGCAACCTAGTGATCTTAGAAGCAGAGATGGCTTACAACACTCGCAGAAATTTACAATTAATATATGTGGAGAAAGACTGCGAAGAAGGAATTCGCTGACCAACCACTCACTCATGCTAATAACCGTCATAACGATCGTCATAGGCATCGTCATCACGACCAGGGGCACCGTAGCGGCTACCGTTTTCTCCAGCACCACCACTACTTCGCACCCGGGAAGATCCGTTCTGTTCTTCGTCCTCGTGCGGGCGATACTTTTCTTCGTCGTCTTCGTTTTTGACCTGCGCTTGATAGTTGGTGTACTGGGTACTGTAGTCGGGATAATCTGCGATTGGTAAAAAAAAACGACAATTAGTTTAAAATTTTGACAGAAATTAATCATGTTTTGGAGAATGTCAGAGACTTAGATACTACTAAACAGTTTAGGCTACATAACTAATAGCCCTGGAGTCTCAATTGCCAATGAAGGTTTTTCTTGCAACTATCATTTGATGGATGTATCCTAATCACAACACATAAGTTTTTGATATTGTCATTATGATTACAAATTGCGTACATATGAATACGTCATAGCAACACTTACCGTCCAGTGGTTCCTCCTTGATCTTGATCTCGCCTTCGCGGAACTCCGGTTTGCGTTCCTTACGCTCGCGATCCCGGTCCTTGTCACGCTTGTCGCGTTTCTTCTCAGCACGGTCGCGATCGCGTTCCCGCGATCGGCTACGAGAGCGTCTACGTTTCTTCTCACGATCACGGTCACGATCGGAACGATCACGATCGCGCTCACGATCCCGCTCACGATCCTTCTCACGACTGCGCTCCCGCTCCTTATCCCATCGATCGTCATATTCCCGATCACGACTGTGTCTGCGTCTGCTCCGATCCTTCGATCGGCTACGCCTGCGACGTTCGCGATCACGAGACCGTGAGCGACGGCGGTCGAACCCTGGAATAATAATGGTGAATTAATTATATGAAGAATAAAACTTTTGTTTCTGTATTATCATTTCAGTTGACGTACAGACAATTTGACTAGCAAAGTTGATACAACTTTGCAATTTCAACTGAATTAATATGGAAGCTTGAATACTACTTACGTTGATCGAAACGATCGCCACGTCGATCACGGTCTTCTCGTTCACGTTCCAAGCGATAGCGTTCCCTTTCGCGTTCGTTATCCTCACGACCGGAGTGTTTGATGTTGACATCGGCTCCTCCACGACGAGTTCCGCCCAGTCCTCCGCCAAGGCGGCGCGGGAGCCAACCTTTCACGGTGCGGGCGCGTTCCACATCGACCAGCACTCGCTTACCATCGATTTTCTTACCATCGGCATGCTTGTAGGCGGCTATATTTGGGATAGAAGCAATTTGCGACGCACAAGGAACAGATTTTCGGACGGAAGTGTGTGTGTCGCAAGCAAAAAATTGTGATAATAAAATGATTCTCGTTTCAATAGCTCCTAAGAAAGTTAAGAATGTGACGGAAAAGCTTCCCTTATGATGCGTATAGACGTGAATTGAATCTCCTAGATTTATTGTTTAAAAACAAACCGTTGTAGGTTTAGAACTAATGTCGAAACTAATCTTGACCCTAGACGAAGCGGAGTGCAACATGCCTTGGATAATGAAGTCAACAAAGAACCTATACCTCATCTAATTTTTCTGGTAGATCCTATTATCAACGACACTGCACCGTTTTGTCTTACTGTGATACAACCCTTCGTGTATCATACTAAAAGTGATTGTAATAATACCTACCAATAGTTTGAACCGGTAATATTACTTACGAGGGAACAACTTACGAATTTTTGGTAATTTTCAGTAATCTTTGTGTTTGAACTTGGGTTGTGGTGGGCGATGCGTTTTGCAAGGGCTCGTGTTCTCCAGTGCAAGGTTCTAGTTTCGCAAACCTTGTTTTCACTTTTTAACCTTTTACCTGGTGCGCACAATACTTACGTTCAAAATGTTGAGCGCAATAAATATTGTTTGAATACATTTAATTAGAAGAAATATAAATGAAACACACTTACGAATTACGTGGCCTCCGAAGCACGAACTCTTACATTTCAAACATGGTGATTCAAAATATAGTGAGATCTGTGTACAATTCTTGAGTATTGCTAACAATGGGTGTACCTACAGCACCCCGAAATATCTCAGCAGCACCATTTATCATCGATGGGAGCATACTTCCAGCGAAATATGCAACACTTACGAATCGGAAAATTAATCAAACTTACATTGGTCACACGTGCAATATGTTACCTTTGAAGAGGATTTCCATCGCCGGGAACGAATTTGGAGTGTGGCTGGGTGGAAACGATAGTCAAATAGCTCTTTGGATTGAATTAAATAAAATTTGAAAAAAATCATCCATCACAAGTTACGTTCACATAAATTTTGAGTTTCAAATGAATGAAAAAAGTTGTCAATTCTGAAGAAAATAAAAATTTGCCAACAATTTCATCAAATTATAACAAAATCCTTTTTTACATTTTACTGGCAACCCACCCCACGACTGGGAACACTTACACCAATATTAACTGCGAAATTCTGTTCTGTTCCTTGACCTCAGAAAAATCTGCAAATATCTTAAAATATGCACAATCAGGAAAATACTTGAAACATCCGATGACTGAAAAAGACAATTTCGCCCTCTTCAACCAATAATGGGAAAAAGATTGAATGATTGAAGATTGAACACTTACAGTAGCAGGTGGTACCAGTGAAGAATATTTTGCTTATCGAAGAGTTTCCACGGCTGGATCAGGATTCGAACCCTCACCTCATAAAAACATAATAACCACTAACCGCACTGTCACGAGGTTTAGATTATGAAAACATTTGTTTCTTCAAAAATATTTAGGAAATCCAAGGTAAGATTAAGGTGTTTGTTTCTAAGAAATCGGTTTTGTAGGTTGAAAAGAAAAATAATATGCACCAGTTCGTTCTTCATCTTTAACCAGGCTCGGTAGGCTTGAACAAGTGTATGGGGATGACCAGTTTGTTGCATACATGGGATCGTGTTCGTCAGCGTGGCCGGTTAATGTCGGGTAACGTGG
Source organism: Armigeres subalbatus (assembly GCF_024139115.2). Taxonomy (NCBI): domain Eukaryota; kingdom Metazoa; phylum Arthropoda; class Insecta; order Diptera; family Culicidae; genus Armigeres; species Armigeres subalbatus. Next base: position 92,376,935 of record NC_085140.1, on the reverse strand, counting down.
GGAACCAAAATCCGTATACCACCGAAATCCGTCCACTTCGTGAGATATCAATAAATTAAAGGGGTTTGAGAGAATTAATTTACAAATCATTTATCTTATCCTGATCTTGAACTTGACAGTAAGCTTTCTGACCATTGAAATGGAAAGCATGCTCTCAAAATAAAATATGACAATTGAAAAACAAAACGAGAAACACAAAGTTTCAGGTGCCATTTTTTTAGCGAGGGTGGCATAATTGTACCGAAAGTGACTGTTTAAATAGCAAATTGTAAATAATAGAGTAAGATCAGTAGAATAAAAATCATAGGATCGCTACTCAAGTTGCGTATTGAACTACTTACAGTGATATCCTGGTCACTGGTCGTTTACCCAATCAAGCAAAACCCCTCCGCCGATCTGATCCAACGGCGTTTCTTCCAACAACCGGATCAGCCTAAAATAAACAGTCCAGCGCTCGTCTAGTCACGTGCTAGGCGAAATATTTTGCAAAGCAGTTTATGTCCGCTATAGCGATCAAAGTTATATCTACTGATCGGCAGTTAGCCTTTGCAAGCAGTGCTGTTATACTTTGTTGGAAGCCACACGCAGGTTATTGATTATTATATTTCAAATTCTTTCCTTTGATAATTGTGTCGCGATGAGTGTTCGATGCGAAAATACGTTTCGAATCGATTATGCGAATGTGCACAGTTTCCGCTCAGCTTCTGAGACTGACGTGTTTCCGATTTCGCTCTTGGAAAGTCAAGTGATCGATTACAGTGGTTAAAATTCGATTTCGTCCATACCGCGTCGCGCGTTTTAGTGCAAGGACATGATGAGAAGCATGAAGTGGAGCACGCGGGAAAAAAGTACAAGTTTCACATCACCATGCAAGATGGATGAGTAGAAGTTGAAGAGCACGACCTGCCAGGAAACGTCCCTGAACAGAAAGTGGTGAGAATTTTGAATGCGCTCGGCGAAGTGTTATCGCTGCGAGAGCTAACATGGGGAGATGGGTTCGAGTGTGTTGGAACACCGCTCGGCATTTGGTCGGCCCAAATGCATTGATTCGTGGGTCACGATCGATGAACAACAGGCCTACATTATTGTTTACAAGGGACAGATCGTCTCTTGTAAATACTACAAAGAACAAGCGCATACTGGCATATCGTGTGTCCAGAACAAAAAGCTGCTAGTCCAGAAACCACGGTACAAAACCCCCGAGCGCCAAACCTATAGGTCTGCGTTCTGTCGCTCCATAACCAGCAACGCTGGAGGCCTTCTCCGAGCTGCCACAGCTGGCGAGTCAGAACTGCGGACAGGCGACTGCTCCAATTACACGAACGGTTTCTTTCAGCAGCTCAACGTCGTCGCTGTACAGACAACCACAGACAGATGAAGTGGTCTTGATTGACATATTCAAAAAGCTAGCAAACCAAAAAGCCAGCATGCCATCGAAAGATCGAACCGCCGGCAACGATACGGACAATTCGTCCACATCGACGAGAAGTAGCCGAAGCCGATGACGCCCGCCCGGCTAGAAACGATGCCACAACGGGCAGGATGCGGACTTTCTTCCATAAATGGCTCTCACGTCCTTCAACCTTGCATCCATCAACATCGGAACGATCAACAACTCAACGCACTTCGAACTTTCATCAGCAGCCAGAACCTCGATATCGTGTGTCAGCAGAAAGTCAAGAGCGAACAGCTTTCCCTGCCTATCTTTGTCGTTTTTGCGAATGTGTACCAGGAGAGATAAAGCGATTGCAGTATAGAAGCACAGCCACGTCACACGCATGGAGAAGAGTCTGGATAGCTGACTAATCGCGCTGCAAGTGCACGACACAAAGATCTGCAAACGTCTACGCTCCCTCTGGCACTGCACAGCGCGCTGCGAGAGAAAAGTTTTTCAATGGCACGCTCGCCTATTAGCTCCGTCGCCATACCGATAACCAGCGCTGACAATAGTCATTCTCGTCGTATGCAGAAACCGAAAAAAATAAAGTCTAAATAAACAAATTAGTACGAGCTTTGGTAACATAAATGTTTTGATAATATTTATAACATCTTCCTTCATACGTTACTTTACATTCATTATTACAAAGAATTCATAAAAATCTTTGCACGGCAGCTGCCGCTTGAAGAATAATGGTATGAATTCTTCGTTCTTAGATGTCGTCATGACGATTTGGTTGCACGACGAAAGCTAACGTCGTGCGCGTCATTGACGATGGGTCGAGTAGCAATGAAGACAACACAACTCGTCGCTACTGTGGCTTTTCTTGCTGCGACGATGACTATTGTCAGCCTTGCCGAGAACATCCTCGTAGCTGGTATTCGAGAAATTCCACGACGCGCACCAGACCTCTATGCGCAACTACGGCTTGCGTACGACGGCTGTTATCTGCAGCCACATTCCATAACCACCATCAAACGGGTGAAAGGTGGCATGTTGGCACTGCAGGTAATATGCATTGCAAGAAAAATCATCACATCGAGAGAATACAAAAACGCTTCATCAACTACGCCTTGTGCCGCTTACCATGGAACGATCCATCAAACCTGCCTCCATATGAAAATCGTTGTGCTTTGATTGACTTGCAACCATTGGCAGACCGTCGAGTGATGCTTCAGAGGATGTTTATTTTCGACGTCATAACGTGCAACATCGACTGCCGTTACACCCTGGAGAATATTCGATTTTAGCACCGTCTCGTCTCGTTAACTCAAGACGTCATCCACCGTGAGTTGAACATGCTTCTGAATGAATCACTCAACGGCAATCTCCCCCATGCCTTCGTGGAAGGGGTCTTCCACGAAAGGCTGAATCACATAAGGCTGAAAACTCGTAAAGCTGAACACGAAAGGCTGAAAAGTAAAAATCTCACATAAGACTGAAATAACAAAAGGCTTCTAACCTAACCTTCTTGTGACTTCTTGTTGTCTTTCAATTTTTATACGGAATTCTTATTTTGTAGTCTATACAGCTCATAAAATTTTGAGGTACTGTCGTCGGGTGTGACACTGGGTCCAATGGGGGTGAGAATGGGTCACTGAATGAATGCATGTAGAATGCATTGAATGTATCTGAGGGCAAGAAGACTAAAATATAAGAGACCATTTTGAACGATTTTTCTCTACGACCTCCAGACTGCCGGTGAGAGCGAAGACCCATTCTCACCCCCAGACCCATTGTCACTCCCGATGGCGGTAACATAGAAGGGAACAAGTCTTAATTGTTCTTGGTTCTTGTATTTAGTTTTTGATTCTTGCTAGATTGCTTTCTGTATTTTTTTTTATTCTTTATTCTTCTCTCTTCTTTTTTCCTAGAAGAAGGTTTTTCCTTTTTTATACTTCCTTCTTTCTTCCTACTCCTGTTTTCTTCTTCCTCCATTTTCCTTCTTCTTTCTTTTTTCTTCATTCTTGTTCCATCTTCTTTATTCCTTCTTCATTCTTCCATCTTTATCCTTCCTTCTTCCTTGTTTCTTCTTGCTTCATCATTATTTCTTATTTCATCTTTATCTTACTTTTTCCTTCTTCCTTCTTCTATGTTCTTTCTTCAATCTTTCATCTTTTTTTCCTTCTCTCTTCTACCGTCTTCTTTCTCTCTTCTTCCGTCTTCTTTCCTCCTTCCTTCATCTCTGTGAAATTTTTATTCTTTATTCTTTTTTCTTTATTCTTTATTCTTCATTCTTCATTCTTTATTCTTTATTCATTATTCTTCATCTTTATTCTTTATTCTTTATTCCTTAATCTTTATTCTTTATTTTTTATTCTTTATTCTGCATTCTTTATTCTTTATTCTTCATTCTTTATTCTTCATTTTTTATTCTTCTTTATTCATTATTCTCTATTCTTCATCAATTATTTACTATCCAACCACTCAACATAGTTGGTACAACATATCGTATGGTTGGGATTCATTTCATCCCATCAATTTCAGCCTTTCGATACGTTTCAGCCTTCTGATAATTACAGCCTTTTGAGACTTTCAGCCTTTCAGGATTTCAGCCTTATGAGGATTTAGCCTTATGTGTTTCAGCCTTTCGTAGGATACTTTCGTGGAGGGCGTCATCATGTTAGTGAAGAAGAAAGGGGGTGATAACACAGCCCGAGTATACCGGTCCATATCGCTTCTCAACGGTGATTAAACATACTGAAAAACAGGATGGAACGCATTATACAGGCCCACAGTTCCCTAAGCAACGGACAGAAATATTCAAACGCAGAGAAAAACATCTTCCTCTTGACTCTTCTGGCAACACGGTCGGATAATGAGCATATCTGATCGAAGATCCGTTTGTTTTTTGCATTTTTCTATGTTATCAAATTTTGTTAAAATCAATTGCGCCGGCTCACTCACAATTAGATCGGTTTTGTATTCTCGTTTTCATGTTTTTCGGTTAGTGCGGGGCGAATTGTGTGTGTGGTGAAGATCGTAAGAGCCTTGCGGGAAGTACTTATTCGTACCGTTTCGATGGATACCCGGCTTGGTAACTACGGTGAAAGTCTACGTAGAATCAATAAGACGGATCCCAGCTGCTCTCCAAACCAATGAATGTAACCGATAAAACCAGTTTCCTCCAAAGTATCAATGAGCTCAACCTAGACGACGTTTTGGACGACCCGATTAATAGATCCAGATCATGTGCTGAGACCTCCTTCTTCAAAGTCCTAGACGAGATCAATAGTTCCATCGCTCACATTCCGGAAAAAAATGTTGTTGGGTTCAACAACAAAAGGGTTCAGATCGTTGGTCATCAACCATCCAGCTCTGAAACAGTACCGCCAAAGAAATCACGGATCAATGTCTCAACCCCTGCTCTACACTACCTACCACTACCAACACTGTCCCCAGCTGGTGTTGAAAATCCCAGAAAAATTGCTTACGTAATTAGTGTACGGCCCCTAATGGATATCTCCAACACCAATTCATCCGTCGTAAAAGTGACAAAGCTCGTTCCTCGTGGAAAGCATATCAACGATTTGTCTTTCGTGTCCTTTAAAGTGACTGTACCCAAATCTGCAACTAATGAAGTCACCGACTCATTGTATTGGCCGGAAGGAATCTCTGACCGCCCTTTCGAATCGAATCTAGCCAGCGTAATTTGAAAATTAAAAGTAGGACATCGGGACGCTATCATTCCGCTAGCTCTGAAGAAACCTCTATCCCTCTCAACGCAGTCGAGCCCATCCTGCCAGTGACCAACAGCCATCCCGGTCCTGCGTCTGAGTTGGGATATGAAGTCTTCCGAATTCCGTTTCCGGACAAGTACAGTGAGAGCTCAATCGTTGTCCTACCTGATAGTGTTCCGATTTCCTGTGCTCCATCGTCCAAATAACCGAGTTCCGATGTTAGCATATACTACCAAAATGTTGGAGAAATGAATAATCTTAATAAAGACTACCGTCCAGCCGCTGTGGACCAATGCTATGGCATCATCGTGCTTGTTGAGACGTGGGTAGATTATATAACGCTTTCTGGTTACGTTTTCGGGGACGACTACGAATTCTATTCCGATGTGACTGCAACTCAAACAACAGCGCAAAAGCTATAACAGGAGGAGTTCTTGTCGCTGTTAGTACGAGACTAAAGGCTAAAGCAATCAAGGATGACGCTTGGAATTCCATCAAACAAGTTTGGGTATTCATCGCGTACAAAAAACCGTCACCTGTTACTCTGTGCTGCCTACATACCTCCATATCGTACTCGGGATCTTCAACCCATCGGTACACACAACATCACGAAATTGTGATATTGGGGGACTTCAACCTTGCGGGCGTTTCTTGGACTCCAATTCATAGTGGTTGTCTCTGTTCAGATTACGCGATCTCTACTTTTCATCCTGGAGCCACCACTTTTCGTGACTAACGAAAACAACCGTTTTTTGACGTAGGACTACGTCTGTGTTTTCTATTTTTGGTACACTTTACGATTGCGAAAATCAGGGACCGTCACGAAAATATGATAGACTTTAAACTTTAATATCTCCGCCGTTTCTCGATGGATTTTCAATTTTTTTGGACCATTCGATCAAGGATGAGTCAACGCTTCTTTGTATTTATATGAAAATACTAATTTTTAACTATTATTATCGATAATTGATAAAAAGTTTAGAAATAGGTGAACTAACCAATCACGTACATGCATCACTAGCACAGACATCAAAAATCAATCACTTGCGGGTTTGGATCCAATCCTCAGTTTGAACAAGATTTTACGCAGAGCGGACGCATCAAAGCGATCGCAACGGAGCGGACACAGCATCACGGAGGCGCTAATAACATTTTCAAAGAAAATCCATCGCATTGATGGTGGTCCTCGATGTGTTGCTGCAGATCATTCAACCTCAACGAACCAAAATTGGTTCTTCTCAGGACCAACATTTTATGAAAAGAAAGAGTTAATTGCGAAAATGGACTGTTTCGGTGGCATCGGGTTTGGCATGGTAGCTTGGTTGCTGTTAGTGATTCCATCCATTAAAATTCACTACATCATCTCTCTCCAACGCGCTATCAAATTCGTTATTTACGATTGAGTTTTGTACTTTGAAGAAAGTTCATTTCGGATAGTCGGATCAACCTTCTTTTGTATAAAATCAATGAAGACGCCACCTCAGTGGAAACTATCTACAGCAACCACCCATCGGTGAACGTCGCTCGGACAAACAGATGCCGAAAGATAATGTTTTGTAATATGAAGAAACTTCGTATTGAGTCAAATTTCTGTTGTCATTCCTCGCAACAATACGCATCTTAGATAAACAACATCTCATAACCAAATTCAGAATCTTGCGAGAAAGTTTCATAGGATTCTTGGAATTTGTCATTCTTCGAACGGTCCGTTGTCTGCTGCGGAATCCCGATCAAAATGGCACGCGCGCGTAAGTAGTACTAGTGAAATTCTTCTTTATTTACACATTTTTTGTTCTACAATTATTTTTAACATGTACATTGATCAGTCGGATTGGCCCTCCAACTTCAATTTTAATTATTGTTATTATTATTACGCGCGCGCCGGAATGCAGCTTTCTTATATCTAATGAAGAAATTCCATTAGCCCCGCCCCTTTAATAATCCTTAAGAGTGCACATTATATTTACAACCATGGAGATCATAAAGGGGCGGGGCTAACGGGCCTAATTTATTGAATTCAAGAAAGTTGCTTTCCGGCGCGAGCCATTTTGATTGGGATTCCGCGGAAAGAGCGGATGCGGAGTGGACACAGCAGCATGAAGGCGTGGATAGCAGTGGCAATGCTGAAAATTAATTCCAAATGGTGGAGGCTTAGCGAAAAATCATCAAGGTCGGACAATTTCAACGCAAGGTGTTGACAAGCGTTTGAATGCAGTTAGTTATTGGAAAGAAGCATTGGGAAAAGAAAATTGGTTCTTCTCAGGACCAGCATTTTATAGAAAGAAAGAGTTAATTGCGAAAATGGATTGTTTCGGCGGCATCGGGTGTAGCGTGATAGCTTGGTTGCTGTTAGTGATTCCATCCGTTCAAATTAATTGCATCATCTCCCTCGGCCGCGCTATCAAATTTGCTAGTTACGATTGAGTTTTGCACTTTGATGAAAGTTCATATCGGATTGTCGGATCAACCTTCTTTTGTATAAAGACCTTTTTGGAGGACACCATCCTCAAAGATGGCCACAATAAAGGAGAAATAAGCAGAATCAGAAGTGGCGTGAAACCAAACGCAAATATATTTATTTGCAACGTTTGGTTTTCGCCCGCGATGTAATTGTACGTGGGAAAGTAAGGATTGTGATGTCCACGACTGAAAGCCAGTCGAGTGGCTTCAGCGGCCGATGAGTCATGTTAATTCCATGGTAAGAGACTCAAAGTCCATCCATCTGGGAACAACTATTCGACTTCTTGATTCAGTTGGCCTCTGAGCAGTTTGCTCAATGTAAATAAAACGACACAAATTATTATGGCAAATACCATCAATTTCAAATAGCTACGAGTCCTACGTCACCTTTGCGTACAACCCGATTGGGCTGCACCTTTGAGTTTTTATCTTTGCTTTGTGAACGTCTTTGATGCTGCTCCTTTCATTTCAACTGCACCCGCACCATTAGTAAAGTTCGTTCCACATCATCCCCCACTAGTTATCGCGGTCAAGGATTATGACTCTCTTGAAGCCTCCATAGCTTCAACGACTATGTCCTACGATTTTCGGAAGGCAGACCATCGTAGTATAGAAGTTGTGTTGTCTAATTTGGATTGGGAGCATATTCTGGATGCAGACGACGTCAACCTCGCTGCGCAAACTTTCTCACGCGTCTTGGCTTATGTTTTAGATAAGCATGTCCCGAAGAAGATCACTCGCGATGGCTCCCGTGCTTCTTGGATGACATATGAATTACCTACGCTGAAAAGAACGAAAAAGGCCGCCCTCAAAAGATTCACCAAGTATCGTACATTCCTGCTCAAACACTATGTCAGGCTCAACTACGAACAAAAACGCTTAAGTAAGAGCTCTTACCACCGATATGAACCGAGAATTCAATCTAGACTCCTATCACATCCAAAATCTTTTTGGAGTTACATACATGAACAACGGTATTGGGCGAAGTATCGGCCTCGACACGACAAGACAGCTGCAGTCTATTCTCTACAAAGTTCGCCGTCGTTTTCTCAAACGAAGTTCTCCCTGCCGATCACATATTATTGGAAACTCATCGTATCCCTACTTCCTCTGCTTTGAAGCATTTTCAGCTTTCTCTATAAACCCATGCTGGAAAGAGGCGCAATTGTTCCCAGTCTACAAAAAAGGCAGCAAGTGTGACGTCAATAACTACCGAGGCATTACTTCATTGATGGCTGTTTCAAAACTATTTGAACTGGTAGTCATGGATTCGATGCTGTTCCATTGTAAACATTACCTGAGCGATGATCAACATGGGTTCATAGTTGGTCGATCCACAACGATAAATCTGCTGTGCCTAACTTCGTATGTTACCGACAGATTATGGGAATGAAATCAAACGGATTTTTGCAATCGCTAAGCTTGAGAGATCTTATATGCTGGTCCCGTTCCTATCTTACGGATCGGAAACCAACAGTTTCTTTAGAAGACTGCTATTCACCCAGGTTCAATGCCACTTCTGGCATTCCGCAGGACAATCACTTGGGACCGTTGATTTTCCTGCTCTATTTCAACGATGTGAATTCTGTTATCGAAGGTCCACGGTTGTCCTATGCAGACCACCTGAAGATCCGTTCATACACATATTGCGTACAGATGAAACGCCAACTCGACGCCGCCGCCAATTGGTGTTTATTGAATCGGATGGTGATCAACCCGGCGATTTTGTTCGACTATGAATTGCGAGGAACGACAATCGAGGGTGTGAATCACGTGAAGGATCTCGTGGAAATCCTGGATTCACAACTAACTTACAAACAGCATATGTCGCTGACAAGGTTTCAAGAACGCTGGAAGTTGGAATTCAAATCGCGAAAACATTTTTCGATATATATTGTTGAAATCGTTATAATTGCTCTTTAGCGCGCCCACTCTTGAGTACTGCTCAGCCGTTTGAAGCCCACACTACAACAACGGTGTGGAACGACTGAAATCCGTCCAGCGTCGTTTCCTTCTGTTTTCTGAACATTTTTTTTAATTTGAGAGGGTTAAAAAAAAATTCTACTTAAAATGTTGTCTCTGGGGGAGGAGGAGTTGGTTTATGTCCAAACACACGCCCACCCCCCACCCCCCCGCTTAGCCACTGTGCGTAATAATAATAAATACATAACTTAATCTTCCAGGCTACTCACGCTCTGAAAGATTGGATCGCCAGTCTCCGACACCGCTGTCGGTAAGCCCATCAGTTATTAATTGAAAGTTTTTCTATGCCCGCCATTGCATGAATATGTATCTTGTGTGGCACGTACAATGGATTGTATTCACTATGTTCAGGGAGTCCAGAATGTTTCCCACCCGAAAACATCCTAGACTGGACCGAGAATCGAACTCGCCATCTCCAGATTGGCAATCCTATGGTGTTGCTCGCAGTACTATTGGGAACCCCTGGGGTAGCAGTGGCAGTGAAAAAGGGTGGCAGTGAACGTTGTCTTTTTCGAAGGTATCGAAATATGTACCCAGTGGCTACTTACAAACAGCCAACGTACTGCAAACCGAACTGTGAAAGGTGGAACGGAACAGTTTAGCGCTAGGCTGGTCACGTGCGGGTTGAAATATTGGGATGAAAAACCTTTCCTCATTGCAGCGATCCCACCTTTACCTGCTTGTGAATGGGAAAATCGAACATCTGAAGCTTCTGCACGTGATGCAACGGATGGCGGATGAGAACTGTCAACACTGTGATAGTGTGATATACAGGCGCCTCAAACGCTCCAGCCCAAGTTATGTAGCAGCACTCGTGTCGACCCGGCATGGACAGTCCTACAGCAGAGGCTAGCCGACTACACGACAGGTTGAAGGAGACTGTCGTTCGAAGACCTCGCGAGCCGTTTTGCCTGGAATTGCACCGTGAGTGGAGATTCTCCACTTGATTGTAAAATACATCGGCTTTGTTAACGAGTGTAATGGTATCATTAAAGTTCCAATTAGATTTAAATTAATTTGAAAACGTTTGAACCATAATTGTAAATAACTATATTGGGGGAAAGACGGCTTTGGCAGGTTTTGGTCTATTATTGGCAGGGGGGTTTTTGTCGACTGAATTTTATGAAATTTGGCCACAATATTCTTTGATATGCAAAGAATGTTTAGGCCAAATTTGAGCCTAGTCAGTCATAAAAAACCCCCTGCCAATAATAGAACAAAACCTGCCAAAGCCGTCATTCCCCCTACATAGAATGACGAAAAAACTGAATTTTTAATCACAAAAAACGTGACGAAAAAAACCGTCTTTCGAAGTTATTGGGTCAACGTTGAGCCTGCAGCACCTGCTGTTGTTTGCCTTCAACCAAGTAGAGTACTTGGGTGCGCAATGCACATTCGTAAAGTTCGTCGACCTGGAGCTAGCGAAGAAGATCAAACACGATAATAAGCACGAGACATACCTAGATAGTAGAAAAAATTACAAATTGCGAATCACGCTCAAAGACGGAGCTGTGAAGGTGACAGATTTGTCCGAGGATAACACAAATGAGCAAATTTTCGAGTTTCTGTATACCATTTTTATGAAGTCCGTCCAACTATTTGGTATCGCTGACGATATAAATATCATACAGCAACCAGACAGCAACCATTCAGTAGAACATCAGACCAATGAACGAGTGTCGCTTTTTAACTGGGCTAACGAGGGAATTCGCGATGCATTGTTATGATCACTGTTGTACATGAAACGAAAAAAAATAACCTTTAGAATCCTCAAGCAGCCGAGCAATTGTTTTTGTTTTTGACGGATAGCTGCTTTTTAACTGAGCTTTACTGCCTGTAATCGCATAACTGTCCCATATGAATAGGAAACCCAGCAAAGATGGGACAACTATGCGGTTATAGGCAGTTTAGCCCAGTTAGCGAACGTCCAGTTAAAAATCAGTCCAGTTGCTGTTCTGTAGCACGTGACTTTGAAAATATGGAGGAAGCCTAAATCAAACTGAAGAGCGAAGCTAAGCGATTCGGATTAATCATCAAAACGTTGAAGACGAAGTACACGAAAGGAAGGGGTTCAAAAGAAGACAACGTGAGCCACCCACCACCCACCACGAGTTTGTATCGGTGGGGACGAAATCGAAGTGGTTGATAAATTAGTGTACTTAGGCTAACTGGTGACCTCCGAGTACGATGCCAGCAGAGAAATTGGGAAACGCATGAAAACTTTGGACGTGGATGTAAACTTTGCACTATAGACGAAGTCAGATAGAGTTGTGTTACTGTTAACCAAAATTTGCTAAGTTGGAAATGGTATCTATCAAATCCAGCCCATTAGATTTCAAGACGATTGTTGAGTTGAAAATAATTCAACACTTGTTAAAGCACGAGAACAGCTTGATGTCATTTTGAAAATGATACTCTACCAAAGAAACCATTTGACTATCGTTAGCCACTTCAATAACACCGGTCATTCTTGCTTCAATCGTAAAAGATACGCCCATATTGAATCGCTTTGTCGTTTTATTTTATCCCGTTACTGGGTGTCTGTGTGTGGTTGCCATTACCCGCTATCGTTTGAACCTGTCTTACCACACTCATACAAACCTAACCACCCCACGGATGGGGCCACATTCCAGACACACCACCAAATCCCATCCAACTATGTAATGCAATTGTGCTCTCCTGTTTGATTCGAACAGCGAGTTAAACAGCAGTCGGACGGAATCAATCCAGTCCCAATCAAAATCCAAAACCATCTTCATTGAATCTAGGATCTAAAATGGAACCACTGAGGAAACGGTTTTTTAGTATAGATAGTTTACAGATACATCAGAACGTTTTCTAAGTAGCGTGTCAAAATGTAACCTGCCGGAGATGAAGATGGTGAGGTGGGCTGCTGATGGCACAACAGGCTGCCGACTATGCTAGGTTCTCGTTCTCGAATAGAAAGTAGTGAGGCTTTCCTCAAGTGATAGCCGTTGGCCACCTCCAGCTATCGTCTACGACTATAACTGTCGTCGGTCTACCGCGGGGGACTGCAGTAGCAGGAAGAACGAGAACGAGAAAATTAAGTTTTGTTAGGCAAATGTTTAGAGCTTAGGGTTCTCGAATTCACAACAGGGTTCTACGGGGTTCTTTAGAGATTCAGTTGAAACCTAACTGTAAGCTTTTTTTCAATAGTTTAAGAACTCTATGGTTCTAAGACTCTGAATGCGAGATAGCAGTGAGAGCGAAGATTTCAAAACGGTCACTGTTATCTTTAGAAATTGTCTATGGAAACAAAATGAATATTTATATAATACTTACAGTGCATGTCCCTTTCATGTTCATACTCAATAAATGCGTATCCTCTGGGCTTCCCGGATTCCTTATCGTGTATGATGATGATTTTTACGATTTTACCGTAGATTTCAAACTCCCGCCGTAATTTGGATTCCGAAGTGTCATAATTCTGAGAAAAACAAATTTTAGCAACTTTAGTTCAGATTACGGAAACAACAATCAACGATTCAATCACTAAGCATAAAACAAGTACGATGCAGTCCGTGACTAGCCCTGCAACATCCGACAGATACTTACAATTCTTGCAACAAACAGCGTCTTGAACGGATCTGCAGTGGCAGCCTCCAACTGGTTCGGGTCCCAAGTGGCAATTTCGCGTTCTAGTTTATAGGCTACCTGTTCTGCTCGCTCCCGGCGACGTCTTTCAATCCGCTCTTCACGGGTTTCAACCCGCGTTGGTGGCGGTGTATCCTTCGGATCCTAGAATTTTAATATTCACTCGGTAAAAAAAAAACTATCAAACCAATTTAAAGCAAATCGCACTTACCTCGAACAAATCCAGAAATGCTCCAACGCCGGCATAGCCTTGGGACTTTTTCTCGTGCGGAAGTTTGTCCGGAGGGGGCAAAAATGGTATCGGATCGCGTGGGGCAAATAATGCCAGCAAGTTTGGTGGCAAATATTGCGTCATTTCCGGAGAAAACTATCACTGCTCGAATGTACCGGGCAAATACTACACGATGACTGCAAAAAACCGACGGAATTTAGCACATTTTTAAGTAATTTTCACAAATTAAGTGCAACGAAAATTTTTGGTAACTTTCTGTGATGCGTCAAAATGAAGAACGAACGAAAATATTTCACTTTCCGAGACGTTCCTGCTGCGGATCACTACCTATATAAGAAAGAGGTAAACTTCATTAATCGAAGTTTACCTATCGATGATTCATAAACACTAACACATTCTAATGTTTCAAATACTAGTCAATATCGCATCAAATCGCTGATCGCTGACTTTGCACCAAACGAATACTTATTATTATGAATAATTAATACGTTGTTACTTAAAAATCATAGTAAAATATTTATAATGCAGTAATTGTTTTAAGACAAAACAAAGTGAAATATTTTACTTCATGACGTCATAACGATGTAGACTGAGCGTATCTGTACCTGTTTAATATAAATACGTGCTATCAATGTCAATCGCAAACTGACAGTTGTGTTCAACTGTGGCACTACACGCATTGAAATTTCCGTGTGTACACGCTCAATTGGTTTTACTGACTAGTGAATAAAGTTGTATCTGTCTCTTTTTTCCGCACGAAAATTTTACAGTAGCCGTCCCGGATAAAAATGTACTATTGGTTCAATAGTGTAAACAATTGAATTACCATACCATGTACGGTATACAATAGGATACATTGTTTCTTGATGGTTGCACAGATTGTATCAACACTGAGGATACAATACATCAACATATTTCTCTAATGTAACAATACTTGCAAATGTTTTTGAAACCTTTTCGTACATAAGATTCATACATTGATAACTTTTGAAATGTTTCATTACATTGCATATAAACTATTTAACAATATTTGCCTCATAGCGCCAAATATGCATTTTTCCCTTTAAATTGCATTGTTGAACAGTAAAGCTGTCACAACTGAGAAATCAAAATCGTATTGTTTTACTATACAAATACAATACAATCCATTGTATTTTGAACAGATTTGTTCGGATATTTCAACAATATATTAACCATACACTCTATTGTGTGACGAAAAAAATGTATGGAAAAATCTCAGATTTTGTATAGTTACGATACTTAACAACCCGTACATTCTATTGCGAAAACTTCATTTACATTTGAATAAATGGTTCATAACAATGCATTCAAATGTATTTCTATGGTTTCATTTACAATATTTTATCAATTTCCCACCTTATCGGCCGCGACGATTTGAAATCGTCGCAAAACAAATTGACGCCAAAATCGTCGCCAGCAGAAATGGCCATAAGATCTGTCAAATCAACTGTGAACAAAATTTTATATACTCAATAATCACATTATTTCCCAAAATTGAGCCCTGTTTTTAATGCAGATTGACATTATTTTCTAATAAAACTAACATCATTTTAGAATAAAGATGTTGGCGACGATTTTGATAGTGCCTAAAAAATGGTCGGCGCGTTTTGTTACCAAGGAAACAGACAATAATCTATCGCCAATTCAATGTTATTAATAGTAGTGTTACAATAAATTGTACTGTTATTCTACTGTATTTTTTATTCGGGTATAACTGCAAAATGTTTACTTTTCAGTTAACGTATGTCGTTCGATAACTGCAACGCATTCTAGACGTCAAACGGTTGTCAATCGACGTCAAATGCAATAAAAGTGCATCTAAATGTGCAGCGCAATGCAGCTGTCATTGAGTTTGACACCAGTTTGAAGTTTAGCGGTCCGATAACTGAAAAACTGTTGCAACTATTGCGATTTTTACACCATTTAGACTCTTATGATAAAAATCTCGACAATAATAAACAAAAGATATTTTAGTTACTACACGCAAAAAAATGTTGTGGTCGAAACTACCATTCCGAGGGTTAATTTAAGAATACGCACCGACGATTTTCAGCAGACAACAAACCCGTTTGATATTACCTAGGATAGGATGTGACAACTCAATTGAGACTGCCTTGTTGTTTTTTAGTCGGTTGCTCTGACGAGGTGGTCGCCAGTGCAGCCAAAGTCATTTGGTGCACAATCTTCCAAATATCATGTATCAAAATTTGATGTTTTTCTTTCCGTTCCATCCATTATTTACATAAGAGAAGCGAAAGACTAACAGAGAGAAGTTTTAGCTAATGTAAATATGACTTTGAGATCGAAAATGACAGAAAAGTGAATCGTAATGCTTAAAATCAATAGTTTTAAACCTTTACAACCCAAACAATAATTAATATGGCGTTTGCAGTTCAATATTAATTTATTTTTTACCAAAAAACTAAAACTCAAACATTTACGTATTTTGCTTGATATAAACTTTACAAACCTGCAACACGGCCAAACTAACAACATGCTGCCCTACGAAAAACGCGCCGCCACCAATCGAAGTAATCGATTGTCATTTTCAACCAATCAGCAACCGGTACACGTAAAAAAATTTAATGTTATATTATTAAGATTTCTAATACTTTTTTACCAAAGCAAGCGCTTAATGATATGTATAAGAAAAAACTTATACATCGCATTAGTCACATACATTCCAAAACTTATACTTTTCATTAACTTATGAATGTTATTAGCTTTTTAATATTGGATCATTCATTAGGTGGCATAATGAAGAGTATAAGTATTTTCGAATGGTTTTTTGCCATAACATATATGGTTATTTTTTTACGTGTACGATTGTGACCGCAAATCGGTACGATTTTTACTGACTACTTGGCACATCCTATCCTAGGATATTACCATGTGCGTAGTAGAAATCAACTGTGGTCCTGGTGGAATGTTGTTACATGAACTGAATCAGTGGTGAATTTGTCCGAATGCGTGGTTAATTTAACTGAAAATTTGTGGTTGTTTTAAAAACATGGCGTAGTCTACAAAATAGTAACCGTTACCATGGATTTTTTTTCTGTGTAGATAAAGATTGTCGCTGTCGTCGCTGTCCGGAACATCTTTTGCTGGCGAGGATAGGGGAGCTAAATGTCAAAGAAGAAAAATCCATACGATTTGACAGGTATGTACCAGACATGTTTCGGACAGCAGAACAAAGGGAACCGAAGCGACAATCTTTATCCTGGGACGGGACTTGCAAAGAGGAAAAAATGTAACTTCATCTGCAACCAGCAAGCGCTGTCACGAATTGTCAGATGCTGGGACGGGACTTGCAAAGAGGAAAAAATGTAACTTCATCTGCAACCAGCAAGCGCTGTCACAAATTGTCAGATGCAACCAGCACCTTTTTGTGTAAAAGTATTGGTATCCCTCAAAAAGTATTCTGAATGATTTTGTTTTACGAGTACTTTTTCACTTTGAAAAGTATTCTAGAAAAGCCGGACAGCTTAATATTATCAATTTCCCACCTTATCGGCCGCGACTGTTATGAACTGTTATGAATACGTGTTTTATTTCCGATAGGAAAATTTTTATAAAAATAAGTTTACAAACCCATAAATCACAAACACTTTTATTGTGCTCAGAAGATTCTACCCGGGATTTAGGTGAAACACTCAAGGAAACAGTTGAGAATCGATGATCAACTGTGATGAAAAGAAGAACAAGTGTCAAAACAAGGAAAAAGAAGCCGTCTTTGCAGGTCTCGTCTCAGGTCAGATGCAACCAGCACCTTTTTGTGTAAAAGTATTGGTATCCCTCAAAAAGTATTCCGAATGATTTTATTTTACGAGTACTTTTTCACTTTGAAAAGTATTCTAGAAAAGCCGGACAGCTTAATATTGAACTGTTATGAATACGTGTTTTATTTCCGATAGGAAAATCTTTATAAAAATAAGTTTACAAATCCGTAAATCACAAACACTTTTATTGTGCTCAGAAGATTCTACCCGGGATTTAGGTGAAACACTCAAGGAAACAGTTGAGAATCGATGATCAACTGTGATGAAAAGAAGAACAAGTGTCAAAACAAGGAAAAATAAGCCGTCTTTGCAGGTCTCGTCTCAGTCTTTATCTACACCCAGCTAAAAACACTTAGGAGGTTCATAAAAACCACTTATGATTTGGCGCCACAAAGATTATATGTGAAAACCATAAGTGTAATTTATGATTCAGAAGGAGAAATGCATTTTTAGCTACTTACAACTATCATAACCAGACTTATGAATATCATGAGTAAGAACTATTGATATCATAGGAACGGTTAATAATTAATCACAGTCATATTTATGAATTCAATAATAAAAATAAGATGAAAATTAAAAGTATTTGTAATGAAAATTTTATTTAAAAAATTATAAATTTATTTTAAAATTTTATATTTTACTCCACCACCATAATCCCATACCTTTAATAAATAGTCATACGAAATTATTAACATTGGCATTCTAATAAACATATTTGTTAAACAGTTAGAGGATTTGAAATGACTCCATGAGCGAAAGAATCTTCTTATCATAACAAATTGATGTTTTTTTTACTATTTTTCTCCTATGAATCATCAGCCTGAAAAAAATAAATTCAAACCATTAAAAACGATAAAAAGTCGGTTTTCTGAAATGTGTTTAGAGTAATGCAATAATAAACACAACCAAAAAGGATAATAACAGCATTCAAAACGTCTTAATAGACCAAAGTTGAAACTATATATAAATCAGCAAAAATTGCTATTCACTCATCAGGCATGAGAAACTGAATATTTTCTTCAATATCAACTCTAATGGCAATCATAAGTCATAGTTATGAAGTTCAAAAGCTATTTTTATGGACAGCATAAGTCTTCAATGAAACCGAAAAAGTACTCATTCATAAGTTGTAACTTATGAAAATCCTAAGTGTTTTTGCCTGCGTGTAGTAACTAAAATCCAGACTAAACTATTGCGCAGATTCCGCCTTATTAGACTCCTGCGCGAAAATTATTTGCGTGCATATTTTTCCCGTGTCACACACACAAATGAATTGACACTGTTTATTGTTTATTTGAGTAAACAAAAACATGTGTGTTTGATAAATAAAACAACAACAAAAAACAATAACGAAGATAGTTTGAATGTATTGGTGTGCACGCTAAAAATTTGAAGCAAAACGAAGTTGCGCCAGAGTCTAAAAATTGATGCAACGGGCAATATCTTTTTAATAAACACACCAACAACAGGAAACGACATTTGTTTTGTTGTAGTTTTCCATATAGCAACGAGCTTTTTTGGATCCAGTACCCATTTAAATTTTCCTTCCATTCCTCGATCTCCCCTTATCTCGATGGTCCTTTCAATATCGAGATGTGGAGAAGCGACTGTATATTCATATCATCTCAAAACATAGAACACGCGTGCAAATTGGTGAAAAAATCAAAAAAAAATAAGAAATAAACAAAATTGCTTTTCATTGTTTTGTTTTTGATGGGATGGAAATAGGAGCTATGAGATGAAGTGCCGAACCGTTCCCCTACTTACTTAATGAGAGGCCCCGACTCAGCGATACCCTCATAAATACCACGGAGTCAGGGATGCCAGATACAATTTTTAAATGTCTGTGTTAATCTCAGTAAAATGTCTGTATTTGTCTGTATGGGGCTACAGAGGTATACTGAAAATAGAAAATTACTCAACACCATACATTTTCGATATCATCGAGTATCAAGGCTTCAATAAAGGCTACCTTACACCTCGGGAAAATTTTCCGCCGGATTTTGAACCCCGTGCATTTTAAATGGGGCCGGGATTTTGATTTCCGTGCCCAAATCCCGAAAACATCGCATATGCAAAAATATTGTACTTCCAGTTGAAAACCGAAGTGAGCTCTCGCGACAATCGAGTTTTCTCCCGTTTCCTTTTGTCGCAACTACGTCGCGACTAGTGCGCATCATGGCGCATGGCGGTGGCATAGATGCGCACTAGTCGCGACATAGTTGCGACAAAACGAAACGGGAGAAAACTCGATTGTCGCGAGAGCTCACTTCGGTTTTCAACTGGAAGTACAATACATGGGGAAAAAATCCGCTGACCAAATTCCCGAGGTGTGAGGCTACCTTAATCTGGCGAAATAAATTTTCGTTCCATGAAATAATTAATAATCAAGTAACCGTAAGCATTAAAACGCTGCTTTAATTCAGCTTTATAACTGCACGTAATGCTGCCCGTTTAATGCTTATCAGCTTTCAGTGCAGATACAATGCTGATATAATGCCGGAAAAGGCGAATTAGCATGCTATTGTAATGCATAGATGAAAGCTCAATTGTTGCATTAGTGATGCTTATATAGGGCTGAAAGAGAAACGTCAGATTTTCTTCGCCCGTTTTTTCGGGCGAATTTTTCGGGAGCTTTCGAAGAGCTTTTGCGGGCAGCTGATCAGCTGTCTATATTTAATAAACAACTGACGAATCACGACAAATGATACGGATTAGAAAATTGGCAAAAAACAAAAAAAAATCTAATTTACCATTATTAATTAGTGATTCCAGTTATTTATATTATTTAGAAAGTTATGCTGATGATATGTGTTTTGTAATTTTTTTCGTCGTTGATGTCGTAGAATGTTCTCCATATGGGTCTCGAACCTGGAAGCATTGCACAGCTTCCACGAAGTAGTCCTCCTTTGCTCTTTCGGCCACGGATGCGATTTCATGTCTTGCTGCCGAAAGGTATACTTAAACCATTATCTTTTATTTGCCGGTAGAAATTGAAGTAGTGGTTGTGATGCATTCATCCGAGAAAAGTCTCACTACTACATACAGAAGTTCCAACTGATGGTTCTGTCAAAAATTTCGACTGCATTAAACACTGCTTTTATTACGATTTTAATGCTAATGTAATGCTAATTTAATGTTAATAAACATTTTATCTTGCAGCATTAACGATGCTGATATAATGTTGAATAAGAGCTTCGAAACATTTGCAGGGCTGCTATAATGCTTTGAAGCGTCATTGATGCTGATTTAAAGCCTAAAACTAATGCTTACGGTTACTTGGGTTCAGCGGCCACTCTCCATCTTTCAAGTCCCTCCGGATTCACAAAACGCCAATTTCAATTCTGCGTTTTGCGCCTCAGAGCTGCCTTCGCCCTCTCAATGAGTAATGGAAAATCATCAGGTCCCGATATGGCTGGTTATTTCATCATCAAAAACTTGCCCAACTCCGCCAAAATGTGGTTCTGGGTTTGATCAACCAAGCGTGGTCTGATCGAATCTTTCCAGATGAATGGCGGAAAAACCTCGTTGTACCCATCCACAAAAACAACATCCCCCCTCGAGATGTCACAATGTACCGGCCTATTTCTCTGTCAAGAGGTGTCTTCAAAGCTGTGGAAAGGTTTATAAAACAGCGGCTGTAAATTAGAAGTCGATATTACGTTCGGCTTTCGCTAACAAGCGTTCCGACTGGAATATGGCACGGGCACATACTTTGCATATCTGCAAAATCATTTGAGAAAACTGGGAAAAACTGAATAACTACATCCGTTTACCTCCGGAAAATTAAAGGGACCACTTCGGCGTGGACATAGGTTCCCTATTTTAAGGAACAGAAGATCATCTCCCGGCTCCGAATCGGACACAGGCGGCCCTTGCATAATTTCAGCAGGAACCCTTTCTGTACTATCTGCAATGTCTGTGACATTAGCAACTCTGTGGAACATTTTGTCAGCGGGTGCTTGTAGAATCAAGTTCTTCCATTCAAGTGTCCAAGTTCACCTTCGAATTACTTATAAAATCTTCATGAAGTTTGTACAATTATTCCAAAGAATTCACATTTAAGCATATTCCAGGCTTAAGATTTACTTCAAGATTTACTTCACTTCACATTTACTTACTTCAAGATTTTCGATCGAAAAATTCCGGGATCCCCAGAAAAATTGATTCAATTTTTTTGGTGTTGTTCTCTCAGGATTTCCTACGTAATGTATTCAGAAGGAACATTAGGTTTTAATTTATACTGGAATCATCATCGGATATGGTTTTCAGGTTTTCATGATTTTTTCTGCTTCGGTTTTCCTCCAAAGATAACAAATGTCTGTAAAAGTCTGTAACATCAATCAAAAGTCTGTATAATGTCTGTAATCTGCATGATGTCTGTATGCAAGACCAAAAGTCTGTATAAATACAGTCATGTCTGTATATCTGGCATCCCTGGAGTAGGATATTGGGAAGGTATTCTTTGGGTTAGGAACGGTCACATTGTCAGCTATACAGGCATATCCTAAGTTAGGATATGCCTGTAGCTGACAATGTGACCGTGGTAGATCGTACACCGTAACACACCACGCAAGTGTGAGGAAAATGGGGCAAAAATCCGCGGACCAAATTCCCGAAGTTTGAGGCTACTTTACGTGGGATCGTTTTCATACATTTCTCCAAGACCATGAAGTCACATGACATGGTCATGGTCCGTGTTGGCGAAGCCGATCTTCGCATTCCTTCATTGCCCTACGAATATTACAAGTCCGTTCTTAGTATCAAAAAGTACAGTCAACGCTTTATTTTTACACCCCGATTGGCTTTAATTACCGAGCGTGGAAGGTTGGATTTAAAATAAAGTGGTAATTAATCGATTTGCAAAAATCATTAAAAATACTTTGAGCAAACTTTTATGCATCTGAAGAACTCAATACGCTTTCCGAACGCCAATTGTCGCTCACCGCTTCCTGTTTTAGTAAATCAAATGAAAGTATGCACAATTGTATGTTCGGATATTAGAACATCTGAAGTTTCTTGATTACCAGAATAAATAGAATAATTTATTCGTCTCTTAGATTCCTAGTTTTACAAATCTACAGAAACTACATACAAAAAGAGTCATCTAAGGAGAAAATGCTTTCACATAGCATCGTACACTTTAACTCCAGCAATCGTTTTTAGAGTCGTGACTTTCGTCACTACCGTTGCTGAAGGTTATTATCGTTTATAAATTTCTATCTACATAAGAAGAATCGTCATTCTAATCTTTTTCGAGTATCACTGGTTAAGTTCTCGCTTGCTTTCGGCTTACGCAATAAATATTAGTCATCAATAAATACTACATCCCCTAACACGATTCACAAACAGTCTGGCTTAGAACCGTCCGCGAACCTGGTTGATCCAGTCCAGGTAATGCGCAACCTTCACGTAGACCCCGGGGACGTTAGCCTTTCCGCAACCGATACCCCAGGACACGATGCCCACAACTTGCCAGCTTCCGTTGCGATCGCAAACCAATGGGCCACCTCCGTCACCCTTGCAGGCATCCTTGCCTTCCTCACCACCGGCACAGATGAATCCAGGGTTCAAATTGTAGCTATATCCGAGACGCGTCTGGCGGAGTTGGTTCTGACACTGGTGGTGGTTCACGATTGGAACGTCGACTTCCTTGAGGATGTTCTGGTACTTGCCGTAATCACCGAAGGCGTCCTTACCCCAACCGGTTGTCCAGCAGCGCTGTCCGGAGAAATCGGTGAATTTGTCGGGTAGACAAGCAGGAGAAATGTGCGGAGTTCCAGTGAAGTCCACAGGACGATCCATCTTCAGAATGGCCAAATCGTTGTCAAGCGTACCCGCGTAGTACTCGGGGTGGACCTGCACAGAGATCACATCGCGTTCGATGTACGGATAGAATTCAACGTCATGGTTAACGTCCCATTCACCAAGTCGCGCACGGAGATCGAAGCCGTTGTAGCTGTGTTTTGAGAGAAACAAATAGAGTTAGAACAATAGTGCAAACAAGATGGATAAGGGATCTTACGTTTTGACACAATGGGCAGCGGTGATGATGTACTGGTTATCAATTAAAGTTCCTCCGCAAACGTAAACCGATTCCTTGGGGTCCTTCTTCAGGATGGCGACCTGCCATGGGTACTCGCCGAACTCACTGTCCCCATCGACGTAGACTGGATTCTTGATGCGACCGTTGATGCCCTGAGCGTTGCGAACGCCACATTTACCCAGATTGGCGTGAGTCGGAGGTTGTGGGGGACGGTAAGCTGGGCGGCGACAGCAAACGCTGCGAGCCGGGCATTGCTGTGGCTGTGGGCGAGCTCCGTAGTATGCCTGACGCTGTGGGGTAGGTTTTTGAATGTTTGATTAATGCGAATGAGTTTTAAAGCAGTTGTATGTTACGAAAATGGATCAAAGCAGCATTACAGAGGGTTAGTGTACGCACTTACCTTCTCTGCTGAAATAGACTTTTCCTGTACCTCTATCTGTTCACTTGGTACCGCCTGTGAGTCAATTTCTCTGACCGATTCCGATGGTTCCAGTTGATCCGGAGCCGGAACGTCGGTGGATCGCCGACTACGTGGAAAGCTAACGGTGTTACTACCTTCGGAGTGTCCCGGAGCTGGTGTTGGAATGTTCTGGGTAGGTGGAAGTCTTTCGTTACTATCTTGATAGTTTTGATACTGTCTACCGTAGTGTACTCTATTCTGATTTAGGGAGTCTGGTTGGTTCTGGGGATACACCGACTGGTAGTGGAAGTTACCGATTGGTTGTTGTTGCTGAGGGAAAGAAACATTTGAAGCTCTTCCGATATCGCTAGGATTGTAGTCTAGTTCTACATCAGAGGAAGAAGCTGCATCACGGTAGAAAGGAGGTCTGGGGCCGTAGAACGGAGGTTGTGGTGGACCACTTGGAATAAAGGGGGGAACTGGTGGTCGGCTAATTATAGGGCCGGGAGGATGAGGATATAATGGTCCAGGACCGTTAAAGACAGGTCCCGGAGGTTTAGTGAAGATAAGCTCTGGACCAGCGGGACCGAAAGAAGGTGGTGGCCCGTGGACAAAGGGTGGTCCATGTGGAGGACGATAGATTGGAGGTGGTGGAGGATAACCATAGTGGTTGTGAATGTGATCGTGCTGATTAAAAACGTGCAGGATGTTTTGCTTTTTAGCTGACAACAAGTGTCCCACTTTGTGAACTATGTGTTCAGTAGGAGTCACGTGAAGGTTGACAAGTGGCTTCACGACCTTGTCGCCGTATTCATCCTTCGTGACTTGAAGGGAAAACAGAGGATTCACGTTGACCAAACCCAGATTGAGACCGTTGGCACCAATGGATCCAAAATAGGGATTCCCGGCGGGATTGGGTCCATAAGGATTCAACGGGTATGAGGGATACGGTAGACCAAAGGACACCCCAAAGGTAGGAACAACTTTCTTTCCACCTCCTCCATCACCACCGTGGCCACCTCCCAACAAACGCTAAAACAATACAAGTAAACATGGTAGTTTTTAGACAGTTGCGGTCGTGAGCGTGGGTGGCTGTTGAATCGCTGAAGAGGCTTTCAACAGTTCAACGGCATGGTGCTTAGTCCAATTCGATTGTGTTTTTTTTTGTGAGCGAAGCCAAAGCTTATGTCAGAATGTATTGTTTTAGTGTTTGTTTTAGAGGTGTTTTTTGTTTAGGTCCAGTGTCCGGTTTGGTCAACTTCACAACGTTGATACGTACAAAGCAAATGGTACAGGTAACATCTATTTCAGCAAATAGATTACGGTATTAAGGTTAGGTGTAGAGGTTAGTAAAGGCCAGAATTTTGATTAGATTTGGAATTTTGAGCTGTAGTTAGTGAATTGGAGAAAGAATGGGGACTTACCGGTTCGATGTTTGCTTTGTCATCACTCTTGTCCGTCTTTGCAGAGGCGGTAGCTTCCCGCTTAGTAATCTTCTTAACTGGTTCCGTAACATTGGCCGAACGAGCCTCGGCAGTGAAATTCTTTGGCGCTTGAACAATGGTCATGACTCCTTTTCCATCGGTGATAACAACTTGCTCTGTATCGGCTTGGATGTCGGTCTTGAGGTTGCGTGGATCCAGAGGAAGAATCAGATCATCCCGGCGACCAACGACATCTTGGGCTGGGCACTGATCGTACGGAACGCAAACGCAATCTTCGTTACGATTGCTGAGGCCGTTGTTTCCACTGTATTGAGCATTGTTGCCGTTATATTGTCCGTTGTTGATTGAGTACTGGTTTTGGTTGAACTGGCCGTTGGTGTTGCTGTACTGTCCGTTGTATTGCTGGCTGTACTTGCTGTAGTCACTGCTGTAGCTGTTCAAACCGTTGGCAGGTCCTTTGACATTGAGTTCTTTTTTGTACAGGTTCGGATTGGATGAGTGGAATCCTCCTTGGTTTGATTGATAGTTACTGGTGCTCAATCCGTTGTAGTTATTGTTACTGGATCCGCTTCCTGCATTATCTACCGCGTACGATCCATAGACAGTATTGCTAGAGCTGCCAAATGTAGCAGGTCCTTGGTTGTAGTAGTTGTTGGATCCACTAACGGGCTTGGATTGCGAAGCATAGTTCTCGTACTGTCCATAGTTATTGTTGCTGATGGATCCTTTCAGGTCCTGATAATCAAAGTCCTTACCACCAACAGGGCTAAAACCAGATAGGGAACTTCCGGAGTTTCCATACACACCGGATGAGTACAGGCTATTGCTGGAGGATGAGCTACCACCAACAGCCGAACCAGTGATCACTGCTGAAGATAATGGGATGGGATTGTTAACGACGACAGTTTTTTCATCTTTTCCTCCCTCGATATGATGGTAGTGATGATGGATGTGTTGTTCAACTGGTGGAGTTTTCAAGACGGTTGGACCATCGCCGATGATTACGCCTGGTGGTTTGTTGGGGGTTTCGAATTCGTATGGGATATCGCTTCCTTCGTAGATTGGGCCTAGAGGTTTCGGGGGATAGGGAGGATAGGATCCGGACTGGCTGGAGTAGGATCCACTGAATGAGGAACCACCGTTGAAGGAATTCGGACCACCGTAGGGTGGCTGTTGGGATGCAAATCCTACTTTCTGTTGGGGGCGATTAGGAAGAATGGGCATAGGTTGGGGTGGTCCATAAGGACCCTGGTGTGGTTTTTGGGATGGTGGTTTCGAGGCGTACTGAGGACCTTGAGGAGGAGGACCAGGTGGGCCACGGATAGGAATGGTAGCGATTGGTCGACCAACAGGTTTCAGCGCCACGGGTTGAGCGTAGATCAGATTCTGTGGATTGAGGTAGGGGCGTCTACCATCGACAAGTTCTCCATCGCACTGCATCAGTCCGAGTGCGCAGAGTTTTTCTTTGATGATGTTTCGTGCTTCAGCATCGTCGGAGTTCTGGATGGCTTGCATTACTGATGGATCGGTATAGATTTCGTCGAAGCCTTCCAAACTGCGACCCTGGCGACCGCTGTCGAGTATGTAGTTGATGATGTCGTCATCGGCAACTTCTGTAACATTTTGACCGCCGTCCTGTCGTTTTTCGCGGATCAATTCTTCCATGAAGGACTCTCCATTGTTCAGCCAGTTCCATTCGTCGGCGTTGATGGCCGTTACGGCCAACAACACCACCAGCGTGGCGGTGGTTATGAGATTCATAATGTATCTGTAAACGAGAAGTCAAGGAAAGATCGGTCAGTATAGGGAAGCTCAACAAAAACGATTGTAAAATACCGATCAGTTCATCATATTTCAAAGTTCAACGAACGGCTGAACATAGTTTATAATTCCTTCACACTGACCCAGTTTTGGATAATTGACACATTCACATGCTTGTTTGCACCCCAATTTTCGAGGTCTGGTTATCTAACCAAGCCCCAGTGCGCTTGATTCGGTTTGCATCCACTTCAGATACCATTGGCCATACGATTTTCAAAGCATCACGCGGTCATTCGCTTCTTCGAATGGAATCAAAACAGACTCGAAGAAAACTTGAGTGGCTGACTCACACAAATGAGTTAATAGCCTCCTCTACTTGGCTCAATGGTTTTATAGGGTGCTTCGCTAAATCATCGTACCTACGGCGAATTTTATTTACCCTATTTCTGAATATACTTCCTAAATTCACATTCTTCAAATTTATGCTCTAACTTTGGTTTGTCTTCGCCTTAATAAGGTAAGATGGATTGCTGCAATCAATACCCTATACCCGCGTTCTCCAGCATCCCATGCCATGTCGGTGCATTCAGCTGGGCTGACACAGTATTGGACGACCTGATGTGCGCAAAAACCAGTTTTGCAGCCTACAAACTGACAAGCGAACCAGGAAGAGCTCGGTACTAAGGCGCCAGCATTAGTCCAACAAAACAGCCATCTTTCACTTTTACTTGCGGCGCAGAAGAGCGGAAACATCTCTTCGCGAAACTTGTCGCGGAAAACAATGGCGATTGTTTCGCACAGATCAATCGTGCCTCATCAATGCTATTATGTGTTAGTTGGGACCCTAAGAGATTTAAGCATTGGCAAAATAAGGCTCCCCGAAGCGTGACATCCAACCGTTAGTGTGTGCCTTAAAAGAAATGCCGGTGATGATGGTGGTGGTCAAAAGCTTCATTGTTTGTCACCATACTGAGGTGACGTGCGCACTCAGGCTGACACTTTGTGGGCGCCATTATTGGGGCCACTGCTCAGATGGAGAATTGCATCATAGCGATGCGAAAAAAATGTAAACAAACTTCACTCCGAGGGATTTGTTTTATTTATTTGCGTGGCGAATATGGTGTGGAGAGGAGACCGAGAGAGACCGTCAGCAGCTGCGTGATTGGGCGTGTGTGCGCGCGCTGATTTTGGTGACCTCCAAAATCGCGCGCGCGGGGCTGTTGGGCGAGTTTATTCAGCGTAGGAAGGTGCGTCATCGTTAGCAGTGCACCGTTGCTGCTGCTGGGAAGGTCTTTGGCTTTGTGTGATCGGTGCTAATGAAACTGAGAGTGTTTTTTTTCAGTTTTGGTTTTTTTTCTGTTGATGCGAAAAAGTTTGTTAGCCTTGTGGGTGGAGTTACGTTGAGATAGGGAACCACCGCAGTTGCAACAAGTCTGAGATCAGCAAATTTAGCGGCAGTTTTAGGCGAAGTGGTTTATCAGGATTCAACAATGTTATGTCACGAGTAAGCCGATATGGGAAATTAGGTCAATGAGTGTTGACTTCTAAATTTGTTTGCAATAGTTTGGTTATGTAAGATTGAGCAGGTTACTTTAATTCGTTTATTTTGAATTTTTTGTGTTAATAAGACATCTGTCATAAACAATTCGATGCCTGTCAAAAATAATCTTGCTATGTGAGCAGGGTTATTTGGTAATTAGGGAACTGTTAGTTTTGAGTAATATTTGATTATAATTTGGAAAAAGACGCAGTTTTAATTGAATTTTTGTTCGAATTACCGAATCCCCTTACTTAATATCGCCTCTACAAAGAGAAATTTAACTCAAGAATGTCGCCTGTACTGTTTTTTTTTTAAACAAATCAGAAAGACAATAAAAACGCCTGATTGCTTATCCGTTCTTTAAATGTAATGTAATAAGTTTCATTCGAGCTATTCAATCAAAAGTATTCATTACGGGTTTAATGCCAGACCTGTCCCTTCCTTTGTTTGTACTTTCCAAATATTCTTCACCTACTAACATTCGGTGGAACTGACAATGTAGGAGCTTCTTCCATTTATTCTCTACTTCTTAACTATTTCAGCCGTGTAGAATGCAAAATGATTTTTTGAACACGCTTACAGTAAGCCGGAAAGCATCTAAAGTAAGATTTTTGAAATTAAATATACCTCGTAAAATATTTGGTATGTGCAGAATCTAACACCTTCAACGTAACGAATGTGAAATATTTATGTTTTTTAAAAAATGGCATCCTCAACGATGATGAGTCGGATTAGACACATTTTTTAGTAAGTCAGGCTTAGCATGTAAAAACATAACTTACCATGGTGAAGCCTGATCTATGCTACGGTACATCCCCTCTCATTAAAAAAAAAAACATTCTTTCCGAGCTGCCGTTTTCTGGCAAGTATACGTCAATTTACAAGTTTATGATTACATAAATTTCATAGAAATATAGAAAAAATATGTTGTCGATTAAGGAAACAAACGTCACGTTGCTAAATTACGGCAGCATTAATATTTGCCTCTCCACATCTCGGTATTAAAGGGACCGTCGAGATAGGGAGAGATCGAGGAATGGAAGGAAAATTGAAATGGGTACTAGATCCAAAAAAGCTCGTTGCTATTGAAGCGAGGACAAAACAAAAGTCATTCATTGTTGTTGACATGTCTGTTATTGTCCAAAGATGGTTTAGTAGCCTGAAAATTAGAACATATCGACATAAGGAGAAAGAATCCAGAACAAGATATGATCAGAACACATCAAGATAGAGAGAATCAGGATAGAGAGGTTGTTGAGATGTAGAAAGCAAAAATATATGTAGATTGAAGGAACCGGGAAAACAATCGACATAGGTAGTGGTATTGAGATAGAGAACATCGAGATGTAGAGAGCCGACTGTGGATACAGATATCGTTTCCAGTAGCAATGCACTAACACAGGCTTTCCTTTTGAAATGGAGGTAAGGTTCTTCGGACGCTTTCCGGGCCTTCCGGGCCCCCCACCACAGGTTATAAGTTCTTACAGCTCTAGCATTCCGAGCTCCGCAGACTCTCCAACCCAATTGATAGGTCATACTACTGCCAGTATTCCGCCAAATGTAATCCTCCTCCTTTTGTTGGTCCTGTCTCCTGTCTACAACAGTACCTTCCCGGGAAGTACTGAGATTTTCATTTTCATTGAGAGAGGTCACGCGATATTTACATTTTATTCTCTCCCGCTTTCATAGAAAACAAAAACAATGAAAGGAATTCTGCTAAATTTTCACGGATTTTTATTTCATGAAAGCGCATCAAACTATTGTAAACAAGCTGTTTCTTCTTCAATAATGTTACTTCTTACTCGAAAATCAAAAACAATGCAATCATTTTATCGACTAGTCATCGTTATTTGCACAGATTTATTGAAACTATTTAGAAATTAATATTTCAAAACAAAGCAACATTCCCATCATGACTGCTTGTAAAGTGACAGGTGACCGGTAGACGGCTACATTTTCATTTGGTCTCTTGAAAATGAAAATGCAACTGTTTTCGCTTTCACATCACAGTCACGAAAATTACCAGTACTGTTCCCGGGTATCCTCGAGGGTATCCAATTCGACTCCCAATGCGCTCTCTTCCCTTCTGATCAGGGCAAAGCTACTGATACACCGTCATCATCGCCCCTAACTGCGTCGGGTACGGATCTAGGCAATACTCATATCTCTTTTTAGATTCCACATTTCTACTGGTTATCGAACTTTGTCTTCCTTATCGGCTTTTGGAACAACCTGAAACCGTTGCCAAACGATAGTTCGGGCCTGATTATAGCCCTCCAGGAGGTCGACCGCATCTCCCCAGTCTCCATGGGTCGTTTCGCTGGAGGCAAATACAAATGGGTTTTCACGGCCTCCTCCGGAAGATTCCTTTTGATGTTCTTCAGTTTAGCGAAGACCTCCCAGTCGTTGGAGTTCGTCTACAATACAGCATTGCTATTAGCATGGTAAATGTCTACCTTCCCTGTGAAATATTTCCCGCCATGAAACAAAAGATGAGTGACATCATTAGTGAGATCCCTTCTTCCCTTCTTCTCTTGGGAGATATGAATGCTCAGCACCCGTCCTGGGGAGGTACAAGGTCGGACCCCCGTGGTGGTGCCCAACTCGAAGCTTTTCAGGAGCTCAACGATGGTTCACCCACCTTTTTACATTCTGCTACCTCCATAGACGTGACCACCATTAGCTAGCCCATCCTTCCCGTATTAAAGTGAGAGGTCTCCTCAGACCTCTCCCAAGCAACCAGAAGTTCGGATAAGAAGGGCTATTTTGGCCTAATCAGCTCTCATTTTAAGTAATTTTTGTATGGTGGGAGCGTAAAAGTGAACTTTAAAGTTCCGTTAAGCATACTTGGAACTTGATGTGAACCATAGTGAACCAATTAGTTCGGTTAAGAGTAAATTTAAGTAAAATCTGAACTTCTGGTTGCTTGGGCTATGGGAGCAACCATTTCTTAATTTAAGTCACTGTCAACGCCTTTCCACCCACCACTTCCAAGAGGCCGTGGTGGCGTTATGATGCCGCCGACTGGGAGTCGTTCGATAGCAACCTTCGACACGCGTTGAAGTACGTTCGTCTTTGTCGCCGCTGGTCTATCTATCCATCAGCTCAGTTCATGGCTAGGACGCGAAGCCCTTTGTTGGTAATTGAACGAAATAGTATTTCTCAATTTGGTAAATCAAGTCAAGTCAGAACGAAATAGTATTTCTCAATTTGCTAAATCAAGTAAATCAGCCAGTCAAACTTTTTCCGACGAGTGGCGGCTCAGCCACGTTATTCCGATCCCTAAAAACAGTATCTCCTTCCGCGATACCGCTGATTACCGGCTTATCTCACCAACTTCATGTGTATCAAAGGCTCGACGACCTGGTTGGTTAGCCGTAGGCAAAACGTATTTCTCCGGAGTTGGAGACGTACTCCAAAGTGGCTTCGACCAAGGGAAACATGCCAATCTTCCCAGGAGCTCTCTTCAAGAAGATCATACACGGACGACATACCTAGGAAACAATTTTAACTGAATAATCTGGTTTTGTAGCTGGAGAAGACTATTTTTCGTTGAATAGCTGTATTGGCTTCCAATGTTTGTTGGGTATTGCTTGTGCTCGTCGGAGATACTCCGGCGTGAACGCGTTTCCAAAAACAGGCAGCGGTTTGTGCAGTTCATCGCCTCGTAGTTTGATTTCGCCATGTCGGTCGGAGAAAATGTCCGCGGGCATTCGTGCTGGCAAGCGTAACGAGCAGCCGATCCCAAACCGGAAACTCGTTAAGGTCCTTGGAGTCTACATCGACTGAGGATTGTCGTACATCCAACATTTCAAATCGGTCAGAGTCGACTGCAGATAGAGGATTAACCTTGTTAAAACCACCACATAGAAGAAATGCCACTGCATGCTATTGGCCATGCGTTGATTGACAGCAGGATGCTGTACGGGCTGATGTTAAATTGTGAAGCATCTCGGGAACTTATCAGCATACTCTCCACACTCTTTAACCTTAGTATATCTGCATAGCTTCTGGTTTTTCTACCCTCCACACCTGCTGAGGTTGCCTGCCCGAAGCAGCCAGCATGAACAGCTCTAATGCGAGTTGCTTTAAAAGAGGGGATATCACAGAAGCTCTATGAAGATCGGTCACCGACCTGCTAAACATCAAATTTAGGAACCATGAGCTCCGCTACACTGACGGTGAGCTTTCGAGAGATGGAGTCGGCTTAGGCATTACAGGGAACAACCCAACGATGTCGGATAGTCTTCCTGAACAAGCAATGTCTTTCATCGGAAACCGCAGCTCTGTCCATTGTCGGTATCACTCCCTCCGACAAACCGGTCGTTGTCCTCATTGATTCGGCCAGAGCTATCGAGGCGCTGCAAAGACCATTCGAAACATGATTCCAGGTCATTCAGCAGTTAACAAGTTGTTGCCTGGATTCCAAGGCACTGCGGGGTGCCAGGAAATGACATCTGTTTCCTCGGCAGACGTAAAAGCATGGATCAAAAGATCGCCAGCCAGGATTGAAGCAGAACCAAGAGGCAGCTTCCAGAACCACGCAGCTAAGGAAGGCCAAAGATCCAACGAGCAGGCTACCCGGGCATCCCAATCCAGGTCGTAAGTTGGATGTCTTTTGGACGAACTGGCCATGAAATGGGCGAATCTGATGAGTAAGCCGAAATTGACGAAGTCCCATAAGAACTGTTTCAAATTCGCGAGAAAATATTTGCATGGAATGGAAAGTGACAAATCTTTGTTTTTTTTTCAAATAAACAAAAAAAAAATCTGGACGGACCGAAGTGATGTAGACTAACGCAAAATGAACTCCCCCAAGAAATTATGACGTTTGAGCGGGTCGCATAATGAACGCAAAATGAACTTTTGTTCGAGAAGACGACCCGCTCAAATGTCAAAATCCATCGGGTGAGTGAATTCGATGAACCGCTGCACAGGTCTATGGGGCAGTGCATAGGTTCATTATTTGACGTTTGAGCGGTGCCGAAATTCATTTTGAATGAACTCGATGTATGAAAGAGTGTTCATTTTTAGTAAACAGCGCACCGCTTAAACGTCATTGTGTTCATTCGATGCATCTCCCCATAGCTGCTATGGTCTAAAGCATCGAATGAACACAATGACGTTTGAGTGGTGCGCTGTTCACTAAAAATGAACACTTAAATGAACTCGATTAAGGTCACTCATGACAGAATCCAAGTTTCAAAGTGCTCGCGTTTTCGGGGGCACACCACTCGATACGGAGGCGGCGGGCAACTGTCATTCTTGTTGATTCAGCTTTGCTGCGTCGCAGCATGCGTGAAAAAATAAAAATGACAGTTGTGCGTTGCTTCTGTATCGAGTGGTGTGCCCCCGAAAACGCGAGCACTTTGAAACTTGGATTTTGTCAGGAGTGACCTTAATGAAAAAGAATTTATTCTTAGTAAACAGCACACCGCTCAAACGTCAATGATGAACTCGGTGCATTGGACCATTAGGCTACTCATGAGGACATTCAGCGATGGGACTGACAATCAAAATCAAAACAAAGTGTGTATGCAGTTGAAGGCAACTTACTTCTGGTGTAAACCGCGCTTATCAATTTCTTTGGATTGTTCTGTCAGACCGGTCAGAATAATGCTGTCCAATGAGCAGCTCGAAGTAGCTCGAAGTTGTTCCCTTCCTCCTCGTTCTTTTTTGTTAACAAATGGACATGAGAGGGATGGGACAAACCAGGATGAATTTATTGAGGGGTATTCTGACTTGTCAATATCCCCAACTCAGCCATCTTGGATTTGTGTATGGAATTTATGCTGGTTTGTTTACGTTTTGCACTGAAAATGAACTTTTTCCCCCTGCGCTGGTTATTCCCATCAACTAACGAAGTCGTATAACCTCCTATACATAAAAAAATCTTGGGACGAACTTCGAGCTACTTCGAGCTCCTCATTGGACAGCACTAATAAGTCAAAAAATTAAGGTAAACAGAAACCGTCAGCTGATCGTAACTGTCTAATGGATTGCCTTATTGGCATGATCTAAACCAAAAGTAGGTCGTCAGCTCTAAACTTTGGGCGTAAAAGTTTGCAGGAATGGGGAGCCTTTTCATATCACGCCAAGCTTCCATATCTACAAGAATGAACCCCGGAATGTTTGGATCTGCTGAAGGATGTTTGGGTCGGACACATGGAGAACGAGGCATCAGAAGACGTAATTTTTCAACAGGACAACGCGTCGATCCATGTTTCCAAGCGGTTTAAGACATGGTTTAGCGAAAAAAAAAAACATTCTACTGCTTGGATGGCCGGCATGGAGTCCTGACTGCAATCCTATCGGGAATATCTGAGGCATCTGAGCTGGGCAAGCATACGAAAATGGACGGCAATTTGACAGTGTGTCCAGCCTAAAGACAGTGGCCACACTACAGAAGCTATCCGATTCAATGCCAAATCGGATTATTTGAAATGGAGGAGGCCATACGAAGTACTAGTTATGGAATAATTTCTAAATTTGTTCTATAATAATATTTTAGCTTGAGCTTGAGCTTGATTGACTGCTCGTAGTTGCTACTCCATTATGACCAGATCAGCTGTTCTTGCACAGGAAACCAACAGATGTTTGCTTGGGACTAGCACACATCTTCAATGTACAAGTACTGGTGATCTCATTTGTTAGGTCATACTGGCGCCTGCCACTTCAGAATGCAAGTCAATGTAGGGAAGGGAGAGGAAATGATGATGCAATCACTCGCCCACTGCAAGCCGAATATACCTCTGCACTTGCCACGAGTTCATGCGGAATTTGTTGGAATTTCTGGGTTAGGTTGGAGAAGCAGAGGTCCGTCTTGGTTAACGAGCTGCCAATGTGATAGATAGGAGAAGGTAACTGATGGAATTTCTAATTGGATGTAGGAAACGAGCTCTATAGTTCATTTCCAATTCTAGCAGATTACTGATAGAATACTCAAGTTGAAGGTATAGGAATAGTAATGGAAACGGTATGGAAGTCCATTTCCAGTTCTAGCGATTGCTAGAACATGAGAAATAAAGAGAAAGATACAAAGTAGGAGAATGGAACGGACCTGGGATTGAACCCACGACCTCCTGCGTATGAGGCAGATGTAGTAGCCATATGACTACCAAGCCCGCTAGTTCCATAATAATATTTTATTCTAAAATTTCAATGGTTTGGCTAAACGAACTTCCAGCCCATTTTTTTTTGTTTTTTTGATTATATGAATTTAATTTGATGTATTTTATTTTCTTGGGCTATGAATAGAAAAGAATAAATCAGTTGTATCCCAAATCAACAAAAGTAACCTAAAAATTAACTTATTTTTCAAACTACAAAGACAATGTTGGGTGCGGCTAAACGAATGTCTAGCACTGTATAAGCTATAAAAAATACCCCGTAATCGTGTTTTACCGTTTACTCAAAAGACATCAATGAGAGCGGTGAACCATAAATATTCTATAGGTTGTATAGTCCAG
Source organism: Armigeres subalbatus (assembly GCF_024139115.2). Taxonomy (NCBI): domain Eukaryota; kingdom Metazoa; phylum Arthropoda; class Insecta; order Diptera; family Culicidae; genus Armigeres; species Armigeres subalbatus. The sequence goes on along the minus strand of NC_085140.1, from coordinate 92,341,063 downwards.
CTTTGAAATTGCAAACAAATATGACATATTTAATCGTATTTTAATTAAAGTACAAACTTCTATGAAATGGAAACACTATATTTATTAGAGTGATGTTTCTAATGACGAAATGCAACGAGTACATCTGATTTTGGAATGCACTCACGAGTAATATTGGAGTATGTTTCTATAATAATAAATTAAAAATTCGAAGGTGCTCAATTTCTTGGTGGACATTTTTTGTCGATTTTGTCTAAGGCGCAAAAGTGGAATTCGGCTTTTAAATTCCAAAACAAATAAAATAAAGAACGTTTAACAAAAACACAGAACTTGTCTTCTGAGACTTGCTATGCAAATTAATAAGATAGCAAAATATTTCAAAATTAAATTTATTTAGTGTTCTTGGCATAATTTATTTCAACTAATTGTCTGAGGTCACGGAGATAACACAACATTCAATTAAATACATATGAAAAGCAGCATGCCTGCAAAAATATACATGCTACAAAATATTATGATTGGAATCGCATATTAGCAGCAGTGCATCACTTCCTTTCACTTTCATTCACAAAGGCAAAGTCACTCGTGCAGATATTATCGTCAATAATTTACACTGCTGTATCTCAAAGCAACCCGAACAAAGCACCTGCTACAACGAGATGCTTTAAACTCCTTTGCAAGTTAAATCACTAAGCGAACGAAGCATAACCGTCCCACTTCCGTCCCTGGGTTTACAAACAATAGCACCATAAACCCTCGGCGCTGCTCGAAATGTATATTCCAATTGCAATGTTCGTGAGAGTTTTCCCTTTGCTAAGACCACCACCACAGCGGACATCGCACAACTCGATGATGCCCTTTCCTACGGACCAAAGATGTCGGTTGATCTAGTCTTGGGCCATCATGATATAACCCCTTCAGCCACTCCGGCGAGCATTCAACCGAAAACACGGCGGCGCATGTTGACACACTTCTGGGTCCAGGTGGGAGGACAAAACTGTCTCGCCGCAAATAAACCAGCACGTGGTTATGCAATCGATGCGATCATCGAGAGCCATGTCCTAGTTTTTTAAGAAAATGTGCGCACTTCATCGATGCTACTGCACTGCGCGCCCTGTTGGTTGGCGTTGCGGTCGGGTTTTCGGTCAGCAATCCTTGCTCGAGCCAAACAAGCCTTGCATAATCCAACCAAGACTAGTCACTGTGTACCACATTCACCAAGTTCGTCACACTCCTCCCCCCACTGAACAGTATGCAGATTTTAGTCCTTAATGCGAACTAACCTTTGCGAACGAAGCACTCAATTTTCGCGGTTGAACACTTATTACGTAAAGAACTGTAACCAGCTTCCTATTTTTTCTCCAGGGTTTTCGTTTTTTTTATCACACTCGAAAATCCGTTTTCGAATTTAACTCGTTCTTTATGATTATAATGCTGCTCGATGCACATCAAACTCGGTACTGCCGTTCAGTTTTGCCCAACTGACTATTTTATAGAATTCCTACGCCTCTGCGAGATCTGCGCCAAACGGCGTACGCTTGGGGGTTCAGGCTTGGAAAAATGCATGCTAGCTCTGTGGATCGTCCCCGGCGTGGCGTGGCGGACGAAGGAGTAGACAAATTTTAATCGGAGCCACACGGGCTTCTTGGAGCGCGCGGTCTGTGCCACGAGAGACAGAGAGTGAGACTTGCATACGATCATGGTGATTGGGGGCTTGTAGGCTGATTGCAGCACGGTTCACAATAGCACCTGTCTACTTAAGAAAATTCCCGTTTGACACCTTAGAAGTTTTTAAAAGTGTCATAACCTTCAATATGAAATTACAAGCTGACAAGCGTTAAAGTTGTTGGCTTTCCACATCAAACAAATAAAATTTAGGTGCCAAAATTGTTTGACATAACATTTTGAAGTTCGGCTGCATTTTAATTAAGTTTCACTCAGTTAACAAACCCTCAAAGGAACAAACCATAATTAGCGAATGTTTACTGTGTTCGATGTTTTTAGTTTGGCCACCCACCCACTGCAGATGGTGATACAACTTGATAGAAGTTATACAGGTAATCTTCGATATAACGTACCCCCGATATAACGTATACTCGATATAACGTCACTCGATATAGCGTACATTTTTCCCCGTTATAACGTACACTTTGAAAAATAATTTTAATTTTGGTAGTTATTACAAAATAATTTACTAAATCGTTATGATCATTCATGTAGGGATGGCATTATTGTATGGAGTCTAATTTTATCAGCTAGAAGCAATAATTACTTTTTTCCCCATTTTACACATTTTGCGAGTCAGAATTGATGACGGGTTGTCTTCAGGACAAAGTCAGCTAATGTCGAGTAAAGTAATGGTATTGTAGATCCAGGCTTGAAGTGCGTACCAGATTATATTAAAATTAATCCTAGAGGAAATTCCTGGAGAAGCTCCCAAAATAATTTCTGGTGAATTTTGTAGAGGAATTCCTGTAGGAAATTCTAAAATAGTTAAAAAAAAATTTGAATTGATTCTTATAAAAAATATGATTGAATTCATGAAGGGATTAAAAGAAACTGAATAAATTTTCGGAACTAATTCGTAAAGTAATTTCTGGATGAATATTTTAAAGAGTATCCAATGGTATTTTTGAATGAATTCTTAAAAGAATCTCCGAAGAAGTTTCCTGAATATATTTTCAAGCAATTCCTAAAGGTATTTAGGTAGGAACTCGAAATAGAATTTGCTAAGAAATTCCCAAATTTCTACAGCAATTCCTTCGGAAATTCCTTCAGGAACTCCGGCAATTCCCGGAGGGATTTCTGCAAAACATCATCTCGAAATGAATCCAGTAATTCCTTTGAAAATTCTTCCAGGAATTCTTTCGGAATTTCCCTTAGACATTAGGTCAATACTTTTACATCGTATTCTTTCTTTAATTTTTCTCAAGAAAATCCTATGACCTCCGAACCCCCTTCGGAAACTCCTTGAGCAACACTTTTAGAAATCATCCCAGGAATTTCTCAAAAAAATTCTAGAATAAAAGTGATGAGTGTTTCCGAGGAATTCTTGAAAATGTAGTCTAATGCGTTAATTGTTTGTGAATGGCAGGTAAAACTCGTCTCGTAGGTTTTCCCAGCAACTGCAGTAGAGCAGGGCATGATTAGCCTCCACCACCCTGTAAGACCGCATCCAACCACTCACCATAGTCCTCCAACTAAACACCTGAAGGCCAGAAGTACCTTCGTTAAGTAGCCACTAAGGGGTGGCGTAATTGGGTCGATACTATGAGACGAGGTCACTGACTTGAAAAAGGAGGTCATAACCCTGGGATGCGGTCACTATTCCAAAGTATTTTGAATCGAACGGATGTTGCAAAGTTACAATGTTACCAAAGTTGGGAGTTGAAGAGTAGAGAGAAAGTACTTGAGACAAGAGAAGGCGTTGAGGACAACCCCACGGTCTTCACGTTGAAAACCCCAGCAAGAACCGCCGTAATTCCCTGGTTCCGTTGACGGCCCAATCCGTTGCTTTAGAATTATTTTTTAGGAATTCATTTAAGAGTTCCTTCAGGAATTCCACCGAAAATCCCTATGGAGATTCTTTTGCAAATACCTTAGGAAATTTCTTCAGAAATTCCTGTTAGCGTCGAACTTAATTTCTAAATTTAAAAAAAGACATTACACTGGATTTTGTTTTTACGCGATTTACATTTTCTCAATTTTCTGCTCATCCTAAATATTTAACGCATATTAATTATCATGTGATTTTTCTTCGATTTATTCTGGATTTTTTGAAACATGTTGCGAAGAGTTTGGTGGTAAATTGAAGTCACACGATCAAAAATACGAGCGAAAAAAAATCGTGTAAAAACAAAATCCTGTGTAATAAAAATTTACAAAATTAAGGATTTTCTAAGAAGTCCTCCAGAAATTCGTTCTCCAGCAAGTATTTCAGATCTTTCTGCAGGAAGTTACTTTGCATATTCCTCAGTTTTTTCAGCAACTCTTTTAGAAATTTCTTCGGAAATTCCTCTGGAGTTTTCTTCAGAATTTCCAGAATTTCTTTAAACATTTCTCAGGAAATTCCTTTAGATTGTTTTTCGGTAATACCAACAGATAATGCTTCGGAGAATTCTTTTGATTTTTTAGGCATTTCTTTTGGAAATAGTTTGGAGATGCCGTTTGGAATTTCTTGGGATATCCCTTTAGGAAATCTTTTTGGTTGAAAATTCCATCAAAATATCCTTCAAACATTTTGTTGAAAATTCCTTCAAGGCATAATTAAAATTTCTGGAAGAATACATCCAACAAAATGACATCAGCTTTTTTCAGAATAATGTTGAAAATATTCAATTTGGCGAATCAGGTGCCCCATCGTGCCCTAGTTTAAATCCACTAAAGATCGCGTATACTCAATAAATCAAACAAACAGTGCAACGAAAAGCAAGCCTTGTGTTTCCAGTGCCTCTTAGCCTTTTATTTCCTGTACTTTATATAGAAATAAAATCACGAACACAATTCTCCGGGACATTTTTCTTAGCAACGAAAAAGTTTGTAGGAATTGTTCACAAGAAAAGCTGTTTCACACTGCTAGCTGAGCAACATGTAAAAAAAATTAAATTCGCCCATAAAGTACATGATAGTACAACATTTATGTAGTGTAAAATAAGGATGATTACTCATGCTTCGATATAACGTACAATTCGATATAACGTACAAACTTGAAATCGATATGTACGTTATATCGAAGTTTACCTGTATTTTGTTGTTATTCACGTAAAAAAGGTGGTTTAAGAACAACCATTGAGAAAAGTAATGATAAAAGTAATTTAGAATCAATAGTCGAGTATGATCAATATTGTCAATGCATTCTAGTTGTTATAGTATTTATTCAAATATTAAGAACCTCGAACTCTCACGTGATTGCCCGCCAAAGTTGCCGAAGAATGCTGAAATTGATCCATTCTTTCAGTAGTGATCAAATAATTACTCCAGATTACTACTTTGTTTTACAAATATCCGCTTTCCTCCTTCATCTTTTCAAGCTGCACAGTATTTTTTAAATTATTTATCGTCCCTCACCTTAGCCAAACACCATACAGCCCTAGCTTAGCTTAGTTTGATCGACTGTACGCATCGTAGTCGTTGAAGGTAATTTGCTGGTATACAACAAATATGCACAGCTCACAAATTGAATAGTCTTATTGGGATTAGAAAGCTATTCTTACTGTACAAGATTTGAGGCTCCTCTACATCTCCGTGAGTGTCACAGGAAAGGAAAAGTTGGTTAGTTGAGAAGATAAGTCATGGGAAGGTATCTTGGTAAGCAACTCAATATTTCTTTTGAGCTAAGTTATTTTGAAGACACGCAAACGAAAACCATGCTTCGAATCAATCCAATCCAACGTAATTAATGTCTTAATGTCTTAAATCTATTTTTCTTTCTTTTCGATGCCGACATTATTTTTTCGCGCTTTATAGTTCAGAATAATTGAAAATAACTCTACCTTACTTTTATAATCATTAATACCAAGATTCTTAACTTATTAAATCGATTAACTTGAATACACCTCCGTTATACTCAAAAATTTTGATAATAAAATATTGTTGTATATATGCTCTTCATTTTTAAAACACATTTGGCATAGAATAGTGTATGAAATCAAGGAACTGACGTCAAAGTCAAATATTAACCATAAAAATAATGTTCGTTTGTCAGGTGGGTCTTAAAAAATAATGTGATAAATCGTTCATAACTTTTGATAGAAAAAGCATATACCTGAGACTATTGGACACAAAGCACAATAAAGGGTGAGCTGAGGCCTCGGATGAGGCTGAGAGATGTAATATTATTCAAAATCGTTGGTTACGATCCAAGCAAAACTTAGTTTTCAAAAATAAATCCAAAATGGTGGCCAAATTCGATATGATGCCTACATTTTATTGCAAAATAAGGGCACACTCTTCCTCTTTCCAACGGTATGCTGACCAATAAGATCGATTTAGAATTGTTGGAGTTAGGACAGTTTTGGTAAGTCAAGAATTGACAAAAATCGAGGGGTTCATAAAAGTTGTTTCGTGTATAACTAACGGTCGATCTTTCTGAGGAATTTAACTCAGATCCTTCATATACTCGCCGCAAGCTCTCGAATGAAAATAAATTGCGGCATTTTAAAGAACCTCGACCCGGTCTCAGAGAGAATTACTCTTTTCTTTCTTTTGTCTTTCTTGGTTTTTTTCTCCTTCCTCCTCCTCTTTTTCCTTCTTATTTCATCTCTTCCGACTTTCTTATTTCTTCTTTCTTCTCCTTGTTCCTTATTCTTTATTTCCTTCTTCATTTTTCCTTAATTCTTCTTGCTTATTTCTTCTTCTGTCTTCTTTCTTTCTTCTCCTTCTTTCTTATTTCTCTTTTCCTTTTTATTTTTATTCGGTTTTTATTTTCTTTATTCTTCTTTTAATTTTCTTCTTTCTTTGTTCTTCTTTCTGTTTTCTCCTGTCTTATTTCTTCCTACTTCCCACTTTTCGCATCTCACTCCTAACTTCCCATATCTCACAACTCACTTCTTATTCGGTCTCATGACCATTTGCCCTAATAGCATTGAGCCTAATGACCCAGCATCAAAATACGATCGGATGAGTGATAACCTTCTTCTTCTTCTTCTTTTTCTTCTTCTTATTGGAATTTCATCCCCACAATGGGACAGAGCCGCCTCGCAGCTTAGTGTTTATTAAGCACTTCCACAGTTATTAACTGCGAGGTTTCTAAGCCAAGTTACCACCGGGAATCGAACCCAGCCACCCTCAGCATGGTCTTGCTTTGTAGCCGCGTTTTACCGCACGGCTAAGGAGGGCCCACATGAGTGATAACCATTTGCTCGTTTTCTAACTTATTTCACTTTTTCGAGGTCTTTTAATTTGTGAGATTGCTCACCGAGAATTTTTTGACTATAAAATAAAAACTCCCCTAAAACATTCCCTAAAAAATAAGGATATTGCCAAAAATGAAATAAATATAAAATTTCCACAAATAATGCAAAATTTCCATGAACGATGTAAAATTTTCAACAAAATAAAAATAAATTAGCATTTTTAAAGGCAAAAATTGCATTAATAAAAAAAAAAATTCCATAAGGAAATCATATTGTTCCACGGAAAAAATATAAAGAAATATAAAAAAGCCTTAGTGCCTTTTTACATAGATCTAGACCAACATTTGAAAAGGGCGTAACAGCCAAAATTTATTCCTTCTGATTCTTCGTCTACATATATAGCTATATATCATCTGACCCATTTTTTAAACGTATTTAAAGTCAATGGAAAAATTCATCAGGTTTATTGCTTTTTTGCATTTTTTATGGACATTTTCTAATTTTTATTGCTCTTCATTGATTATTTTGTGGATTTTTTTTATTTTTTTGTGAAAAAAAATATTTTGTGAAAATTTTGTAATTGTTTATTGCTGTTATTGAATAATTTATGGATTTTTTTTTCCACGGAACATTTTGATTTTCTATGGAAAATTTTTCTTTTTTAATTTTTGCTTTTAAAAGTGAAATTATTTTTTTGTTTTGTATTAAATTATTTTGCGTTATTTGTGGAATTTTTTTATTTATTTAATTCTCATACCCTGTTTTTGCAATTTCCTACTTTTCTATGGAAAATTTCCAATTCTTCATGGGATCGTAGTATGCTATTCAAGATAACGGACGCATATTTTTTATCTTCTGCAAAAAATTCAAATTTTCTCTGTTTCTCACTGAAAAAATTCAAGAACCGACCCAATGATTATGCCAATACTTACAAAAAAACGAAGAATCTTTGAGAATCCTGGAATTTGAAAGGAGGAGCGGACAGGACAGTAGATAAGGTCGTTCAAGGATCAGTTTCGAACGAGACGAGGCTTCGGACGAGAGACACCTCTGTGAATTGGTGTTCCGATCCATTAATCTAATTACTCGGCCAAGAAAGCATGAGTGACGCGTGGATTGAATTCATAAAAAATGATACCCAGAATGATGCGTTCAACCTCTGTATCCTTCAGAATACTCCTATTGTATTGGAACATCAGTGAGTGTACTCTGGTACTCTGTTGGTGAGTTATAGGGTGTTTCCACTTCTAGAAGGCATGTCTTGTTACGCGAGGTAAGTGGATTTGTTTTCCAATTAAATTAACTAGCGATGTCTGTTGCTACTATGTTAGGGACTATCATATGCCCGCTATTGAAGAATCGTCAATATATTATCAGGGCCGGTCAAATTGATTTGTAACTAGCATGGCGTACAATCTAAACATCTATTTCACGGTGTACACAAGGTTCTTCTTCTTCTTCTTCATGTTCTTCTTATTGGCATTACATCCCCATACTGGGACAGAGCCGCCTCACAGCTTAGTGCTTCATTAAGCACTTCCACAGTTATTAACTGCGAGGTTTCTAAGCCAAGTTACCATTTTTGCATTCGTATATCATGAGGCTAACACAATGATACTGTTATGCCCAGGGAAGTCGAGACAATTTCAATCCGAAAATTGTCTAGACCGGCACTGGATTCGAACCCAGCCACCCTCAGCATGGTCTTGCTTTGTAGCCGCGTGTCTTACCGCACGGCTAAGGAGGGGCCCCAGTAGATATAGCTAGAAAGTAGAAATAAAAAGTGAGAAATGAGAAATGAGAAGTGAGAAATAAAAAGTTAGAGAAATGAGAACTGAGAAGTGGAAAGTTAGAAGTGAGAAGTAAGAAATTCAAATGGAGAAGGGAAAAGTGAGAAATGAGAATTGCGAAGTAAGAAGTGAGAAGTGAGTAGTGGGAAGTGAGAAATGAGAAGTGAAAAATTTGAAGTGCGAAGTGAGTAGTGAGAAGTGAAAAGTAAGAAGTGAAAAGTTTTAAGTTAGAAGTGATGAGTGAGCAATGGGAAGTCAGAAGTGAGCTATAAGAAGTTATAAGTTAAAAGTGTACACAAGGTTACTGGGCCTATAATTCAGCATAACCTATCATTAACTGACACACAAGAAAAATAATTCAATTGTTTTATTTCCTGTTAGAGAGGATGTAAAGCAACTTGGCGAAAGGCATGTAAGGTCAATCATATTTTCCCCTGAATGTGAAACGGTTGGTACGGCTCTCCCCGTTTCTTCCTTTCGTAGATTCAAAACTCTTCGTTGATCATGTTATTTCTATCTATATAATCTGATTGCCGGGGAGTTATGGATTGTCTTCCAAATTTAAGCCTGCATGGTGGGCCTGGCCGTTTTAATACTTGTGTCATATTTATTATATGCTGCAAATATTAATGCAGACAAGAAAATGCTCGGAAATACAACCGACATTTCAAGGATGCTTTTCAATACTGGCTGTGCATGTGCTAAGACAAGACAAGACAATTTCCAATTCTCCATGAACATTTTATTTTGCAGCCGAATTTTTTGTGGAGTTTGGTGTGTGGTGTGCATGATGTGTGTTTTTTTAATCTCGTCGCTGGACAACGGAGGTAATTGTTTGTTTTTCTAAGTTCGTTTATTTGGTAGGCTCAGGCGTGTATAACACGTTACGGAGCCATGATTCAATGTGATACATACAATCAATATCATTTAATTTTCAGTTAGTAAGAGAGGGGTAGAAGCCAGCGTACTCGTGGTAAGGTAATTACTTGTTATTGCTTGAAAGATCGTGTATTCGTATAGGTATAGCGCGTCGTTTTGGCCGGTAGAAGTGTGATCCTTTACAATTCGCAAGAGCTATCGGGTACAGCATTGAACATTTTTTGACGGGATACTGAGTAGTTCGTTGAGATCATAGTGTATAAAAAACTGGCACAGGCACATCACTTATCAGAGTGAATCCAGATTTAACGATGCCGTTCAACAAACTTATAGTTGATATTCTTTTCAATATTTCCCCTCATCTCCCCCCGCAGTTTGCCCACAGGAGTCGATGACGGTTGAGTGTGTGCATGTTTTGTGCGTTATACCGCTATTTGATTCGTATTAGTTTAAAAAAAATGAGTTTTTCTTCAGTTACTGCCATGCCGGCAAATCAGTGAAAATATTGAAGAAAAGTTTGATGAGAAAAGTATTGTCAATATACGCCTCGTCTGGGGTCTGCTATAGAGCAACGAGTTGTTTACAGCACGGATTTTGTTTTACATTTTTAGAGAAGGGATTTTATCAATATTGCATTGCTTATGGTTCGTTCTTTAGACCAAAACCTCGTTGATTAAGGTCAATGTATTGCGAGAAGATTGAAAAATTCGAACCGGGGTCCGACGGTCGACTGTCGGAAAGCTGTTCCGCAATCGTCAAATCACTTGTTGCACGGTAAAAATTTTTGGTTTCTTTTTTCGGTGTGAATGTTGATTATTAAAATCAACAAAAATATGCAACTTTAAACGAGTGTTACATGTCCCTATATTTTTTAAACAAGTTTTATGATACTTTGAAGGCATTTTGTCATATATTTATGTTATTTGGAAACATTTTAGATTTCTCGAATATTCTTAAAATCAATAAATATCAACACTTTTCGTACAGTGCATGCCATTTTGAAGTTTCCGACACTCAGTCTTCTTCTTCTTCTTTGCTCCGCAAAATTAGAATTTTTCTCTTTTCTCGCAATAATAGTTTTATCATAAATATGTACACCCAAAAAAATCTGTTCTGCCGTAATCTAAAAAAGTGACGTTTTAGCCATTTTCCAGAAATGGTGTTAACGAGTAGTACTCATCGAACTCTTTAACAGTAAAATGAAAAACATGTATGTTGTAAAATGGCGCATACGTCACTTTTTCAGATTACGGCAGTGTATGTTGTGTCCACCTGAAAAAATACGTAGAATTTAATTCTTCGTGATAATCAGGTAAGTTCTACTTGAGTTTTAGATATAATTCAACGGACACGTAAGTTTCCCTTGAATTTTCTGAGGCATATGCAGTTACGTGTGCACGTAAAATGTATCTGGACAATCAGGTGGGGTTTAGATTATTTGGAGTGAACTGTTCGAAGAACTTAGTGTTAATGGGTAACGATATCAACTATGCCGGTAAGAACGGTAAATGATTATCCGGGTTTCTAATCCTACACTTTGACGCAGCTAACATTTTTATAAAATTTAAAGTATCAAAAATAAAAAATAAATTGAAAAATTGGTCAATTGGCCTAACATTTACTCGATCTTGATCGAACAGTAGGCTTTGTCGCGAACGGTTGACATTTGTCACCACATTTTTTTGTCTCTCGCATTCCTAAAATGTTTGCTGTATCGCGATCGCTAATCGGGAAAGTGACCATTGGAATTCTGATTAACTGATAGTGCCAATATGTTTCAAGCTTTGCTTGTGTTTCAGCTTCCGTAGTAGTGCTTTTCAGTCTTTATTACCATTTTACTTCTCCCGTCGTGCAACACTGGCGCGTAAAAGGAGGGAGGGTACAGCAGTTTCCAAGTCAAAATGAGATTGAGACTTTTTTTTTTCATTTCGTACCAATTGCGAAAAATCAATAAACCTGTGTAAAATAATAAGTCTCAATTCGGCGTCGCATTAAAAATATTAGGGGGATTCACTTAACGTCGTAGGTTGCTGTGTATCTGTTTATGGAAATGTTTCATAGGCGATTTGAAATATGTCCCTTGTGGTTGAGTGTGAAACATTTCTATAATCAGATACGCAGCAACCTACGCCGTTAAGGTCACTCCTGACGGAATCCAAATTTAAAAGTGCTCGCGTTTTCGGGGGCACACCACTTGATACGGAAGCACCGCTCAACTGTCATTTTTATTATTTCACGCATGCTGCGACGCAGCAAAGCTAAGTCAACAAAAATGACAGTTGTGCGCCGCCTCCGTATCGAGTGGTGTGCCCCCGAAAACGCGAGCACTTTGAAACTTGGATTCCGTCAGGAGTGACCTTAAGTATATAGGGTTTCTTACCCCATTCCCGGCCTAACATGCGTACGACTGCATTATTTAATTGATATTTATGACAGGAAGCAACTTTTTCTGAAATTTGTAGGCTGTATAATACTGCATTGGGGTTCACTTCTGCTTAAAAAATAGCTATTCGTGCTAAATATCGTTCAAAGAAGCTTTTATTTGATTTAAATGAACGAGGTGCAGCACTCATTTCAGTCATAGCGATTCCCAATCCGGCATACAAAAAAACCAGTTCCCGGCCTAAGCAAAATTTCACTCAATCTCTTAACATTTTACTCTCATTCTCTCTCGGGACGGTAGAAAATGCGATGTAAACAAAAATATGCACGTTCCACGACAACAAGATGCCAGATGGTATTATTCATAATCATTTTTATTTGGTTAAGAAGATATATAAACTCATCCAAATTTCTTCCAAATACTTTAAAACAATATTTATTTCACCTTTTAAAATCGAGAGAACTATAAATAACATGATAACGTCAACATATTAGACAATTTTCCTATTAACGATGAAGGATAATTTTTATAATCCTGGCCTTTTGGCAGCACGGTGCGGCTAGAAGTTCTTGGGCCGAGGTGAATTTTTGTTCGGTTTGTGAATACATTTTAAAATGTATTCTAGTATGTTTAAATAAGTTCTAGTGAGACGAATAAATAAGAATAATTGAAGTGCGGGTGTTTAGAATTATGGTGTGGTGATTAACAGCTTCATGCAATGGTTGTATCGAGCACTGTGACGATTTTCAGGTAGGTGTTTATTCGATAATACCGTTTTGTAAAAGTGGAAAGAATCACTTCGGCTCAGTGGTGTGGCATCGGAGAGTGAAATTTTGAATTCTACATTTTTATTTTCTACAATTGAATCAATTAGGAGTAAAACAAGTGATAGAAAAATATTGAGTATTGTGAAAAATAAATGGGAGACTTTTTAAAAATTATCAACCATAAACCTACGATATCCAAACAGTTTAAATCATTAGTTTTCTGTGCAGTGAGCCGGGAACCGGGTCCATAGGCCCAAGTAGTGATTTACCCTACCCCTATTAAAAAGTGAAATTAATCAATCGGGTATTTTGATAAATCTCATGAAACAAAATATACTTTCCCAACAGGGAGTTCTATTTTAACAAACCACTATGAGCAAACTTGGTCCGCGGGACAACATTCAGGGATCCAGCCACTCACTCTGCCACATTCAGAAAAGCTGTTCTAACTTTCTAACTTTGGTGAATGCCACACCCTGAGCACCTGTGGGGTGGAGGTCCCCATGACCTCATGTTTCAATTATACTATTCAACCGACCTTCACCTTAAGGCAACAAGTCGAAAAACCGGTCATGGAAGTGACGGTCTCCTCTGGATTTTTTTACATAAAATGGATTAATTTGGTGAAATTGTTTCATTATGTTTTTACTATGACTTCAATAAAAAAAATAAATACGCGCTGGATCTCAAATTTACAAGTGCTCTGTCCATTTGATAATGCTGACATAAACAGGCTGCAGAACTTTTTTTTTAGATTTCAATTTCAATTTGAGACAAACAAAATGCGATGCACTTTTTGGTGGAAAAGGTCAATTTCTATTTATCCAAATCCATATTCAATAATTAATTATTAAAATTATGTGGAATCCAAATTCAAACAATTCAAAATGAAATCCATATCCAATTCATATTAAATCCATATCCAATCCCAAATGAGTCCGCAACCAATCTAAATCTATCGTAAATGCAAACTAATTTGAATTCCTTAAGAAAATTTATCCTCAGGTTAAACAAATTCCCACTCAAAGTAAATCGTAATCTAAGTTCAACTAACTTTAAAATTCTGTACAATTCAAATTTTCATTCAATGCTTATCTAATGCAAATCAACACATAAATCCAATACCATTCAATACTAATTGAAACAAATCTAAACCAAAACCAATTCAGCTGAACCGTTTTTTGAGAATCTGAATAATGACATTATTGGCCAAAATTAGATCGCCCAAAATACGGTTTTTTGGCAAAAAAAAAGTTTATTCGGAAATGTATGAATTGTTTTCGTTTGTTTGAGAAATATACATATGTACTGTACTACACTAGACCTCTTCATGTTTTCAAAAAGTATCAAAAATTCAACCAGTCAACCCAGAATCAAAATTCCTAAAATAAGCCTTCTGTCAAATTTTCAGCTAATTCGGATAAAATTTCGAGGTGGCTCAGGTCGACTTAGTGTTAGTAGCTTTTAATTTTGAAAAAAAATCTAACAAGAGATATAAAGGTTAAAAATCATCGCAACAACCTCTAAACGGAAGCCTTTGGTGTGCTCTACAAGTCTTGTGAACATTGCGATCCGTTCTGTTCAGGTTTTGACCAGGTTAAAGTGATTTTAAAGTTTTTAAGCAGCATCGTGCACGCGTACAAAAAAGGATGAGATTGGTCAAAGATTGCTATTTACGCGCACATAAAATTTTGGATATCTCAATGCAATCAGCTCATGCGCTGTTTGCCATGGCAAACCATTATTGCAAACATCAGCGAAGGTGCGTAAAACAACTTGGGTGGGAAATTTTCATTCAATAATATCGTGACCTTAGTAACGCCAGCTATACATTCCTAGCGCATGAGATGAGTCTCATGAGTCGTACATTGAGACACGCTCACTTATTTTTTGCGTGCGCTGGCTTCTCTCGTCGCACCGAATGAATTATTGGCAGTGGCTGATTTGCTACTCGCCGCTCTATCACATCAAGGAGCTATAGTATATGCGCAAAATAGCCAGCATGAGTTAACCACCAGGAATTTGTATGGCGAAAGACATCTAACGCGGGTTTTCTCAACAGTAGGAGCTTTTCACGAAAGTTAACTCCTCGTGTGCCGCTGTAAGCACGCTCAAAGCAGGCGATTCATTGATGCTACGTGAGCTTGAGTAGCTCATGGCACACTGTCTCATCCATGTTTACACGAGAATTGAGAGATTCTGTTTTTAAGTGCTTAAAACACTGTTTTTTTTAAAGGTCGCTGTTCTACAAAATTCTCAAATTTATTACAAATTATTGCTAGTTTATTATATAAAATACTTAAAATATATCGCTTGTTGTAATTGTTTAATTTCTATCGTATTACTCCTTTACAAAAATAAATTATCAATGCTTTCCAACAAATAAAAATCTGTCTCCAGAATGTCAAGGGATGATTTATTTTTGATTTTCATAGAACATTCAGAATGTCCAGGACAAAATGCTCTCAAATATTCCACATTTCCAAAGAGAATTCTTTTTTTTATCTTTCGTTTATTTTGGAGGCTAGAGACAGTTCTCTAAGTTTTTTTTTAAATTTCGGCAGTAAATTCTATTTATTATTTAAAAGGGTTTTCTCTTGAATTTCTATGTGGGATTCTTTAAAATGTCCACGGGTTTTTTTTTTCTTAGAAAAAAACTGAATTTTCGGAGAAATTGTTGAATTTTTGCGGTTAATATTGTTTGAGTTTTTTTTAAGACAATTTTTCTAAAGGGATGTGTTGTTTATTATTCTTACTATAAATAATTCTGATTCATTTCAGCAGAAAAAAATTTCTTCAGAATTCCAACTGAAGTGTTTTTTTTATTTTACCACGAGAAATTCCGAAGAGATATTCTAAAGTTTCGAAAAAAATTGTCTTTGTTGCCACAGAAAATTGTTTTTAATTTACACAGAGCATTCTTCTGTTAAAGAAAACCTACCTAGCTAAAAGGAATACTCAAGAGCTCTGACTCAGTGAAAACCCCATCTTAATTAATCGTTCCAATAATTAGTAATCGAATTTAATCTATACCGTGGTTTTCTCATTTTTCTAATTTTTGTGTTTTCTGACATGGATTAAAATATGTAAGTTAAATTGTTATTCTTACCCAGCAGATGAATGCTTAGGTTTTATCTTTTTTCTACAACATGCAAATGCTGAAAATAAACGTTTATGTGCCAATAAAGCACAATTTGTTTGTAAGGACCATGGGTCGCATTGCTAATAAAACTAACGCTATCCAACAAATGCATCATTTTGGCTCAAATCCCGAATATGATTCATATTCCGAACACTGGCACCGTTTTGGCACCCTAAACCTAAATTTCCATCGGTTTTCAGTTCTGATGATCAGGATTACAAATGAATTCAAGATGCTATGGAGAGAATTACACGAATAAAGCCAAAATGGCCATTTAAAAGCGAGTGTTCGGCATTTGAGTCAAAACGGTATTATGGTCTATGTATTATGAAGAATTTATGTTTACCAATCTACTTGCTCCGCGTAGCCCAATCCCTGTGAACCCCTGAACAAGAGCATAATCATGGTTGCACCGCATATGCTTGTCTCATCGATGAAAGAACCAAGTCGATACCAATCGCCAAAGGGTGGAGGGAGATTGTTTGCTTTCGCTCTCGGTACAGCATGGTGACTCGATCGGGCTTACAGGTTGGCGCTGAAGCACTGGCGGCTGCGGCAGTCATGCCGCCGGTTCGATGACGCGATTTCAGGCGACACGATCGTGGGCTGCTATTTGCGTCGCTTTTTTGCGGAGTGGGACAACCGCGTCCATTGACCAGATGATCCGTCGGACTTGTCCAACGAGATTTTGCGACGCTTCCTCGTAGTAATACACGCTTACGAGCGGGGAGCGCAGTAGGGCAAACGGTTTACTTTTCTTTTACCTTGAAGTTGCTATTGATGGCAATGTGACATATACTCGTCTCGTCAACTCGTCCTAAAATTGGTTGTGGATGGTGGGAAGAAGCGGTACAGTTTGCAGTGGAGTTTCTGTTTTAAGCTTTTTTCAGTTTTATTTGCATGTGGTAGATTACATGATCTTTTCTGATTCATTCAAACTACTTTTTGATATTGGTGTTTCAGTTACTACTAGGATGTTGGCAATCAAGTTTATAGATGCTTTAATTTGATGCGGGTTTAGTAAAAAATGCGGGTTTAGTAAAATGATAAAAAAATGGAAGACATTTTACAGACTGTCTTTGATAGGTTTCCTTATTTTATGGAAGAAACCGTATAGAAATCATGTGTTTTTTGTAGGTTTTAAATTTTCCTCTTCATGTAGTTTATAGTGGTCACTAACCGAATCTTCTTCCCTTCACCTCCTATGAACAAGTGGTTTCTTTCCTGGTAAAAATAAATGGTCCAAAACCCTATCAAACATATTTATCTCAAAACATGATGCACCCGCAAACCTTCTAGCCCCTGAAAAAGTAGTAATGTTATATTTCCAACTGTACATATTTCAAACTGAGTCACATTATTTAGCGACTTCTGAATATTTGCAAAAATGTGTTTTGGTTGTCGAACAAATAAACAAATTGGAATTTAAAAAATAGAACTGCGATATTCCTAAGTGCATCATGACGCTGAAATGTTTCAGTATGATCGCATGATAGATAGGCTTGACAAGTTTGTGAAACTTAGGAAGATCAGGTATCAGGTATCAGAACGTCGGCTCAGGAGGCACGTTCCCCTCAATTTGGGAGATTTGTGCCATCGCCTTTACTGGCCTTTCTCATCATTTACCTGACGGAAAAGGAAGTGAAAAGGGGAAAGGAAGAGGAAGTGAAGTTGGAAAGGAGAATGGAACCATTTATAGGAAAGCCAATTTTGTAGACTCACACGCATTCAGCTAGGGACTAAAGAGAGGTGTCACAAAAACACAGAGGACGTCACAATGGACGAACGTCAAAGACGAAAACAAAGTGCACTGTGAAAAACGCATAATGCGAATCCATATAGGTGACAATCACAAAGTACATTGTAAAAATCGCATAATGCGAATCCATATAGGTGGCAATTTGTTGAAAACTAAGTAAAACACATATTCATAACCCCATTCTTATTGAACCTCACGTTGAGATTGAATAAGAGTTGCCGAACCCGAACGTCAAGAACGAAACACAGAGTACACTGTGAAAACGCATCATGCGAATCCATATAGGTGACAGACACAAAGTACATTGTAAAAGAAATGCATAATGCGAATCCATATAGGTGAAAGTTTGTTGAAAACTATGTAAAACACATATTCATAACCCCACTCTTATTTAACCTCACGTTGAGATTGAACAAGAGTAGCCGAAGCCGAACGTCAAGGACGAGACACAGAGTACACTGTGAAAAACGCATAATGCGAATCCATACAGGTAACATACACAAAGTACATTGTAAGACCCCCCTAACCATTCATTCGTAGGCACGGTAAGCATAAAGCCGCATCACACCGAGAATTAGAGGTCACTTGTATGGTGGACTTTTACCACTGCAACAGGCAATCCGTAATGTTATTCTTAGCCAGATAACCAGCTGCCGACACCACACGGCTATCTAGGCTGTTCGTGGAGAGAAGTTGACATTGACTTTACGTCAACTCTCAATGTGGCCGGACAGCCGATAGTAATGTTATATTTCCAACTGTACATATTTCAAACTGAGTCACATTATTTAGCGAGTTCTGGATATTTGCAAAAATGTGTTTTGGTTGACGAACAAATAAACAAATTGGAATTTTAAATAGAACTGCGATATTCCTAAGTGCATCATGACGCTGACATGTTTCAGTATGATCGCATGATAGATAGGCTTGACAAGTTTGTGAAACTTAGGAAGATGCTTATCATATAAATTATTTTTTAGAAGGTCGAGACTTTCCAACTGATTCTAGATGTTTAGCATTTCATTATTCGTGTGGAAATCTCAGAATTGTTGCTAGTTTATATTTTATTCATCTTTACTGGCTCTACATTCCAGCTGGTAATTGTCCTGCATGACAAACTTAGTGCTCTATTAGTACTTCCACAGTTATCAATGCAAAGATTTTCTAAGCCTACAATTGCATGAATATGTATCCTTTGTAGCAAGCACAATGACCACAATTGAGTACCAGCAATCAACCACTTGCACAAAAGATACTTTAGTTACTAGATAAAGATTGTCGCTTCGGTTCCCTTTTTCTGCTGTCCGAAACATGTGTGGTACATACCTGTCAAATCGTATGGATTTTTCTTCTTGACATTTAGCTCCCCTATGATCGCCAGCAAAAGATGTTCCGGACAGCGACGACAGCGACAATATTTATCTAGTAACTAAAATATCTTTTACTTGCACCATTGGATGTTATTGGCGGCGGTGGTAGTCGGTCGTATCAGCGACATTCAGCAACAGTTCTAGAGCTTTCGTTTGCCAAACGACGGCTAATTATTACTGCAGAATTCAGGTTTCAAACGTCACATCAAATGACAAGCAGAAACAAAAATTCTAACATATCCTCAGAAAACCCGCATCATCACTGGTGTATATGGACCGATCTAAGATTTAAAATGAGGACATATGGTCCCGGTTTTATCAAAATCGGATTATTCTTTGCGAAGTTATGCTAACATGAAATTCGACTAAATTTTGCCTATCTCAAACTTTTTGTTTAATCTGCTATCGGATGGAAACAATTGATATATTAAAAGGTTTCAATTTATTTGTTTTTAAACCCTTCAAGGCCGATAACGCGAGTAGATTGGATTCCGGGAGGCTTGTCCTTAAGAATCTCAAGATTCTGTTTACTTTTAAAATTTATAATGTTTGAATAAGGCCGTTACAAATATTTAATTGACTTTTTGTCCTACTGGTCTCCGAAAGGTCAAGGGGGGGATAATAAAAAATAAATATTAAAATGAAAAAAATAAAAAAACTCCTCGGATTTGTTAAAGAATGTTTTGGAAATCCTCAAAATTGTCCGAATTTTATTTTGTTGCCCTCTCAAAATATTATTTTTTGGCAAAAAAATCCGAGGGGGAAGGAGACAAAATAGATTTTAAATATTTGTATCGGCCTAACTTGTTTGAAGAAATCCTAACGTGTAAATTTATGACAAATGTTCAGCTTCTAATTTTAAGAATTTAACGGTAAATCCCACATTGGTAATGTCCTTTTCTTCAATGGCTCTACTTTTCAACTGGAACTTGACTTGGCTTTTCAACTTAGTATTCTATTAGCATTTCCTCAGTTATTAATTGAAAGCTTTTTTTTATGCCCGTGAAGAAATTTGCGACTTTTTGCAATTAAGGGAGTAATCACAAGGGGAAATACCTCTAAAAATATGTATAATTTAAAGATGACTTCTGTTGTATGTGAGATGGAATGTTAAAATGTTCAGCAAAACATGTAATTTTGCTTGTTTAACAACTTTGTAGAAGAGACGGAAAATGGGAAAAATCATTGGAAAGAGTTAGAATGAAAAATAAGATTTTTATGGGGTTTCTACATAAAACGTCTTAAGTTTGTTATATATAAGAGATAGAGACTCGGAATATTCAACAAAGCTGCTCATTATAACATTTGTTATAACTTCGCGGAAGACATAACGTGTTCATCTCATTCTGGTGGAAAAATAATATTCCCAATTCACCTTTAGGGGGATTAATCATCAAACTGTTTTTATCGAAAGATGCGCTCCTAAAAGTCTTGAAACTTCTGCGAGCAAACCTTATATCCAAAATCAACACTTTTCGAGTTTTTGTATTTCGATCATGAAAATGACAAAATAAAACACTGTGCTCTGGAAGCATCAAAATAGGCCATTTTCGAAATGTCACAAACTATGACAATATGGGTATTAAATTTCAGCATTTTGCAAGACAAGTGGAGTTATGACATCCGAATATGTTTCTGGGGATACTGGCCGTTCTGAGGTCAAATCCGAGGCTCTAAGAGGCTCTTCAGGAAGTATCAAAATCGGCCATTTTCAAAATATCGCACTGTGGGTAGATTTATATCTATTTCAGACTCCCTTAGTGTGGCCAATATCCCCAGAAACATATTAGGATGTCACAATCCCACTTGTCTTGCTAAACGCTGATGCTTGATACCCATACTGCTATGGTTTGTCTTTGTAGTATTTTGAAAATGTTCAATTTTGATGCCTCCGGAATCTCCCCGCAGGGCCACGGAACTGTCTTCATGTTAGCTAATATCCCTGGAATCATATCCGGATGATATTGTCTGGAAATATACTGAAGTTTGATCATACAGTCAAACCTCCATACTGAAGGGACCATCGACTCATAGAAATATCGAGATGTGGAGTAGAAAAAATCACACTGGAAAGCTGTTTGAAGGGACCATCATAGTAACCCAGAGAATATTTTTTTAATATGACATAATTTGTCTCCAGGTGGGGGCAGGTTGGCTTCCATCGTCCGCTGAACTGACGTAGTCAGTCATCTCCTCCGCTGCCTTGACTTTCACTGCCTGTACTCTCAGCGCCATTTAAATGTTCCTTGTAGTGCTGCTTCCACCTTTCGATCACCATACGTTTGTCCGTCAAGATGCTCCCATCCTTATCCCGGCACATTTCGGCTCGCGGCACGAAGCTTTTGCGGGATGCGTTGAGCTTCTGATAGAACTTGCGTGTTTCTTGAGAACGGCACAGCTGTTCCATCTCCTCGCACTCCGGCGGCGTTTCTTCTCCTGAAAAAGGCGGGTCTGCTGTCTCCGCTTACGTCTATAACGTTCCACGTTCTGCCGGGTACCTTGCTGCAGCGCGACCCCTGCGCCGCGTCCTTCTCCTCCAGAATCTGTCCGCACTCTTCGTCGAACCAATCGTTCCGTCGACTTCGTCCCATATACCCGACGTTGTTCTCCGCTGCGTCGTTAATGGCTGCTTCCGGAGTGTGGGCTATGGACGTTGATTATGCTGAAGTTGAAGAACCGGCCTTTGATCCTCAACCTGCACATTCTTTCATTGATCGGCCACCACCCGATCACGCGCCTTTGCATATCGCCCATCACTATGAAAGCTGTTCCCAGTATGGTTCCCTGGTATGATTACCTCTAAACGTTCGCACCATCGATCCCTTTCAACAAACCTCCTGCAGCGCTACGATGCCGAATCTACGGTCCTTGAGTACATCGGCGAGTATGCGTGTGCTCCCGATGAAGTTGAGAGATTTGCAGTTCCACGAGCCGAGTTTCCAATCGCTATTCCCTTTACGTCGCAGTGGACTTCGCCGATGGTTCCGGTCCGTACTCTCTTGTTGATTGTTCGTTGCTTATGTTTTTTAAAGGCTGGCTTGCAGGGCCTGACACCAAACCCCCTAAATTTCCGGAGGACCATTCCTCCTTATTCCCGGTGGACCATGGTGCACAGTTTCACTTAGAGTCCCTCGCTGGCACTCGGACGATGATCAGCCGCGCCTAACATGGAGAACAGACGCTGTTGTGAGCCGATCCTGACATGGAGAACAGACGCTCAGTAAGATTTTCCCTGTCAGCATACGACCATAGTTCCCACCGGGGTTGGTTACCCGATATTCCCTAAGGTTGCTCGTATCCCGGCCAGCACCACGGGGAGGTAGGGATAGGAGTTGCTGGGTAAGAGGCTAAGGACCGCAAGATGGGGTCTATTTTATTCCTTCAGGTACGCGAAGTACCAATGGTACGCTTTACCCAGCATTTGCCGTGCCGACCCAGCTTTGTACCTCCATTAATATTTTTTGAAAACCGCGTAAAATACGAAATCCGAGTAAAAAACGACTTTTGAAAAAATCAATAAAAAATCAACTTTTTACAATTTTTTACGTGATTTCAAGACATTTTCGAAAAATCGCGTAAAAAATTAAAACCGCGTGAATCCCAAAAACCGCGTAAAACACGTAAAAAGCGACCCACGTAAAAAAACGGGTAAAAAGAGACCCCAGTGTACTGTAGCGTCTAATTGTTGATTCAGTGTTATCTGTTTAGATGTAGACTAAATAAATGAATGAAAATGAACATACATTGCGTTCAGAGGCACCAACTTCATGAAAATATTGTAGGGGCATGGAGGTATGCATTTATTCAATTCGGGAAATGAAAACATCACAACAATCGATTTTTAAAAACGTTTGACTTTGTCTCTTACTTAAAAATATTTATTCTCTGGCTATTTCTGTAAAAAGATTAACTACTTCTGAAGTAGTACTTCATCCATATTTATTCGCCATTTATTCGCCATGCACTAGAGATAAGGAATTCAGTCGGTTGTCCCATACTGGATCTCCTATACGTTTTTAATCTTCGGAGCCCAGAAAACGAACAGCAGCAGATATCGGAATGGTAATGTATACCTTTATATTCTGGACACATTTTGGCAGAAGGACAAATGTGGTTGTTCATGCATATGGTCTACAATATCTGAGATGTTTTCAGCAGGTTTGGTACCTTCTATCAACAACTGCAGAAACATATCTCGTTGCACAAATAACCGCTCCGCATCGTCTGAAGCATCATTATTCGAAAAAGTTGTGAAAAAATCAACTAGGGTGGGTGTACCAATTGTCGCCATACATAAGAACAACTATTTAAAAAAAAAGTAAAAGGCATGTGGGTGAACTTTATATATCAAGCGAAAGGTTTTACTTTCTGCTCCTTAGAACAGCTGTGAAAACCACAATAAATTTTGTTATAATCCTCAAAATTGATTAATCCATAATAGGAACGCACACACTACGAAAAAATCCTGTAACATTATGTCATTTAAGACCGACATATGCAAGCGAACCAAAAGACGCATTATTGCGTTCAAATTAATTTTTACAAGGCTCTGAAGATGTGTATCTTAAATTTTACACGGCCAATAAAACTAGTGTATGTAAAAAAAATGGTAAGGCCCAGCATGTCAATCTAACACTAGATCTTATGAGTGGGAGTCCCGTTCGATACCACTCTACCATTCCTGCTGCTTGGCAGAAGGGAGATCGAAGCCTAACATGTTCTACAATTTCACGAATATGGGGAAGCATCAGCCCATCCGCACTGTTTGTTCTTTGCAACTGCGCTGAAGGTCAAAAAGGAGAAACGGAAACGGTGCTCAGCTGGTGCGTAAAGAATCTTGTACTCATGGGTTACTTTGTTTATTTCGGGGTGCTTTTTATTTCAGTCATTCTTACTGTAAATTTAAGCCATTTGGTAATGAGAAGCGTTTAATGGATAGCATTCGGTATTTGATGACAGAACGATACTGCAAATATATTGTTTTGTGTGTCTGAAGCAAATATGACACAATATTATGTTATGATTGGATATGCATCTCGGTTGTTTACGTCAGCTTAAAGGATTGCGTCCTTTATAAAATTGAGAATTTTTTGGTGTGCATGCACCAGTTATGGCACTATTCTTAATTTTGGCAAATCCCTTTGTTTTATTATGGGATTGGCCAAATTGGGACCACTAATACGACAACTGGTGCAAAGGACGTCAAAAATTAAGAATTTTTTTTTACAATTACGCTTTGCTTGTTTTGGAGGAAATCAAATGTGTTATCGCATCATATGAATATGCTTTATCGATGTGAACTTGATTTGCGGTGATTTGATTGGCCATTTGGCATTTAAAGCACTAGTGCGACAACTGGTGCTATAGCCACAACTGGTACATCTAGCCTAAATCAGAATAGTTCGCAAAGACAGACGACATCGGCACATACTTTACAGTCCATCTTATTGGACAAAGCGGTCCTAGATTGATGGTATCATTTAATTCGAGACCCTGAAACAGCATCCCAGAAAAAAAATGATCCCTGAGAACACGTTTTAGAAAATCCCTAACAAAATTTATCATATCCCGAATCATGGTGGATATATCCCTACACTGCCGCTAACCGCAAGTCGAGCACATCTGTACATGGAGCCCCATATACAGATGTGCTCGACTTGCGGTTAGCGGCAGTACAGGCAGGAAAAGTCTTGATCTTGATGGTATCTTATGCATCCAAGTTTAAGGTGACTCAAGGAAGTACTACACACTGTGTTATTTTTCCTATGTTTTGTCTCTTTCTAGCATTTTCACCTCGTAATTTTGGAGCGGGGTATTTCGGTTTTCAGTTGTTTGATGTAACTTTAAATGTATCAGCATATAGATTGCGAGTAAGCACGCGGTGATACTGTTTCAAAATCATATTTGTTGTAGGGATAATGACGGCTTTGGCAGGTTTTGTTCTATTATTGTCAGGGGGGTTTTTATGACTGATTATGCTCAAATTTGGCCCAAACATTATTTGCATATCAAAGAATATTGTGGCCAAGTTTCATAAATTTCGGTCGACAAAAACCCCCTGCCAATAATAAAAAATTAAGCAATAATTAAGCATTTATGATGAAAATGATTACGATTGATGATTGTTCGTGCTTCCCGTATCACCTCATTTTATGAGCCAAACAATGAACAAATAAGCTCTCATTTCCATGAAGGATTTTTATGAACGTATGCAGGAGCACAAGAATGAACTGCACATCTAATGTAGATAAAATATTTTGATAGCTATTTGAATCGACCGTTGCAATAATATGAGAATTTATGGATAATCTTCGAAAACTGGACTTTTTAAGGCAAAACGTTACTTTGCGTTGAAAAGTAAAACGTTATGATGGGTATTACCTTATGGGGCCATATTATTCCGTCTTACCCTACATCCATTCAGATCCTTTCCCTGGGTCGAAGCATCGGCGATGAAGTAAAATTGTTAACATTATTCGCTATGATTGAAATCCAATTCGAAAATTAAACTACATACTTCGATGAATGAATCCCTGAGATGGCAGTATTATCATAAGCTTGGTTTTTGTGGAGAACAGTTCATATTCAGTCGCTATGTGCCAAAGATTGGTTATTTGAGTCGCACATAGTTTGGGCTGGGATTTGGCATATAGTTCTAATTATTTTGATTATAGAATCGATTTAAAATCTGGATATTCAACGAATCCTAATTCTGAAAATTGGTTGGTTCATACTTATCTAATCTAACGAATGAAACAAGAGTCAAGGATAATACAACCGGATTCGCCGCCAGAGCGGCCATTCCGTTCGGAAAAACCCCAATAGTTCAGCGAAGAACTTCGTCGAATTTCTTTTAAATCCATTCTTCACCGGTGTCCTTCTGAAATTCACAGACCAGCGTTCAGCGTATTCACCAAGTCAGTGGCATAGTTGCCTCAGCGAACGAACACGGATCTACTATCCGAAGAATAAAGGTAGGTATACCAACGCGTAAAACACGAGTGATTGACCTCCAACCGAACGTCGCACCACACAGCCTGAGCTATTCCAAGAAAGCAAATGTGGTAAGCCGGCTGCGTTGTGACTCATGAGTCAGCGCAAAATCTTTCGTTCTCGACGTTCAGAAAAGACTTCGCGCAAATTGATGAATGAACTATCACTTTCAATTAACGATTACATAAGCGGACTCACGAGACTTTGCCGGGGAATCCCTCGCTCGTACGAATTCTCTTTAGATAGGGGAACTAGGGGAAAACATACTCATTGAAAATATAGAAGATGCGAATTAATGATTGTTTGGGACATCAACTCGGCTTTTATTTTAAAGTTTTTTGTTATGTTATGT
This sequence comes from Armigeres subalbatus, assembly GCF_024139115.2. Lineage (NCBI taxonomy): Eukaryota > Metazoa > Arthropoda > Insecta > Diptera > Culicidae > Armigeres > Armigeres subalbatus. The sequence continues at coordinate 92,314,795 of NC_085140.1, read as the reverse complement.
TATTTTTTAGGCATAACTTGATCAGCGGGCGTCTCGGCGTTTTTAAACACACTTGTTAATGTTTGCACAGCGGGGTGAAAATGTAATTAGATGTAATGGCTTATAAAATAGGGGTGTGATTTACACCATTCCCTATATTTCTTGCTTACATCAGTCGAACCAAGCAAGCCATGCTGCAAAACAAAACAAACCTGGTCGACAGTACAAGACACGAACCGGTTCAACGACGGCGTGCAGTGCTGGTTTGATGACGCGCGTGGTTTATCGATGCAAAAGTGCGAGTTTCGTTTTCGTTCAAGCAAGTCTGCCACATAAGAGTATGTGATATGAATATCTGCTTAGCTTACTGACTATCAGCTTAATTTTATTACTGTATCTGATACTCAAAAAATAAACTGTATACTGACTATAGTCATTCAGAATTGACTAATAGTTGTAGAAAAAATAGACGGACTTAGGGATATTCAAGAAGAAATATGTCTTCAAGGAAACTTCAAAAATCGGTCCTAAATCGAAATCAATCCATATACCACATACCGCTACCACCGAGTGTGATTTTTGGCATGTGCTTGTGTTCATTGTCCTCACTTTTACTCTCCATTCCCCACATTTGCACCTAGTTTGCACTGGGCGGCGGGCAGTTGTGAATCGAATTGACTGACTGACCGACATATCCAGTGCCGTAAAGATCTCGGTTGCAGGCGGGGAGCAATAGCCTCTCTACATATTTTGATAGGTCTGACCTAAATTTTGTCCAACGATGATCAATCGAACATCGGAAAAGATTCAAAATTTTAGTTCCATTCGATGGCAATTTCGCGGTAGCGGCTTTTTCGATGAAGATGCATTTACGGCTTCTTTGGCGGGAGAGGAAACTTGTTTATTTGCATGGCGCTAACTAAAACGACCCAACTCAAGTATACCAACAACGCGTCACCACTTCACCAGGCAAGGCAAAGCCAGCGGTGTTTCTGCAAAAAAGATTGAATCAGACAAAGAGCTTAAGACATTACATAATCGCGGTTTACTGTAAGCCATCATCGTTTTGATTTCATTTTTTAATAAATTGTACCGGTTGAACCACACATGGCATTTGGTCGTCTACAGGTTTTTGAGCACTTGAGGTAGCTGAGTGGGATAGGAAAATGGATGGGTACCACTGGTACCAGTGTCTACCTCGGTTAAGCGTTGCGAACCACCAATTGTGTGGAAATTCTTTCTGTTGGCTTCGTCTACACTTCGTTTAGCTCGTTGGGGCGAAGTAGATCCGGGATTGCGAATGAAAAACTGCATGCTTGTTTCGGTCGAGTGGTGTTGCTCCCCATGTTCTTGCTCAATTAGTGTTGAACACGAAGCGGATCTTAAGACTAATGGGTTTCTTGGAAGGACAACTAACGTGAAAATTGTTTTGAAATGTTTTTGTGGAAGCCAGATAGGATTTCGGACAGATCTTTCCGGTCAAAATACAACAGTTTTGAGATTCTTTTGTGCTAGAAAAGCAAAATTTATTGCATTCAGCGTTATTTCTAGTTATTTTCGAATGCCCTCGACAGAATGACAGAAGAATCTAATTAGTGCTCTGGAGTGTGACAAGTAGAACTATGATACCATGTGGCAGAGATATTTTTCAACGCAAAAGATATCCTCAGCCGACTAAAAATCATTGTTGCAAAATGACTGCTATCGCACAATGCCACTGTCGTACAAGAAATTTTGATATGTTCTCTATGTCAGGTCCTTAATAGTTTATTGGGGATCAGATGAGATGTTGAAGTAAGGTAGGATACAATTTAAATCAAAATAATTATATGAGTTTGACATTTTCCAGTAATTCATATTAAACACTCAAAATTCTTTTTAACTCTTCATATCCTAAAGTCGAAATCCACGTTTAATAGATACCGGAAATAAATGTATTAAAACGAGCCCAATATTGGTTCACCTGTCATAAGCCAAGTTTGTACGTTTGTGCCATTTAATTTAATTTCACCACGTTGGAGTCTTTATACAGATACGTATTTTGACCTCAACAATAAGGCCAGTGACTAAGTCGAGTCAAGTACGAGATGGCCTTACTGCTGTAAATGGCCTAAGTATCAGTAAAGATTTTAATTTAATTTATTGTTAAAAATAATAGTGCCCATATATGAGAATATGCTTCACGGCGTGAAAATGTTATGACAATTATTAGTCTCATTCGGAACTTTTCCCAAAGAATGCCCACTTAATGAACGCATCTTCTCATATCACGGATCTATTAATCATTTAACATTTACTTCATCCTCAATGCTTCACCGTCGGGAATTCCAACCAATTTGAATTCACCTTCGCTTTCGATGTGCAATTAAACGCTGCCGGCATTGCTGACAAGCTATTATATTATCGAGTAGTTTAACACTCAGTCAGAACGTAACTTACACCCACTGCTGCTACTGGTGTACCAGACAATTGTAGGTACGGAGGCGGTGATTAAGCAAGCAGCATTTGTTTACATTGGCGACTCACGTGCTGCTCACGAACTTCTTGTACCTACTGCTTGTATATGACGGAGTCGCCCGCCTGTTGGCTTGGCAGTTCTATGACCTAAATCAGTGCGAATCGAATGCGACTGCTTGTTTCGCCGACTATGGCAATGGGGTTTTCCAGTGTTCGCATTGCATAAAACCGGCCGGCGCGTCGTTCTGCAGTAACAGAACATGAAATCGCTTGATTAAGTTTGGGGTTTTCCGAGTTTTGACAGGCGAGTCCTCGAGGAGAAGAAAGAGTTATGGTGTAGGTTATAATCTATTATTTATGTTCGAGCTAGGGTCTTGTAACATGTTATACGGTTGTCTTGAAGGCATTTCTTCTGTCGATAATTTGAATAACATGTTGTTCAGTGCATAGTGCATAAATGGTATTACTTTTATTAGTATGTTGTAAATTATGTTATTTCGACAGCATTATTCGCTATACCAGTAAAGAACTCTGACCTTCGCTTAAATCAATATAAGCAATACACAATTACACAATGTCGCACAAAATATTTTTTTCCACGAGAAATTAAAAACGTTACTCTAAAAAACTCTTTATAGATTGAATGAAAAAAATGAAAAATAAATAGGGGAACTGTTCCGTTTTCCATCTCACTGAACATATATTCATCTCATCGCAAAACAAAGAAATACAGCACCAATCTCGTCGCTTCTTTTTGCCAACACGCGTGCTCACTGCTGAAAAAATAACAAAAATAAGAAACAAACCAAATTCCCTTTCATTGCTTTGTTTTTGATGGGATGGAAATGGGAGCTATGGTATGAAGTGCCGAACCATTCCCTTATATAAAATAAAATAACACTATGGGTCTCCGAGTCTTCTATCACAAAATCGTTACACCTTGATGTACGAGAAAGGCAAAAATACTAAAAAGAAATTAAACTGAGCATTTTTCCTTAGATGACCCCTTCTTTAAAAACGTTTTAAATTCATGGACAATCTCATCAGATTTATTTCCTTTTTTGTATTTTTTTTTGAAATTTTCTTATTTTTTTATTGGTCTTTATTCAATATTTCGTGGAAATTTTTTGTTTTGTTTTGAGAAAATATTTATTTAAGTGGAAAATTTTGTAATTGTTTATTGCTGATTGTATTGATTTATGAAGATTGAATTTCTTTCGGCGATAGCAGTCTTTTTTTTTTTTATTATCAGACTAAGGCCGGAGTGGCCTGTGCTGCACATAAAAGTCTTCCCCATTCAGCGATAGCAGTCTTAATAAGTAACAAATACTTTGTTGCTCCTACATCCGACGTTTCGGTTAATTTATTAAACCTTCTTCAAGGGGTTCTAAAATAAACATAAAAGTATTTAAAAGTGAACAATTTTTCCCGATTTACAAAGATTTTCCCACTTTTGCCCTACTATCCCTTACTCACAGGAGAATGTATTTTTGTTGGTGTGTGTAGTGCCCTACATTTAGTTTTCGTGGTTTTATAATGGCGTCCGCTTTTGCTGTACGTGAAATATCGTTATTCGTTGTTTAAATTTTTGTTTAACCGTATTTTATAATATTTTTTTTCTAGTGTTCTCACTTCATGCGTAGCGATTTTTGCGTACGACACTGTATTTAGTTTTTATAGCTATTTCAAAAAGCTCTCTATCCTTGTTTAAAGTTTAATTTGTACGCTTAATCGCGACACATCGATTTTCGATTATGAAACTGTTGACTGTTCAAATGTGTGTGAGTGACAGTCTAGTCATATTGTTAGTGTTTGTACTATCCGTGTTTTCAATAATTTCCCGTGTGTTTACAATGTTTATGTTTGTTTTCTGAATATTTCCTATTTTGTGTAGTATACCTGCATATATTGCCGATTCAAGGTTGCATGAAGAAGAAGAAGGGGAAGGATGACATTTGAAAAATATTGCACGGGTAAGCATACGGGAAGTTTTTTAAAACTCTTCTAAAAAATTCTAGGAGCAATTTAATTAAAAACGGTTAGCAGTACGGGGTTGGACTTTCCTTCTACTGTATAATAAACGCAATTTTTCGATTTCAATTTTTTTTTTAATGATATCATACTTGATACACAGTATAAGAAAAGTCCAACCCCGTACTGCTTTCCGTTTTCTTGCTTCTAGAATTTTTGAGAAGAGTTTTAAAAAAAATTCCGTATGCTTCCCCGTGCAATATTTTTCAAATGTCATCCTTCGACTTCTTCTTCTTCATGCAACCTTTAATCGCCAATTGCATTCAAACCTTCTGTATCTGTTCTATGGTTGATGCAATTTTCATTATTAACAATATGACACATTTCTAGATATGGTAATGTAGGGGGAAAGACGGCATTGGAAGGTTTTGTTCTATTATTGGCAGGGGGGTTTTTGTCGACCAAATGCTATGTAATTTGGCCACAATATTCTTTGATATGCAAAGAATGTTTAGGCCAAATTTGAGCCTAATATTTTCGTTTTTTCCAGGTTGAAGCGGTGCTATATGCGGTGCTATATGCTGTGTTGCAGTATTTGCTACTTATTAAGACTGCTATCGCCGAAAGAAATTCAATCTTCATAGCAAAACTTCAGTTGTCAATTCCCAGATAATGTATTGATTTATTTATGAAAATTTTGTATTTTTTCCGTGGAACATTTTGATTTTTTATGGAAAATTCTTCTTTTATAATTACAATTTTTCGCTTTTAAAAGAGCTGATTTATTTTTGTTTTGTACAATCATTACTTTTGTGGGATCCTTACTTCCTCTTCCTTAAGCCGTGCAAATGACTGAATTGAAAAAAGGCACCATATCGTCTCCTGCCGTCTGCCGGGTAAATGCATCCTTTGAAAGAAGGTAATATCTTCCCATGCCATAAACCAAGCAAATTTTCGAATTGAAAGAAGAAACCATTTCTTTCCTTTCCTTCTGCCGGGCAAATGCATGAAGAAACCAGCTGAAGCTAGGAAAATACATTCTCTGAAAGAAGGGATCATATATTGCTGAATTGAATAAAGGGACTATGTCGTCTTTTACTTTTGCCGGGCAAATATATTCTCTGAATGAATAAATCTCATCTTCCCTTGCATCCAACCAAGCAAATGCTTGAATTGAAAGAAGGAACAATATCCGTCTGTAGGGAAGAAGGAAGGGTCGTTTGGCTGGAATCTATTCGGCAGAAAACCATTTGTCGAATAAGGCGTTTGGTCGAATAGGACACTTGGCCGAATAGGTCATCTGCCCTAATAGGACATTTGGCCGAAAAGAACATTTAGCCGAATACGAAATTTGGCCGAATAGGTTATTTTACCAAACATATCATTTGGCTTAATAGGTAATTTCACCGAACATGTGATTTCTCGCTTAACTTTTCAAAAGGTCCTAAGTAACATTTTTTTCATGATTTAATCTGAATAATTCAATCAACGTATTTCATGTTAATCTGATTGCAATACTCAAATTAAATCATGAAAAAAATGTTACTTAGGACCTTTAGAAAAGTTAAGCGAGATTTGGCCGAATAGAGCTGTGAAAATTGAGACGTCTCACTTCCTACTGCTTATTTCCCATTTCTCACTGTGAAAAGTGAGTAGTGCGAAATGAAAAGTGAGTCGTCTCACTATTCACATCTAACTTCCCACAAGGCGAAAGCCCTGTCCTCATCTACATGGCCTAGAGGAGTGTTATTCAGAGTGTTTGTTGACGACAGAGTTGAAGACAATTTTTGGCGTCCGAGGCCTGCTGCGGAATTCAACGACCCGCCGGATATTTCATCGGACGAAGTTTTACTGATGGAGTAAATTGTCTTCAATACCGGCATCACTCCCCGGGATGCAAACATGCCACAAGTCGTAAGGAAGTATCTATCTCTCTCATCGTAGTCGAGCCTCCCCAGCCAGCGATCTTCAGTCATCCCGGCCCTACGTTTGAGTTGGGAGACGGGATCTTCCGAGCCCCCGTTACAGGCAAGTATCGTGATCTTCCAAGCACTTCGTCTCCTGATTCATTCATCGCTTTCAGTCTGCCGCATTCATCTACTCACCGGGTTTCGAAACAAACTTATGCTAACCGTACTGAGGAAATTTCCTTCGCCAATGCCTCCAGCTTGTCACCAGGACGCATAAGTGCCACAAGCACAGAGGAAGCCCCTAATCCACTCAACACAGTCGCGCCCTTCCTGCCTACGATCATCAGCCGTCCTGGTCCTGTGTTTGGAATTGGAGACAGGGGCTTCCATTTTCCCGTCGGAATTGCCGATTAATAACACGTCTAGGATACCAATAACCAACCGTTCACCGGGATGCACGCCTGCTAGCTCACTGGAAGCTCTCAATCCGCTCATTGCAGTCGAGCCAATCCTGCCAGCGCTCCGCAGTCATCCCGGACCGTTATTGCAGGCAAGTACAATATCGTCCCGAACAATTCTCTTCCGGTAACGTCTGTTACTTCCAGTATCCAGCCAGTTGACACTGATTCCAACCCCGAGCAGCCTGCTATATCATCCAACGTTTCTAACGATAGCCTGCCGGTTAGAGCCGGTTAGTGAAGTACCTACTCATCACTTGCGCATCTACTACCAGAATGTTCGCGGGCTCCGTATACTAAGGTGGACTCTTTATTTCTGGCTGCCAGTGAATGTGACTACGACGTAATTGTTTTGACGGAAACTTGGTTAGACGAACAAATCCTCGGCTTACAGCTATTCGGTCCTAAGTTTGCTGTTTACCGTACAGATCGTAATTCAGCTAACAGCACTAAGTCACGCGGAAGAGGAGTTTTAATAGCAGTCTCAACACGCTGAAATAGCTACGTTGACTCTACATTGACAAGCATAGCATTGGAGCAGTTATGGATTAGAATTTCTAAGACAGATCGATTGGTTAGCATAGGAGTATTATATCTACCTCCAGACCGGCCGGCGTAGCGACATAAAACGTCTTACCGCACGGCTAAGGAGGGCCCCCCTCTGTGTAGATGATTCTGTTAATTATTTCACTCGCCAAATTCGTCGTATAATTGCGGAGCACGTGCCCCTGTGTCGTCCGAAGCCTAAGCCTCCCTGGTCGAACAGTCGTCTGCGTCGGCTAAAGCGAAGTAGGGCGAAAGCATTGCGACAGTACTGCAAGAATCGCACGCTGATTACGAAGCAGGAGTTCAACCGTTCCAGTACTGCATATCGTGTATACAATCGATTCCTTTATCGTCGCTACATGCTTCGAACGCAAACATCACTCCGTAGAAATCCCAACAGTTTTTTGGTCGATTGTTAACTCCAAATGAAAGGAAGTAGGTCTGCCTTCGTGCTTGCATCTGGGAGGAGAAACCGCCAGTTCAGAGCTGGAAAAGTGTAACTTGTTCGTTCGACATTTCCTGAGTACCTTCAATGCCACCAGGGCCACCACCGATCAAATAGCTGTTGCAAATCAGTTCACGCCTAGAAATGTTTCGGATTTACATGCGTTTATAGTCGATGAGCAGACCGTTCTGTCAGCCATCAGAAAATTGAAAAGCTCGTACACTGCCGGCCCGGATGGTATTCCGTCTTCTGTGCTCAAGAATTGTTCGAACTCGCTGGCTACCCACTTAGCCAGGATTTTCACACTGTCGCTTCAGGAGGGAAAGTTTCCTGATGAATGGAAGATGTCGCACATGTTTCCCGTTTACAAAAAAGGCGGCAAAAGAAATGTACAAAATTACCGAGGCATCATATCCTTATGTTCTTGCTCCAAGGTATTGGAGATAATCATGAATGACGTTTTATTCAGTGCCAGTAAAGCGTACATTTCTACTGCATAGCACGGCTACTATCCAAAGCGCTCTGTAGAAACGAATTTAAGAGAGTTTTTTTCGCTTTGTGCTCGTACCATGGACTCCGGTGGTCAAGTTGATGCAGTTTATACGGATTTAAAAACAGCGTTCTACCGCGTCAACCATGGAATATTGCTTGCAAAGTTAGAACAACTTGGAGTTCATATCTGTCTAACCGTTTGCTTTTTGTGAAAATCGGTTCTTCACTTCACAACTATCTGAAGACTTCCGGGACCCTCATTGCCTAAAATCTCTGTACTGCTCTCTAGTTCGTTCTATCCTTGAATTTTGTGCTGTAGTTTGGAGCCCTTATCATAGCGTCTGGATCTCAAGGCTAGAAACCGTGCAGCGTAGATTCGTGCGTTATGCACTTCGGCACTTACCATGGAGGGATCCCGCTCATCTTCCCGCATATGAGGATCGATGTAGACTACTTGGTATTGACACTCTTCAAATGAGAAGGAATAGATCGCAGGTTGCCTTCGTGGCCAAAATCGTGACTGGTGAAATTGACTCTCCGGAACTTCTCATGAGATTAAATATGTATGCTCCGGAACGAACAATGCGGCATCGAGATTTCCTGCACCTTTCTCCACGTAATCGATTGTATGGCATGAATGAACCCTTCCGTGCTGCTGCGGCTGCTTTTAACTGCATTTATAGGCTAACTAACCATTGACCACCTTTTTAAAATGATTGTAATCGTTTAATATATACTTGTTTAAAATTTTCAATATTCATTAAGACCACTAAATGTCAGATGAAACAATAAACATAAACATAAACATAAACATAAACATAAACATAAACATAAACATAAACATAAACATAAACATAAACATAAACATAAACATAAACATAAACATAAACATAAACATAAACATAAACATAAACATAAACATAAACAATGAGAAGTGAGAAATTAGCTGTGAGAAGTGAGACATCTCAATTCTCACTCCTCATTTCTCACTTCTCGTTGTAAAAAGTGATAAGTGAGAAGTGAGTAGTGAGGCGTTCCACTTATTACTTCACACTACTTAGTTTTCACAGTGCGAAGTGAGAAATGAGGAGTGATAAATTAGACGTCACAGTTCTTACTCACCATTTCTCACTTCTCACTGGGAAAAGTAAGTAGTGCGAAGCGAGTAGTGATACGTCTCACTACTCACTTCCGCTTCTTGCTTTTTACATTGAGAAGTGAGAAATGAGGAGTGAGAATTGAGACGTCTCACTTCCCACTCCTCATTTCTCAGTTCTTACTGTAAAAAGTGAGAAGCGCGAAGTGATTAGTAAGCCGTCTCACTACTCACTTCGCGTTTCTCCCTTTTTACACTGGGAAGTGTAAAATGAGGAGTGAGAGTCAAAGTGAGACGTCTCACTTCTCATTTTCACTTCTCACTGTAAAAAAGAGAAGTGAGAAGTGAGTAGTGAGACGTCTCTCTTCTCACTTCGCACTACTCACTTTTCACAGTGAGAAGTGAGAAATAAGCAGAAAGAAGTAAAACGTCTCACTTTCACACCTCATTTCTCACTTTTCAAATTACCTATTCGGCGAAATGTCATATTCGGCCAAAGGTCCTATTCGGCCAAATGACCTGTCTTGTCTTCGCCGAGAAAATGCATCCTTTAAAAGAAGGAATTATAATATCTTCCCTTTCTTTGAACTGAATAACACATACATGTATAATTGGAACATGTATGTATATACATGTATGTATATTCTCCCTTGTGTTATGACGGGAAAATGTATTTTTTTTAGAAAGAAAAGTAATCGTATCTTCTTTTGTCATGATGATGCTTATGATGCCTGCAGAATTAACTTCATTTGCATTTTTATTGTCTTTTTCGTGTAAAAATAGTTTCTGCTCTTGAGCACTTACAATTTCGCTATTCAAGTTTCCGTCTTTTGTAGTTTGTCTTCGTCAACGACGATCTTCCTGCTGACCCAGAGGTAAAAAGATATTAAGTGAGATAGAGAGATAATATTTTTTCTCTGAAGTTTACCATCTTCAGCCTTCTTTAAACGATTTTTATACCAAACGGCGTTATGCCAAACGAATGCATGCCAAATGACCTACCACCTAGCAGAGCAGAATATTTTTAGTCTTTATTGTATTAAAATATATTGAAAATAAGTTCATCAACTTCATACAGTTGCTACGCCTCTTCACGGTCTCGATGTTATTGCTAGTGCCTTTTCCTCCGGAAAATCAAGTTTACACACTAAAATAATTTCACAGATTTTTAATGAATTTTGCTTCAATTCACCGAAATCTCAACAGCAGAATTGTATGTTCCGCGCGCGTTTGTATCGTGCGGTGTTGCAGCAATCTTGTCCATGCTGCATTCTTCTCCTCGAAATTAATGTATGTATTTGCTGTTTTGTGTGGATATTATACTACTATAAGGGGAAGGGAGTAGATGAAAGTAATGAAGATACAGATTCGATTGATGCTGCAAGTGAGGGACAAGTGTGAAATGAATAGAAACTGAAAATTAGCATAGGGCTAATTGTAAAACAAGCATTGTCAAAATCGCTGTTATTCTGCTCAACGTCAACCCACGAACGGCTTGAATAGTGACGTGGTGATCACTGTACCAAGACAGGCCTATCAACTATAGGTGCAAAGGAGTGAATTTTATTACAGGTAACTGAAACCATCATAAAGTGTATAATTTTGAAAAATCTCCTGAAAACTCCACTACCTCCACTATTGGTGCTACCTCCACTAAAGGTACGATTAGTAGTTCTTTTCCAGAGATCACCCGTGAAAAATGTTTTCTTGCAAACATATGTGCGTTCTGAATTCAGAAAAGAACTTGTATTGGCGGTACGCTGGAATAGCATGTTATTCATGCTCAAACTACAGACAAAAAGACGTAACACTAGAGAAATTTCCATCGACCATGACTTCAACGATTATTTAGAATTTGATTGATTGCGCGTTTCACAACTAGAGGCGCCAGCGTCGTAATCCTTCGACTTTGACATTTCACTCCAGCGCCTTTTGGTGACAATAATGTCCTACGAAAAATTGTTTCGTGTAACATGCTCGCAAGATGGTGGTAGAGGAGTAGAGCGATGGATTTTTCAGAAAAATGTTCAAGCTGTTACGTCTGTTTGTCTGTGTTCAAACAGTTCTATTAGTTGAAAGGAATAGTTCAAATAACTGATCGATTCGAAGCTTCAATCCAAATTCAACTTCGGTGATGATGATTTTTTGGCGGCAGGTGAAATAATTCAAGCCCTTAAACCTGTTCGAGCTACTATGGAACTACTCTGCTGCGAGTTCTACACTCTATTTGCAGTCGACGAGGTGCTCGAATTTATGTTGGAGCTATTACCAAATCAAACAACAGAAATTATGCACTTAAAGGCGATCAGAATATGCTTATCTTTTTGCTTTTTTGTATAATCTTGTAAAGCAATCGATCGGAAACGATTATTTTATTTTATTCGAGACTTCCAACAAGCCATGAAGAGACTGCAGCAGATCAAAACACTTGCGTTGCCGTTGACGCCAGGATCCTTGCAAGCAATCCGTAATGAATTCTCCTACTATGAATCTGAAGGGTATAAGGGTAAGTAGGTACTTGGCACTTATTTTCGACGGTCTTGGAAACATTCGTCCAGCTTCAAATGAAACAGCGATGGCATTCTCAGCAGCTGCAGCATTGCCAAAAAAATCCAAGGCGGATTGGGAGATGAATCGTTCAGTACGTCATGTCTACTTAAGTTTCACTTTGCCCAGCTCAACTATCGATGATTTTAATATTTAAAATTTGCCAATAAATATTGTTTTCCACCCAAATTCAAATTAAAAGTATTTTCTGAAATTTGAAAAAAAACGGTATTACGGATAATGACTCCCCCAATTACCAAATACCGGTATTTGTCAAAAATGACTAATACCGACCACCCTAGATTCGATAATCCCACTGCGGTAAGGATAGACGTTCGTGGTATCGGAGAAAAATATACTCGGTACATTCAAAGTTAATTGCCTATATGCCGGGTATTAAGCCACCCGGAGTGGAAATTAATTACTATGTCTGAAACTTGATTATGCATATGTACAACATGTGATAGATTTAGTTCGGAAAAGGTATTGGAGGGTAACCGCCCCTTCGGTGGGGTTTGATCCCACGATCCCAGTTAGGGAAAGCACCTGTCATGCGAACTGGGGTCGTGGGATCAAACCCCACCGAAGGGGCGGTTACCCTCCAATACCTTTTCCGAACTAAATCTATCACATGTTGTACATATGCATAATCAAGTTTCAGACATGAAAAATATACTGTCGATTAAAAACCCACAAACACCGAAATTGCATTAACCTTTTTCGGATATTAAAAAAACCCAAAGTATTTTTTTTTAAATTTATTTTTTGTGTTGAGACTTATAAATGTTTATATATGAAATATAGAACTTACATTAATTTTGTGCAGAAAAGTGTGACAATTTAAGTAACATTTTCGAGTGCCGCAATTTACCCAAGGGCATCTTTAGTAATGTTGTAGTTATACTTCTTCGAATTACAGATTTTACAACTGTACATAATTTTGGAATAAAATCGTTTTCTAGCGATATTTGATTTTTCATGAAATGTTAGATTATTGATGAACATATCGAATTTTTTGATGAAATTACCTTTCAATTCATAATTTTGCTTAGAGATCTCATATTGCCCATATCTGTACCACATAACGATGTGATTTGAGGTCAAGTCAAGTATAAAATATCAAATATGATGTTGTGTGGAAATGAGCAATTCTAAAAAGTAGTACTAATGTATTGTATAGTTCAAACATGTGTTTTAGACTTGAACGATATAACATTTTGAATCGCAACCATCAAGAGACGCAAACTGAAAAGCTGTTTTAGTATTTCTAACGGTAGTTCAACACCGAGATGGAATCAATCATAAAACTTCTCGCCGCGGTTGTTAACCTCTGTAACCTAAACTTCTAGTCCAGAACTATGGCAAACCTGTTTTCGTTAGCAGTGACCAAGATTGCTCGAAGGTGCTATTCTCACTTTCCGTTACTCGATTTCGTAAAAATCGCTTAATCTCGTGGCCTCAGTTGATCATCACCCGATGACTCAGCAGCACCTACCCCGTTGACGTCGGGCATTGTGTGCAATGTGTATTCCAAACGCGGCCATCGATTAGTGCTGCGCTGATGCTACAGCCCGAACCCATGGAACCGGCTCGATGGTCACCGATAAAAATTAGGACCGAACCGTTTGATGGCAAACGGTCTGTGGAATGCAAATAAACTTGGCCGGGCACCCGAGAGACCTTGAACGGGGTGTGACTCCTACAAGCAGACTGCGGACTGCGAAAACGTGGATGACGAGTCCAACGATAGCGGGGCGACGACCTTGACTGGACCGACACAGTTGAATGCGAAGCCCGTATTTTGATGTGGAGGAGGAGGAGAAGGTTCGTTGATGATGGGTACCTTAATTTTTTTAGGTGGATGCTTTATTGCCATCATGTGAGTATGACCTTTTGGAAAGGAGTGTTGGCGCAATGACAGAAATAAAATGTACATGGCATCAGCGGTCATAAGCTAGGATAAGATTGATGTAAAGGCTCCCCCAGACCTAAGCGATTTCATCGCCGCGACGGCGACAACCAGTCGCCGCGATTCTATCGCTGGGTCGGTGCAGGCAATGTTCCATTTATCCTTCCATACCAGCGACGACAGAATCGCAGTCGCCAAGCGATAGAATCGCGTCGCGACTGTCGCGTCGCGTGTGTTTGGGGGAACCTTAATACATAATTAATCGTTGTGAGCATTATAATCATGTTGAATGATTCTCGCTATTTGGTAGATCATTCAGTCAAATAAAATTAAGGTAGACATCATAGGTGAACGGGTACATGTTGAGTCATAACATTTAAGGGGCTGTATGCAGAATTTTAACTAGAAAGTGCCGCTTAGATTTTGTTCACTGCAGAATCGTTTTCGAATTTACATGTGTTGACAGGGAGAATTATTCGTAATTTTAAAATTTAACGTTTACATCTATTTTATTTAATCCCATCCTTTCAATATTGAATAGGATAGGGATAGAGCCTTGGGATGTTTTTACGTGAATATGCATCACATTTTTGACAATCGTAATATACACGTTTCCGTTGCAGTTTTTTTTGTAAAACCTGTTCAGTTCACCTTTGTTTTAAAATATTTCACACTTATGGCTTCCGCCGCTCATTTCGATAGAAATTTAAGGTAAATTTTTTTTTGTTTCGTCAGGATCGGTATACCATCTTTTATATTTTTACATAAACGGTTTTAAATCTTTAGTATAATTAAACTAATTATGGTTAGTCAACGATATTTTGCACAGCTTTTTTATTTGTCCAATAAATTCCTTTGGATGGCACAAAAATTACGTTAATACATATTTTTTCCCTAAGTAATAGTTAACATTGTGACAAACTATAAATCATTACTAAAATGATGCAATACGTTTCTTAAATAACAACCAAAAAAGGAAATCAAAGTTTGGATGGGAGGTGTAAAAAAAAACTGTAGAAATGGATGAAAAACTCAAAGAAAACCATAGACATTTCGTTCAAGCAGAAGAGATACTACTGAATATACCTATTCTGGTACAATATTTGACATAAGAAAAGTTCAACAAATTCTAGCGAATCTATTCTTATTTCCTTCTTACTTAATATACATACATACATCTCACTGATAAACAAAAAAGTACAATTTCACCGCTTCTTTCTGCTAACTGCTCACTGCTAAAAAATCAGTTATGAAATGAAGTACAGGAGCAGTAACCGTATAATAATTCCTGGAAGAACTTATGAACGGTTTTTTTAAAAGATGTTTTTGAAAAGCCATCGAATTTATTGCATATATTACTATTGAATAAATTTTTAGAATTATTTCTAGTGTAGTTTCTTTAGCAATTCTCGAAATAATGTACTGCTGTCAAAGTTAGAGATAAGAGGGAGAGGTTCCAATGATAAACTGTTAAGGCATTTGTGAGACGAAACTCAATGCATTTTGAGAATTCCTGCAAAAAAAAACCTTCTGCGGAAATTCTTAGCTCCTGAAATATGTCTGCCTGGAGAAACTATGGAATGAATCAAAGGAACGTTAGAAAATTAGGCTATATATTCGCTTCAAAACCAAGCTTTTTATAGAAGACCCTGAGACCCATAGTGTAATATACTAATCGACTTTTTGGGCACTTACCCTTAACCGTTATGCGGAAACATTATTGAAAATTGACCGGATCGTACTATGGGATCAAAAGCTATGGCCAAAATACAACTTTTTCAAACAAGAAACGCGTGAAAAAGTCTAGCTCACTTTTTGGGCACTTACTCTTAACCGATTTGCTCGCATTAGATTGATTTTACGCGGCATTATTGTTTCCAATTAAAAATTGGCCAGATGGGACTATGGACTCGGACATTATGGCCAAACTACCATTTTTTATAGAAAAATCGGACTACAAGTTGCATTTGACGCGAAGTCCTGCCTAATTTTTCGTTATTGAAAATTGGCACAATCGGCCATTGCGTTCCGGAGCTATTAAAAACATAGTTTTTTTTCTCCAATTTTCACAAGGGTTGGAAAAAAATGCCAGAATCAAAAAAAATCTTTCGAAAGCTGCTGCAATACATTCAAATAAATGCAAATAAACGTGAATTAATGGAAATAACTGAATCTATCTCCGCAAAGTGCAATTTTGACCTCTCTTATGTGCTTTTCTCGTTATATTTTATAATAGACGAGAAACGCACCATCACCTCTAGGTGGATTATTCTGGGTTTTTTTATTTGTTCTCCTACACAAGAATATGGTGCTGGCATGGTTTTTTGTTTTAATTATTATTTCAGTAACGGATAAGAAGGTGAAAAATACAGACAGTGAGATTGATACCTTTGGAAATAGTCACTTTCATTTCTAATCCAAATACTGCCGAGTTTTAGATTCCAAAATATTATATCAAAACATGATACGTAAAAAGGTGGGCCCATTTGATTAAATAAAAAAGTTATAAGTAATAAATTTGGTAACTTTCTTACCTTTTCTTATGTGTTTTGGTTTCAAAGCTCTTCACATTTTAAAGCAGAACCACAACCAAAATTTAGAGCAGAATCACAAATCATAAAGAAATTGTAAACAAACGAAACTCTAGTACCTATTAACCCTTAAAGGCGCAAGGCGATTTTTTTAGAAATCGTCGAAAATGTTTTTAACATAAACAACCATTAAAACCATTAACATTAAACGTATTTTCGGTTTGTTGTTTTAAAACAACATTGCGCATTTAAGGGTTAAGCAGCACAAAGTCCGCTTAGGTTCCAGCAACTTAAATGTGGTCAGATTTGGTTTCACATGGGTAACAGAAACATTTGTACCACAGACACATGCATTCTGCTCGGATGATGCGCACTTTTCTTTGTATATACATCATATCGAAATGATCGCTCTTCCAAAACGGTGAACGCAAGTTATCGCATCGCTATGCTTTATTATGTGCCGACGATGTGAAGGGTATTTTGAATGAATTGATTCAATCGTTATTTCGCTTTTATGATATTGGGTAAATTTAGATTTCCGGAAATTTGGTCAAAGGCATTTTAATGAAGAGATGGTTTTCAGTGCCATTGCATAGTAAACTGTCGTATCTGATCCCACAATTTCATCTGGAGCGATTTGTTTTATCCATTGTAGGCATTCAGATTCCTTAGGCTTGTGAATTTATCTCTTTAATTGATTGTATTCTATCATAACTTACATTTTTTCAATCGGATACACCTTCATAGTTTGCTAGTTAAGCGTTGGAAATATTAAACATTTTAAATTACCTAATTTACCCTACCGTGCCTAAGCTTTAACTTGCTATGAAAGCTTTCGGACTTGTGTGCACACTTGTATACAATATTATGATCAATCCGGTTTCGAATGAAGCAAGCAAAAAAGCACGAATAAACTTGAATGGGATCGCATTTCGAATGCACCCCTGCTGGGTTGTACGAATAGATCTTATTCATTGGGACGCTTTCGCATGGATTGATCGTCTGTCATGATCACATAACACAGGGGGGAATTGAGCACTGAAAGCTGTAGCCTTATAACAGTTGCATGATGTATGATTTCATTAGGATGAGTTTGGTATATCTTAAAATATATATTATTAACGTATTTACCCAAAAGTACACGTGGGGCTCCTCACAGGAGACGCTTTTTGCTGCTCCACTTGCATAAACAGAATTATATTTCACAGCTTGTTTTCCGCGGTCCTACTTCATGTTTGGTGCCAGCGATATTCGATTTGTTTCTGGTTCACAAACATGCAATTATAGGCTCTAACTCAACATATCCTTCCTTCCACTTCTGTTGCAATACCACTTTATAGTAGTTTTTTAATGCGGTTCATTCATACAATTGATGAAAAGGACACTAGCAAAAATATCTCAATATATAACTTTTTGGCGTAGCGTCTCTTTATTAAGGGCATTATTTAATGCTGTTTTCCTGTGTCTTTCTTAGACAGCTATCTATAAGTCATTAGTGCTTTAAATCCATAAGCTCAATATTCCAGAAGCCGGAATGGGATTCTGCCACTATGGTAGTAAACTCTTTATGGTGATTATACAACAAAGCCACAAATCGGCCGTCTTGGAAACCACGTCCTTTTAAGGACATTTTTTTTAGGTCAGAGAACATTAATTCGCATAAGGGCGAAACATTGGCAGATCATTTGATTAGGGGAAGGATGGTCAATATGCGCCCCCTAAGCAATTCTTTTAATTTAATGACGATTTCGTCCGAAACAGTATGATTTCGAAGTGTTTATCAATAATCTAGCATATCAGTCATCAGTCCAAAAATTTTCAAGAATAACCAACAATATTACAGGAAAATGATTTTATTCCAAAATAGTGTATTTCCATCCAAAATGAACGACGCTGGGCAATATGCGCCACCCAAAAATGATAATCAAAATATTCCAATATTTTTCTCTGAAATAGTTACATTCTTTTGCATAAGAAGGTAGTCAATATTTTAGACTAATTATAATAAGGAAAAATATTTTTTGTATCTGAAGAAAAAGCAACAACGCGCAGCTGGAACGTGAGTACGACAGCTGCCCAAGCCACGACGTCAAAATCATCATAGGAGATTTGAACGCTCAGGTTGGCCAAGAGGAGGAGTTTAGACCGACTATTGGAAAGTTCAGCGCTCACCGGCTGACGAACGAAAACGGCATACGACTAATTGATTTCGCCGCCTCCAAGAATATGGCCATTCGCAGCACCTACTTCCAACACAGCCTCCCGTATCGGTACACCTGGAGATCACCACTGCAGACAGAATCACAAATAGACCACGTTCTGATTGATGGACGGCACTTCTCCGACATTATCGACGTCAGGACATATCGTGGCGCTAACATCGACTCTGACCACTATCTGGTGATGGTTAAACTGCGCCCAAAACTATCCGTCATCAACAATGTTCGGTACCGACGACCGCCGCGGTACGACCTAGAGCGACTGAAGCAACCTGACGTCGCCACTGCATACGCGCAGCATCCCGAGGCAGCGTTGCCGGAAGAGGGTGAGCTCGATGGGGCCCCTCTTGAGGACTGCTGGAACACAGTCAAAGCAGCCATCAACGACGCAGCGGAGAACAACGTCGGGTATATGGGTCGAAGTCGACGGAACGATTGGTTCGACGAAGAGTGCAGACAGATTCTGGAGGAGAAGGACGCAGCGCGGGCGGTCGCGCTGCAGCAAGGTACCCGGCAGAACGTGGAACGTTATAGACGGAAGCGGAGACAACAGACCCGCCTTTTTCAGGAGAAGAAACGCCGCCTGGAAGAAGCGGAGTGCGAGGAGATGGAACAGCTGTGCCGTTCTCAAGATACACGCAAGTTCTATCAGAAGCTCAACGCATCCCGCAGAGGCTTCGTGCCGCGAGCCGAAATGTGCCGGGATAAGGATGGGAGCATCTTGACGGACGAACGTGTGGTGATCGAAAGGTGGAAGCAGCACTACGAGGAACATCTGAATGGCGCTGAGAGTACAGGCAGTGAAAGTCAAGGCAGCGGAGGAGATGACTACGTCAGTTCAGCGGACGATGGAAACCAACCAGCCCCCACCTTGAGGGAAGTTAAGGATGCCATTCAACAGCTAAAGACCAATAAAGCAGCTGGTAAGGATGGTATCGGAGCTGAACTCATCAAAAAGGGGCCGGAAAAGTTAGCCGCTTGCCTGCACAAACTGATAGTCAGAATCTGGGAAACCGAACAGCTACCGGAGGAGTGGAAGGAAGGGGTTATATGCCCCATCTACAAGACAGGCGACAAGCTGAAGTGTGAGAACTTTCGAGCGATCACCATCCTTAATGCCGCCTACAAAGTGATATCCCAGATCATCTTTCGTCGTCTGTCACCATTAGTGAACGAGTTCGTGGGAAGTTATCAAGCCGGCTTCGTTGACGGCCGCTCGACAACGGACCAGATATTTACTATACGGCAAATCCTTCAAAAATGCCGCGAATACCAGGTCCCAACGCACCATCTGTTCGTTAATTTCAAGGCGGCATACGACAGTATAGACCGCGTAGAGCTATGGAAAATTATGGACGAGAACAGCTTCCCTGGGAAGCTTACCAGACTGATCAAAGCAACGGTGGATGATGTGCAAAACTGTGTGAAGATTTCGGGCGAACACTCCAGTTCGTTCGAATCGCGCCGGGGACTAAGACAAGGTGATGGACTTTCGTGCCTGTTGTTCAACATTGCGCTAGAAGGTTTCATGCGAAGAGCCTGGTGTAACAACTGGGTTTTTTCAACAGATCCAGTCAATTTATTTGTTTCGCAGATGACATGGACATTGTCGGCCGAACATTTGCAAAGGTGGCAGAACTGTACACCCGCCTGAAACGTGAAGCAACAAAAGTTGGACTGGTGGTGAATGCGTCAAAGACAAAGTACATGCTTGTGGGCGGAACCGAGCGCTACAGGGCCCGCCTGGGAAGCAGTGTTACGATAGACGGGGATACCTTCGAGGTGGTCGAGGAATTCGTCTACCTCGGATCCTTGCTAACGGCTGACAACAACGTTAGTCGTGAAATACGAAGGCGCATCATCTGTGGAAGTCGGGCCTACTACGGGCTCCAGAAGAAACTGCGGTCGAAAAAGATTCGCCACCGCACCAAATGTGTCATGTACAAGACGCTTATAAGACCGGTTGTCCTCTACGGACATGAAACATGGACAATGCTCGAAGAGGACTTGCAAGCACTCGGAGTATTCGAGAGACGGGTGCTTAGGACCATCTTTGGCGGCGAAGAATGAACCATGAGCTCGCCCAACTCTACGGCGAACCCAGTATCCAGAAGGTAGCTAAAGCCGAGAGTGTACGATGGGCAGGACATGTTGCAAGAATGCCGGACAGCAACCCTGCAAAGATGGTGTTCGCTTCCGATCCGGCAGGTACAAGACGGCGTGGAGCGCAGCGAGCGAGATGGGCAGACCAGGTGCAAAACGACTTGGCGAGCGTGGATGGAGAGATGCGGCCTCGAACCGTGCATTGTGGCGTCAAATTGTTGATTCAGTGTTATCTGTTTATATGTTAACTAAATAAATGAATGAATGAGGAAAACCACAAAAGGCGTTTTGCCTCAGGGGGGCGTTTTGGGGCCTCTTCCCCTAAAAGAGAAAAAATCTCAATCATATTGGTAATATTTACATCTAAAAAAAGTGGTGATATTTCGTTGCCGGAAAACTCATGAGGCAAAACGCCTTTTAGCGTGCAGCTCTTAGGGAACAACGTACCATGCGTCGGCATGTCAGCATTCTGGTATGGACAGTGCGTGGAGACGCGAGTACATTGTAGGATAGTTCCACTAGGGCGTTTTGCCTCGCCGAAATGTTAGATGTTTCATCAAAATGTGGAAAATCTCAGTTTTTCCTACGTTCCTATTTTGACACTTTTTTCGCCAAACCTACATAATTTCAAGTCTAGTTTTATTAACGCTATCTCAAACATGGTAAATATAAGTGAATACTCGAAAGTCGTATGGCCCCGGGGGGGGGGGCGTTTTGGAGCCTCTCCTGCTAATAACCTTAAAGCAGATCAAAAATCTTTGTGATTTGTTTGACAATTAGTCTGGGATGAGAAAGGTTCGTTTTGTTGTGTAGACTGAAGTTCGAAGGGCAAAAGTGTTCAAAAAATATAATTTAGCATATAGGGTGGGTGTACCAATCGTCGCCATATATAAGAATATCTATTTTTTTTAATAAGTAAAAGGCATGTGGGTGGACTTTATATATCAAGGTTTTACTTCCTGCTCCTTAGAACAGCTGTGAAAACTACAATAAAATTTGTTATAATACTCATAATTGATTAATCAATACTAGGAACGCATGCACCAGTTGTGGCACTCTTCTTAATTTTGGTTCCTTTGGCCAAAGCGACAACAATTATGCTTTGCTTGTTTTGGAGGAGATTAAAGGTGTTATCGTATCATATGAGTTGTTAGATTTTTATACAAATATTATGAATAACCCCCCCATTTTTTAAACTTCTATTACAATACCTAATTTTGGTGGATTATGACCAGTTAGTTGACATGACGAAAAAGTTCACAAGAAATTCAAAGGAAATCCGGGTGATTATGTGGTTGGTTCAAGACGTAGAGGTACGCAGTGAACTAAATATTTCGATCGAGAATTCGTCTAGGAAAAGTTGAAACACTTGGCAAATTGGAGAAAAACAGCCGAAGTTTTGGACAAAATATTGTAACGCAGGTCCTGAAAAATGCACAGCATAAATTAAAAAGTATTAAACAAAATACGATAGTTTGCATGCTCGATTTTGTACAGGTTTCAAGGAAGTAGTAGCTTTGTTTTTTCCTGTTTAATATGACATTCCTCAACCTGCATTTTTTGTATCTTTTTTTCGTTGATTGGCCCTCACTTTATTACGTGCTTGTCCATATCGTACATCACTATAAAAGCTGTTCTTCGGTCTTATTACCCGTAAGATTTTATACCAACTAGTATCAAACGAGCAATCTTATCAAAACGCATTAAGCCACCGCCCAATTAAAACAACCAACTTCCTCATAGCGAATTAAATTGGTAGCTCTCCTGCCGTCTGTACCGCCAGATTCACCACGACGAATAATTAAGGTTTCCTGGGTACAATCGCGTTCCTATTTGAAGAATTCACACATTAATCTTCTCGGGCGTAACCATTTTGCAAACTGATGCCATAGCCACTGTAAAATCGTCTAAATCCGTTTGAAATTCCCACTTCAATAGAGGTGGCAAATCGCGTCCATTCACCGTTAGTGGGGAGCCAATGGATGCCCAATTAATCAAGCACGCGGTGTTAGACCGGCGGCAGTGTGGCGGCAATAAATAAATATATGTTTAAGGAACTAATGATGATTAACTCAGAACATTGTGTTTTGAATACTATGGTGGTTTCGATTTTTCGAAGTTCGTTGCGGTTGTGGCATTTATATTCTCTTTCCATAAAAAAATGACAGGTCCTTATTAAGAAAACCTTGCGAAACTGTAAAGCCTTTTACTATATTTGCATGAGAATCTAGCGATTTCGCACATTTCCAGTTTACAGATTACAGACATACAGATTTTGGCAGGTTTTGAAACAGAATTATTAGAAAATCTGAAAAATACTGATGGTGTGTACCACTTTTGCCTTATAGAAGCGTGTTTTATTCGACGAAAATACCAATGGATTATTCAAGGTCACTCATTTAGCACTCCCCGCATCAGAACAACGGCAAAATTGTATGTAGGGTATCTGTTCCATTATTAATAACATGCTCCTATATCAATAACATTCGCAAAACAGGCAATTTGGGCTCAATTTGTGTCGTGTTTTGTTGTTATCATGCTCACTACTGAAAAAAATCACAAAAATGAGAAATAAAACAATTTTCTCACCAATTCTCACCTATTCAAAATCGTGAGCTTTTTTAACCACTTCTGGGAAGATCCATTAATTTCGTAACACATAAATGGGTCATTCTAAATCCACCACCCCCTCCCACCTATAAGGCTTGCTGACGTAAATCATCTTTCTCTTGCACGCGCACGGAGGGGATAGGATTTGTTTTCATCGAGAAACGCTTTCGAAGCGTTTCCCGATGAAAACAAATCCTATCCATTTTGTGCGCGTACAAGAGAAAGGAGATCAAACGTCAGCAAGCTCTATGTCACACTTTCTGTATGAATCATTGAAAATTTTTGTATGGATTGTCATACTTCCGGAAAACCCCCTTCCCCCCTTTGAGCGTTACGTAATTTATGGATGTTTCCAGAGTGTTGTTTTTTGCATCAGTGTCTTCGGGAATAAATTAAAAAAAAAAATGGTACATCGAATGACGAAAAGTTGTAGTTCTAATTTTTGACAGGTTGCGCTGCAAAATGTACCTTCTTTAACGAACGATTTTTAAATACAGTGAACTCTCCCTAACTCGATGTTCTGTAACTCGATATTTTACCTTACTCGATGAAATTTAAAGTCCTTTGAATTTAGCGTACTGCGTTTCCTCCTTAAGTTGATATCTCCCTTACTCGATATTCTTTAAGTCGAAATAATTTTCCAATGCATTTTCATCTCGCTAGCTCGATGTTGTCAGAAACAGTTGCATGCACGATATAGCTAGAAGGTAGAAATAAAAAGTGAGAAATAAGAAGTAAGATGTGAGAAATGAGAACTGAGAAGTGGAAAGTTAGAAGTGAGAAGTAAGAAATTCAAATGGAGATGGGAAAAGTGAGAAGTGAGAAATGAGAAGTGCGAAGTAAGAAGTGAGAAGTGAGTAGTGGGAAGTGAGAAATGAGAAGTGAAAAATTTGAAGTGCTAAGTGAGTAGTGAGAAGTGAAAAGTTAGAAGTTAGAAGTGATGAGTGAGCAATGGGAAGTCAGAAGTGAGATATAAGAAGTTATAAGTTAGAAGTGAAAGTGAAAAATGAGAATTAGGTGAGAAATAAATAGAGCGAAGTGGGAAGTGAGAAATTCGAAGTGTGAAGTGAAGTAAGAAATGAGTAGTGCGAAGTGGGAAATGAGAAGTTAGAAAAGAGAAGTGAGAAGTTAGAAGTGAGAAACTTGAAGTGCGAAGTTAATATGTAGTGAAAAGTGAAAAGTAATAAGTGAAAAGTTAGAAGTGAAACGTGATAACTGAGAAATGAAAAGTCAGAAGTGAGATATATGAAGATATAAGTCAGAAGGGAGAAGTGAGATATGAGAACTTTGAATTGTGACGTAAGAAGTGAGAATTGAGTAGTCGGAAGTGAGAAGTGAAAAGTTAGAAGTTGAAAGTGAAAAATGAGAAGTCAGAAGTGAGATATAAGAAATTATAAGTGAGAAGTGAGAAGTGAAAAGTGAAAAATGAGAAGTGAGAAATAAATAGAGAGAAGTGAGAAAAGAAAAGTTAGAAGTGAGAATTGAGCAAATCGAAGTAAGTAGTGAAAAGTGAGAAGTGAGATGTGCAAAGTAAAAAGTGAAGTTAGTTTTCGGAAGTTAGCATTGAGACGTGAGAAATGAGAAGTGATGAGTTAGAAGTGAGAAATTCCAAGTTCGAAGCAGTGATAAGTGTAAAGTGAGAAATGAGAAGTCAGAAGTGAGATATAAAAAGTTATAAAGGAAGAAGTAAAAAGTGAAAAATGAGAAGTGATATGTGTGAAGTGAGAAATCAATAGTGAGAAGTGATAAGTTTGGAGTGAGAAGAGGGAGGTGAGAAGCGAGATGCGTGAAGAGAAAAGTAAGAAGAGAAAAATTAGTGAGAAGTTAGTTGTAAAAAAGGTAGTACGACGAAGTATGGTCCCCGGTCGAGAAGTAAAAATAAAAACGAGAAGTAAAAATGAGATTCTATTTCCTCCTTTCTTTTTTCTTTCTTATATCTCTACACTGATCTCTACACTCGCTTCTCACTACTCAATATCTTGCTTCTCACTTCCCAATTATCATATCTAATTTCTCACTCCTTGCTTCAGTTTATGTCACTATTCACATCCTACTTCTCATTTCACAACTATCACGAAGTCTTCTCACTTTTAACCACTGACTTCTCACTTCTCATTTTTCACTTTCCACTAAGGACTGTTCAGTTTATTGAGAGGACACTTTATCATGACAATATAAAACAGACAGATTGGTCAATTTTGATGGAGTTTGCTTTATCGTATATTATAATGCACTGTTAATCAACCGTAATTTTTGAAAAGAGATAAAACAGTTTAAATCCAGCAAAATGGTGCCTTTTGTCAAAGCTTCTTGAATTTCGAGTAAACATAAGCAGATTTGTTTAGAAGCAAAATTGACAGTTTGTAAAAAAACTCAAAGGTGCAGCCCAATCGGGTTGTACGCAAAGGTGACGTAGGACTACGTAGCTATACGAAATGGAGGGTATTTTTCATCATAATTTGTGTCAATTTATTAGCATTGGGCAAACTGCTCGGAGGTCAACCGAATCAAGAAACTGAAAGTAGCTCCCAGTTGGATGAACCAGCCGTGGAAAAGGAACGACTCATCGGCCGCATCGCCACTGAAGCCATTCGTTTATCTTTCAGTGGATATCATCAGAATCCTAGAAGACATTATGCTCAAAAATGTACGGAATAAAGGAAAAATAAGCAGAATCGGAGGTGGCGCGAAACCAAACACAAATAAATTAATTTGCAACGTTCGACTTCCGCCCGCAATGGAAGCGTACATGCATTGTTTTCTATAGCGCTGGTGGCAAAGTGAGCAGGACTTCAAGAATAAATTACAAACAGTCTTTTTCAGGACTTAAACTATTTATCCAAGAAGAGGTTTTGACCGTTAGGAAAATTGTTTACCCAGATAAACAGACTGTTCGGCTGTTTAAACGACAATGACGATTTTGGAAAGATTTGTTGTTTTTAATAATGCGCCATTTGAAAAACTAAGGCAGCTAAACGACATTTATCACTAAGGTGGCGTCTTCATCGATTTGGCCGTTGTCGACGGAAAGTGAAATTTTCTGGCAAGATTTTTTGGTTTTGTTTCGTTAGTCATTAGAAATGATATCGATTTTTCCGGGTTACCATCGTTTGGCAACGACAGAAAGTTGCCCTTTGGTAGTACAACCACAAGCGCGCGTCGGAGGGAGATGATGCAATGAGTTTGTTCAAATGGATGGCGTCAGTAGCAGTCAAATGGAATTTCCTCACAAGATTTTGATTATGTTTTGTTGTAGTTGAGGATTGAAAAGCTCCATTATTGGAAAATATCGGTTCCTTACAGTACCATTATTTTACACAAGGGTAGTTTGATCCGGGATGCAAGAATGTTCATCAAAGTCCAAAATTAATAGTTTGGCGTTGACAGAAAGTTACCCTCCGATAGCAGAATCATAAGTGCGCGTCGGTGAGTGAAAATGCAACAAATTTGTTCGAATGAATGGAATCGCTCACAGCAACCGAACTATCACGCCAAACGCCGATTCCACCGAAACAGTCCATTTTGCAATCAACCCTTTCTGTTCAGAAGATGCTGGTCCTGAGAAGGACCAATTTTGTGTCCCCAATGTACCTTTCCAATAACTAACTGCAACCCAATGCTTGTCGAAACGTTAGGGTTAGAATTCCACTTCGTGCTGTTATTGTTCGACGACCACTCGATGAGTTTTCGCTAAGACGCCACCATTTGGAATAAATTTTCAGCATCGCCACTGCATCGCACGGGATCGAAACAGACGTCATTTTTGTAATCAATCCTTTCTTCACATAAAATGCTGGTTTGTTGAGGTTGAATGACGACCACCAACGCAGACTTCCACCACCAATTCGATGATTTTCCTTTGAAAATGCTACCAGAGCGTCTTCGTGCTGCTGTGTTCGCTCCGCTGCGTCGGCTCTGCGTAAAATCTTATTTAACCGCTCTCTGCGAAATACCGATCAAATTGGCTCGTGCGCTGGAAAGCAGCTTTCTTGTATTCAATCAATTAAGCCCGTTAGCTCCGCCCCTTTGTGGTCTGATATAGATGTTAATATAATGTGCACTCATAACGATTAATGAAGGGGCGGGGCTAATGGAATTACTTCATTAGATATAAGAAAGCTGGTTATCGACGCGCGCGAGCCATTTTGATCGGGATTCCGCAGACAACGGACCGTTCGGAGGATGACAAATTCTAAGAATCCTATGAAATTTTCTCGCAAGATTCTGATTCCATTTTTCATTTCCCAATGCGTCTTTCCAATAACTAATTGCATCCAAACGCTTGCCGGCACCTTGCGATGAAACTGTCCGACCGCCACTTAATGATTTTTCGCTAAGCCTCCAAAGGTTGAAATAAATTTGCAGCATTGCCACACTGCCACCCACTTCGTGCTGCTGTGTCCACTCTGCTGCATCGAATGTCGAACCGCTCTCTGTGGAATCCCAATCAAAATGGCTCGCGCGCGCCGAACAGCAGCTTTCTTCTATTTAATAAATTAAACCCGGAAACCCCGCCCCTTTGTGAGCTGATATGGGTGTAAATATAATGTGCACTCATAACGATTAATGAAGGGGCGGGGCTAATGGAATTACTTCATTAGATATAAGAAAGCTGCTTCTCGGCGCGCGCAAGCCATTTCGATCGGGATACCGCAGACAACGTTCGGAGAATGACAAATTCTAAGAATCCTATGAAATTTTCTCGATTCTGAATTTGGTTATGAGATGTTGTTTATCTTAGATGCGTATTGTTGCGAGGAATAACAGCAGAAATTTGACTCAAGACGAAGTTTCTCCATACTACCAAACTTTATCTCTTGGCATCTGTCTGTCCGAGCGACGTTCACCGATGGGTGATTGCTGTAGATAGTTTCCACTGAGGTGGCGTCGTCATTGATATTATACAAAAGAAGGTTAATCCGACTATCCGAAATAAACTTTCTTCAAAGTGAAAAACTCAATCGTAAATAGCGAATTTGATAGCGCGTCAGAGGGAGATGATGTAGTGAATTTTAATGGATGGAATCACTAACAGCAACCAAACTACCACGCCAAACCCGATGCCACCGAAACAGTCCATTTTCGCAATTAACTCTTTCTTTTCATAAAATGTTGGTCCTGAGAAGAACCAATTTTCTTTTCCCAATGTTCCTTTCCAACTAACTGACACCACAATTTGTAATCAATTTTCAGCATCGGCACTGGCGGTGCAGGATCGCCACAGTGCTATTTTTATGGTCAACCTTCATATGAAATTCTGGTTCGTTGAGGTTGAATGATCTGCAGAGCAACACATCGAGCACCACCACCAATGCGATGGATTTTCCTTGAAAATGTTATTAGCGCCTCCGTGATGTTGTGTCCGCTCCGCTACGTTCGCTTTGGTGGGTCTGCTGTGAGTAAAATCTTGTTCAAACTGAGGATTAGATCCAAATCTGCAAGTGATTGATTTTTGATGTCTGTGCCAGTGATGCATGTACGTGATTGGTTAGTTTACCTATTTCTAAACTTTTCATCAATTATCGATAATTAATAGTTAAAAATCAGTATTTTCAAATAAACACAAAGAAGCGTTGACTCATCCTTGATCGAATGGTCCAAAAAAATTCATCGAGAAACGGCTTAGATATTAAAGTTTGAAGTCTATCATATTTTCGTGACGGTCCCCGATTTTCACAATCGTAAAGTGTACCCCAATATAGAAAACACAGACGTAGTCCTACGTCAAAAATGTTAATTGACTTGTCAACAAAATCAACAAGAAGATCGGAAAGAAACACACTGTCAAGGATTTCTTGATATCCTGAAACAGTAGAGCCTGTGGCAGCCTGAAAACGGAATATAAACGGTTGGAGTTGATGGAATTCCAATAAATTGAGTTAGTTATGAATAAGGACTGTATCGAACATAAGTTATCCACATTATTTTATTCGAATAGAATCGGATAAATTTTAAAAATTTATTAAAATCTGTCTAGCAATATATGTTAATTCTGTTTGTAAAGTTTTATGAAAAAATTTTCTTCCTGGTCACAAATCGGCATAAAATTGCCTCGTTTTATAACATGATTACTTTCTGGTCCAAATTCCGGTCACTTGATTTTGATTTTCTTTCTTTTCCGACAGGTTAGCGAACTTGTAGTATTCCCCAAGCTTGTTGACCATGAATTTTTACCTTTGGGGTGGATAGCGAAACGCTTGGTCAAACTATCCATCTCGATGCCCTTCTTACGGATCCATGTGTCCGAAACTTGAATTTCAATATCACTTTCATTTTGCGATACATCGGAAACAACTAATTTTCAACAAACAAACAAATTCTGAATTGAAGCTTAACATATGAATACATAGATTGCAGGGTAAAACAAACCAATACCTCCATGAGCTTCTGAGCAGTAACACTTTGAAAGTGGATAACTTATTTTCGATACAGTCCTTATCGCAAATTTGTGAGGAAAAATTGTTTAGTTGATAATTGGATTTAGTTTCAAGAAGGTCAGATAATATATTCAACGAACAAAAAAAGATTTATGAGAAAAATGATGGTTTAAAAAACATCGACAATACATACAACGTGTCCTCTTTATAAACTGAACAGTCCTTACTCACTTGTTACTGCACACATCTTACTGCTCAATACTCACTTCCGTTTTTCAGTACTCACTTCACACGATTTCGAACATCACATTTCTCACTACTCAGTTCTTACTGTTTACTACTCACTTAGAACATCTCACTTCACTTAATAAGGAAACAAATTTTTACCACTCGATCAAACGGTATTCGGCCGAATATAAATGTATCCCCTTTCTCGACACCTCCCTAACTCGATGGTTCTTTCAATAGCAAGTAAGGGAGAGTTCACTGTATGATGTTTCTGGCTAATTGTTATTATAATTTTTTTATCTAGTATCCAGACCCTAAAAAACAGTTTTTGGAGATATTTTCAAAAGATAAAGAAGATATTTTAGTTAAAAGGTAAAGACTTATAAATTAAAATGCATTACACTACAATGTTGCCAGAAATACCATATTTAAAAATCGTTTATTAAAGAAGTTACATTTTGCAGCGCCTCCTGGGGCAGCTTTTTGTCATTCTATACGCCATATTTTTGTAAAATTTATTCTCAAAGACATTGATGCAAAAAAATAACACCCCAAAGAGGTAAAAAAAAGTTCACGATTTTCGTCAAATGCCGATTTTACCGTGCTCGAAAAATAAAAACTTTGTGTGTAGTGACTTCAACCGTTATTAACATTACTAACTAAATTATGTCAGTGTTGCTCTTATCGTGTTCTATTTCATGTTTTTGATTGTCCTCGTGTTAAATTATATTTATTTCGTTTTTAGTTTTTAAGATAACATGGCCTATAACATGTATTCCACAAATGTAATTGGAAGTATCTCTGTTGGGCCTAGAACTGGTCTTTGACCTTTCTCTATCGATCTGTCTAGAACTTAGATAAGTACGAAATAGCCCTTTTTCTTTCTTTTTTTTGCATTGTATTCATCAATCGACTCATTTTAATTTCCCAACTTCATGCTATTTAAAAACCTCTACAATAATTAACTGTAGTTTTTAAGTTCTAAATCCCACACTTAATGGATTTGTGTTGACCCAAAAGTTTTTGTCCAGAGGTGTCGAGTAAATTTTTCAACCAAAATCTCTTAGATTACATTGCAATTTATTATTTAACAGAAACTCAGCAAAAGTTTCATATTTCACTGACACTAAATGTGCTTTTTTGATCTACTGCATTCCATCTGTGACAGATTGTGTCCAGCAAAGAAAGATGGACGGCAGCAAACAATCTCAAGCGCAAATGTTTTGTCAGACTCAAACCCAACACCGCCACCCGAAGCAACACTTGTGACATATGTGTCCATTATTACAGAAGCGTTAACTAAGTGCTCGCGTTACTTTTACTTTCAACCATCATCAGCCACGTAAACTTGCACTTGAACTTTAAGGCTTAAGTCACACTTCTGAGCTGCCTGCGGCATCGAGCTGTGCAGAGTACGTTGAACGACGATGAAACAGTCACAACATTGCCGGCAGCGGCACCGCGTGCGTCCAGATGGGCCGGCAGCCACTTCGCTGGCGGAGATGTGATTAATGCGGTTGGGTTGCTCCACACATCGCGGCGGCGGCAGTAACCGGAGCACACCATATAAGTGCCGAGTCCACTACGTCACATACATGAAGTGTGTAGGAAGGCTCCAGCGAAGGAATTCCGTGTCGCATGCCTTCGGTTGGTAGGTTGGTTGGTTGGTTGATTGCCTGCTCGCTGAAGCGTTCGTTTATTGGCGTGAATAATGAAGGGGACAGTGAGGTTGCGATTTCCAGTGAGCTTTGTCCACTAATTTATATTAGCAGGTGTTTCTTGGTCATCAAAGAGAGTATTATATTGTTGGCTGTTATAATTACAGTAACAAAAAATATGATTATTGTTTAATGGGGTTATTGATAGTTCAACAAATTATAACTGTGTTGGTTTCAACAACACGTAAGCAATGTGATAAGTATGCTAATAATTAGATAGGGGCCGTACACATATTGCGTAACCACCTATAGGGGAGGGGGGTCTGTCAATATCTTACGCGCTATGTAAATAAAAAATCTTTTGTATGGAAAAAATCTTACATGGGGGGAGGGGGATTCAAAAACCCAGAAAAATTGCTTACGTAATAAGTGTACGACCCCATAGATGAATAAATTCTTGATTTGATAGACGAATTATTAAAAATAATAAATAGATAAATAATAAATAGATGAGTTGATAAACAATCAAGCTTATAAACAAGTAATTAAGTAAGTAAATAAGTAAGTAAGTAAGTATGTGAGTGAGTAAATAAGTAATCAAGCAAGTAAACAACAAAACAATACCAAATTAGATGAATAGTTACGTAAAACTGTTCTATTCTCTCTTTGGATCACGTCAATGATGATCGATAATCATTGGTCTAAGTTATATTCTTTCGATACACCGGCAGTTTAACAGAATTGATGTATGTTGATCTTGCTATTGAAGATATGAGTCATATTGAAAGGATTCGCGATTTTTTTTTCTACCGTTCAGTATCCCCTGGGGTTCCACTTAACGAACATATCGGGTCGAACAGTAATAAGAAACTGTTGATCGTATCGTCAATTCGTTTTTTGTTACCATTGTCGTCCCGTCTAATTTGAAACTAATCTTTTCACGCTATCATTCACTGCTGGCATCTGTAGAAAACAATAAAAAATAGTATCCGGATATTGAAGGAATGCGCTAAAATATTCCCGTTGTTGAAAAAACTTATTTGATTTATTTACCTTATGTGAGAAATCAATTCTGAATGTTTTCATCAATCCTAAAAATTAGTTTGGCTTCAAGATTTGTACATCATTCAGGGCAACGCAAATAACAAATAGAAGCAACTAAATGAGTTTCAATTGTGTTTAGGACTCGAAGGTTGTAAAAACTTTGAGAAGAACTTTACCAATGAATATAATTCTCATTTGAAGTTATAGCCTTTCATGGCGGTAATAGTGAGGTGAACTAAAAAGCCACACATGATGCTTTCATCACCTATGACTTGCGGATCAGGAAGTAGACCTGCTACATAGCCTAGGGCATGGCTGTTTTTTTATTCCATGACAAAACGGAATGTGTCTGTGGCGATTTTTTTATCCGTTCTTTCATGGTTACCAATTGAAATGCGATGATAAGTATTCTATTGCCGTGATGATGCCGTGGCAATAAACCAGACGTAATGCGTGAAATTCCTTTATTGATGGGAGGGGAAGTTGAATGGCTGGTCATTTTGGAGTTCCTTGTGCTATGATTTATTTTTTGCTAAAACTTGGGGGGTGTGAATTCAGATTCGTGGCATGGGAGGATGTTCAAAATTGCACCACTAATAGTTATTGTTCCTTTTTCCGATTATAAACAGGGATTTAACAACAGTTCCACAGTGGATATAATATGTATTAATTATAGTTTGAATTGATGTCTCGTTCACATAACTGCAATCAAAGATCATAAAAATAACAAGCAGTGTAAAATAATATGATCGAAGTGGCGACAAACAGTCAGCATGAGAATGTTGAGTGAACAACACTTCTAATATTGAAACTAATCCATTCTAAACAATTAAGAGCTGATCGATGGTATGGCAGTGCCTGTGGGACAACTTTCGGCAAAATTTCAAGGTCGTGGTCAGGCAAAAAAAAAGTGATCGATCATAACGTCTAATTAACACTAGGATTTATTCGCTAAAAGAACTTACGCGGATACATTCGTGCAGAAAATCGTTGTAACTAAATTTTCAAATGGCTTTATCTCCGTGGTTTTTCATCCGATTTTCTCAGTTTTTTCACCAACCTCTTAGCCATCTCTTCTAATTTCTGGACATTACAAAATATTGTATCTAGGGGTGTTCAATTTTTCACTAGAGCTGTAGGAGTAAAGCAACTGATTTAGAAAAATAATATTTCATTATTAAAAATGATATCTATTCTAATCTATTGTAACACATAAAAGACATCACCTGGAACATAAGAACATATTTTGAGCAATCCTACTTTCATACGATGATAATTCGGAGCCTGATGGAACCGTTTTTTACTACAGGATGTATGAAGCTTCAGAAAATATTTCAAGCATTTTGTCTTCTGTGAACTTGTTAAAATAAATGTGAACTATACATGAAACATGTATGATAATAAAGTATGATTTTCTAGGATCTCCGAACAGTCCTGGAATTTGAATCAAATGGTCTACCGAATCAACCAAGGCTTCCATGATGTCCCATGCCGCGGTATCAACCAAGTTATGTCCTCCGAGTATTTATCTTTCACTTGCATTTCAAATCCAGTCATTTGAGATTTTGTGAGATCTTCAAATTGTCCTGGAGTTTGAATCAAATAGTCTACCGAATTAACCAAGGCTTCTGTGAAGTCCCCAGCTGCGATATCAACCCAGTTATGTTCTCCGAGTATCCAGGCATATGACTGCCGCTAACCGCAAGTCGAGCACATCTGTATATGGAGGCCCATCTACAGATGTGCTCGACTTGCGGATAGCAGCAGATGAGATGTTGTAAGATCTCCAAAATGTCCTGGAATTCAAATCATATGGTTTACTGAATCAACCAACGAATTATGAAGAATTTCCCGAAGTTGTTCAGAATACGCCAAACGATTCCAAAGAATATTCCGAAGAAATTCCGAAGAATTTTCTTAGTTAATTCCGGAGAATTCCCGAGGAAATTCCGAAAAATTTCCCGAGGAACTTCCGAAGAATTTCCTGAGGAAATTCGGAATGTCCTAGGAATTTCTTCAAGAAATTCTTTGGAATTTCCTCGGAAAAAAATTCCGGAAATTTCTTCGGAGTTTTCTCTGGAAATTCTTTGTAATTTCCTCAGGAAATTCGTTGGAGTTACGTTTTTGAAAATTCCTAGCCAAATTTTCCGGAATTTCCTCGGTACATTCTTCGGATTTTCATCGGTATATTCTTGGGAATTTCCTCGAGGAAGTTCCGAAGCATTTCCCGAGGAAATTCCGTAGAATTCCGAAGAATTTCCCGAGGAAATTCCGAAGAATTGCCCGAGGAAATTCCGAAGAATTGCCCGAGGAAATTCCGAAGAATTTCCCGAGGAAATTCCGAAGAATTTCCCGAGGAAATTCCGAAGAATTTCGAGGAAATTCGAAGAATTTCCGAGGAAATTCGAAGAATTTCCCGTGGAAATTCCGAAGAATTTCGAGGAAATTCCGAAGAATTTCCTGAGGAAATTCCGAAGAATTTCGAGGAAATTCCGAAGAATTTCGAGGAAATTCCGAAGAATTTCGAGGAAATTCCGAAGAATTTCCCAAGGACATTCCGAAGAATTTCCCGAGGAAATTCGAAGAATTTCCTGAGGAAATTCGAAGAATTTCCTGAGGACATTCCAAAGAATTTTTAGAGGAAATTCCGAAAAATTTCGCGAAGAAATTCTGAAGATTTTCTCGAGGAAATTCCGAAGAATTTCCCGAGGGAATTCCGAAGAATTTCCCGAGGAAATTCCGAAAAATTTCCCGAGGAAATTCCGAAGAATTTCCCGAGAAAATTCCGAAGAATTTCTCGAGGAAATTCCGAAGAATTTACCGAGGAAATTCAGAAGAATTTCTCGAGGAAATTTTGAAGAATTTCCCGAGGAAATTTCGAAAAAAATTTTGCAGAAATTCCGAAGAATTTCTTGCGGAAATTCCGAAGAATTTCTTGCGGAAATTTCGAAGAATTTCCCGAGGAAATTCCGAAGAATTTCCCGTGGAAATTTCGAAGAATTTCTTGAGGAAATTCCGAAGAATTTCTTAAGGAAATTCCGAAGAATTTCTTGAGGAAATTCCGAAGATTTTTTTGAGGAAATTCCGAAGAATTTCTTGAGGAAATTCCGAAAAATTTCTTGAGGAAATTCCGAATAATTTCCCGAGGAAATTCCGAAGAATTTCCCGAGGAAATTCCGTAGAATTCCCCGAGGAAATTCCGAAGAATTTCCCAAGGAAATTTCGAAGAATTTCCTGAGGAAATTCCGAAGAATTTTCCGAGGAAATTTCGAAGAATTTCGAGGAAATTCCAAGAATTTACTGAGGAAATTCGAAGAATTTCCTGAGGAATTCCGAAGAATTTCCTGAGGAAATTCGGAAAAATATCACGATCAAATTCCGAAGAATTTCTTAAGGAAATTCGAAGAATATCTCGAGGAAATTCGAAGAATTTTCCGAGAAAATTTCGAAAAATTTCCTGAGATAATTCCGAAGCTTTTCCCGAGGAAATTCCAAGAATTTCCTGAGGAAATTCGAAGAATTTCCTGAGGAAATTCGAAGAATTTCGAGGAAATTCGAAGAATTTCCTGAGGAAATTCCGAAGAATTTCGAGGAAATTCCGAAGAATTTCCTGAGGAAATTCCGAAGAATTTCCTGAGGAAATTCCGAAGAATTTCCTGAGGAAATTCCGAAGAATTTCGAGGAAATTCCGAAGAATTTCGAGGAAATTCCGAAGAATTTCCTGAGGAAATTCCAAGAATTTCCTGAGGAAATTCGAAGAATTTTCTGAGGAAAATCCGAAAAAATTCCTGAGGAAATTCCTCAGGATTTCCTGAGGAAAAACCTAAGAATTTCCTGAGGAAATTCGAAGAATTTCTTGAGGAAATTCGAAGAATTTCGAGGAAATTCCGAAGAATTTCCTGAGGAAAAACCTAAGAATTTCCTGAGGAAATTCCGAAGAATTTCCCAAGGAAATTCCGAAGAGTTTCCCGAGGAAATTCCGAAGAATTTCCCGAGGAAATTCCAAAGAATTTCCTGAGGAAATTCCGAAGAATTTCCTGAGGAAATTCCGAAGAATTTCCTGAGGAAATTCCGAAGAATTTCCTGAGGAAATTCCGAAGAATTTCCCGAGGAAATTCCGAAAAATTTCCCTAAAAAATTCCGAAGAATTTCCCGAAAAAAATCCGAAGAATTTCCCGAGAAAATTCCGAAGAATTTCCCGAGGAAATTTCCAAGAATTTCCCGAGGAAATTCCGAAGAATTTCCCGAGGAAATTCTGAAGAATTTCCCGAGGAAATTCTGAAGAATTTCCCGAGGAAATTCTGAAGAATTTCCCGAGGAAATTCTGAAGAATTTCCCGAGGAAATTCTGAAGAATTTCCCGAGGAAATTCCGAAGAATTTCCTGAGGAAATTCCAAAGAATTTCCCGAGGAAATTCCAAAGAAATTCCCGAGGAAATTCCGAAGAATTTCGAGGAATTTCCGAAGAATTTCCTGAGTAAATTTCGAAGAATTTCGAGGAAATTCGAAGAATTTCCTGAGGAAATTCGAAGAATTTCCTGAGGAAATTCCGAAGAATTTCGAGGAAATTCCGAAGAATTTCCCAAGGACATTCCGGAGAATTTTCCGAGGAAATTCTGAAGAATTTCTTGAGGAAGTTCCGAAGAATTTCCCGAGGAAATTCCGAAGAATTTCCTGAGGAAATTCCGAAGAATTTCCCGAGGAAATTCCAAAAAAATTCTCAAGGAAATTCCGAAGAATTTCCCGAGAAAATTCCGAATAATTTCCCGAGGAAATTCCTAAGAATTTCCCAAGGAAATTCCGAAGAATTTCCCGCGGAAATTCCGAAGAATTTCCCGAGGAAAATCCGAAGAATTTCCCGAGGAAATTCCGAAGAATTTCCCGAGGAAATTCCGAAGAATTTCCCGAGGAAATTCCGAAGAATTTGCCGAGGAATTTCCGAAGAATTTCCCGAGGAAATTCCGAAGAATTTCCCGAGGAAATTCCGAAGAATTTCCCTAAAAAATTCCGAAGAATTTCCCGAAAAAAATCCGATGAATTTCACGAGGAAATTCCGAAGAATTTTCCAAAGAAATTCCGAAGAATTTCCCGAGGAAATTCCAAAGAACTTCCCGAGGAAATTTCGAAGAATTTTCCGAGGAAATT
Organism: Armigeres subalbatus; assembly: GCF_024139115.2. NCBI lineage: Eukaryota > Metazoa > Arthropoda > Insecta > Diptera > Culicidae > Armigeres > Armigeres subalbatus. The sequence continues at coordinate 92,277,071 of NC_085140.1, read as the reverse complement.
CCGAAGAATTTCCCGAGGAAATTCTGAAGAATTTCCCGAGGAAATTCCGAAGAATTTCCCGAGGAAATTCCGAAGAATTTCTCGAGGAATTTCCGAAGAATTTCCCGAGGAAATTCCGAAGAATTTCCCGAGGAAATTCCGAAGAATTTCTTGAGGAAATTCCGAAGATTTTTTTGAGGAAATTCCGAAGAATTTCTTGAGGAAATTCCGAAGAATTTCTTGAGGAAATTCCGAAGAATTTCTTGATGAAATTCCGAGGAATTTCTTGAGGAAATTCCGAAGAATTTCTTGAGGAAATTCCGAAACTTTCTTGAGGAAATTCTGAAGAATTTCTTGAGGAAATTACGAAGAATTTTCCAAAAAAATTCCAAAGATTTTCAAAAAAAAATTCCAAGGATTTTCCAAAGGAAATTCCGAAGAATTTCCCGTAGAAATTTCGAATAATTTCCCGAGGAAATTCCGAAGAATTTTCCGAGTAAATTCCAAAGAATTTCCCGGGGAAATTCCGAAGAAATTCCGAAGAATTTCCCGAGGAAATTCCAAAGAATTTCCCGAGGAAATTTTAAAGAATTTCCCGAGGAAATTCCATAGAATTTCCCGAGGAAATTCGAAAATTTTTCCGAGGAATTTCCGAAGAATTTCCCCAAGAAATTCCGAAGAATTTCCCGAAGAAATTCCGAAGAATTTCCCGAGCAATTTCCGAAGAATTTCCCGAGGAAATTCCGAAGAATTTCCCGAGGAAATTCCAAAAAAAATCCCGTGGAAATTCCGAAGAATTTCCCGAGGAAATTCCGAAAAATTTCCCTAAAAAATTCCGAAGAATTTCCCGAAAAAAATCCGATGAATTTCCCGAGGAAATTCCGAAGAATTGTCCGAGGAGATTCCGAAGAATTTCCCGAGGAAATTCCAAAGAACTTCCCGAGGAAATTTCGAAGAATTTCTTGAGGAAATTCCGAAGAATTTCCCGAGAAAATTCCGAAGAATTTCCCGAGGAAATTCCGAGGAAATTCCGAGGAAATTCCGAAGAATTTTCCGAGGAAATTCCGAAGAATTTCCCGAGGAAATTTCGAAGAATTTCCCGAGGAAATTCCGAAGAATTTCTCGAGGAAATTCCGAAGAATTTCCCGAGGAAATTCCGAAGAATTTCCCGAGGAAATTCCGAAGCATTTCCCGAGGAAATTCCGAAGAATTTCCCGAAGAAATTCCGAAGAATTTGCCGAGGAAATTCCGAAGAATTTCCAGAGGAAATTCCGAAGAATTTCGAGGAAATTCCGAAGCATTTCGAGGAAAATCCGAAGAATTTCCCGAGGAAATTCTAAAGAATTTCGAGGAAATTCCGAAGAATTTCGAGGAAATTCGAAGAATTTCCATAGGAAATTCCGAATAATTTCCCGAGGAATTCCGAAGAATTTCCCGAGTAAAATTCGAAGAATTTCCCGAGGAAATTCCGAAGAATTTCCCAAAGAAACTCCGAAGTATTTCCCGAGGAAATTCCGAAAAATTTCCTGGGGAAATTCCTAAGATTTTCTCGAGGAAATTCCTAAGAGTTTCTCGAGAATATTCCAAAGAATTTCTAGAGGAAATTTCGAAGAATTTTCCGAGGAAATTCCGAAGAATTTTCCGAGGAAATTCCGAAGAATTTCCAGAGGAAATTCCGAAGAATTTCCCGAGGAAATTCCGAAGAATTTCCCGAGGAAATTCCGAAGAATTTCCCGAGGAAATTCCGAAGAATTTCCCGAGGAAATTCCGAAGAATTTCCCGAGGAAATTTTGAAGAATTTCCCGAGGAAATTTTGAAGAATTTCCCGAGGAAATTCCGAAGAATTTCCCGAGGAAATTCCGAAGAATTTCCCGAGGAAATTCCGAAGAATTTCCCAAGGAAATTCCGGAGAATTTTCCGAGGAAATTCCGAAGAATTTCCCGAGGAAGTTCCGAAGAATTTCCCGAGGAAATTCCGAAGAATTTTTTGAGGAAATTCCAAAAAATTTCCCGAGGAAATTCCGAAGAATTTCCCGAGAGAATTCCGAATAATTTCCCGAGGAAATTTCTAAGAATTTCCCGAGGAAATTCCGAAGAATTTCCCGCGGAAATTCCGAAGAATTTCCCGAGGAAATTCCGAAAAATTTCCCGAGGAAATTCCAAAGAACTTCCCGAGGAAATTCCAAAGAATTTCTCGAGGAAATTCCGAAGAATTTCCCGAGGAAATTCCGAAGAATTTCCCGATGAAATTCCGAAGAATTTCTTGAGGAAATTCCAAAGAATTTCTTGAGGAAATTCCGAAGAATTTCTTGAGGAAATTCCGAAGAATTTCTTGAGGAAATTCCGAAGAATTTCTTGAGGAAATTCCGAAGATTTTTTTGAGGAAATTCCAAAGATTTTTTTGAGGAAATTCCGAAGAATTTCTTGAGGAAATTCCGAAGAATTTCTTGAGGAAATTCCGAAGAATTTCTTGAGGAAATTCCGAAGAATTTCTTAAGGAAATTCCGAGGAATTTCTTGAGGAAATTCCGAGGAATTTCTTGAGGAAATTCCGAAGAATTTCTTGAGGAAATTCCGAAAATTTCTTGAGGAAATTCTGAAGAATTTCTTGAGGAAATTCCGAAGAACTTCCCAAAAAAATTCCAAAGATTTAAAAAAAAAAATTCCTAAGATTTTCCCAAGGAAATTTCGAAGAATTTCCCGTAGAAATTTCGAATAATTTCCCGAGGAAATTCCTAAGAATTTCCCGGGGAAATTCCGAAGAAATTCCGAAGAATTTCCCGAGGAAATTCCAAAGAATTTCCCGAGGAAATTTTAAAGAAAAATTCGAAAAAAGGAAATTCGAAAAATTTTCCGAGGAATTTCCGAAGAATTTCCCCAAGAAATTCCGAAGAATTTCCCGAAGAAATTCCGAAGAATTTCCAAAGAAAATTCCGAAGAATTTCCCGAGCAATTTCCGAAGAAATTCCCGAGGAAATTCCGAAGAATTTCCCGAGGAAATTAAAAAAAAAATCCCGTGGAAATTCCGAAGAATTTCCCGAGGAAATTCCGAAAAATTCCGAAGAATTTCCGGAAAAAAATCCGAAGAATTTCCCGATGAAATTCCCAAGAATTTCCCGAGGAAATTCCGAAGAATTTCCCGAGAAAATTCCGATGAATTTTCCGAGGAAATTCCGAAGAATTTTCCGAGGAAATTCCGAAGAGTTTTCCGAGGAAATTCCGACGAATTTCCTGATGAAACTACTTAGAGCTTTCCGAGAATATCCCGAAAAATTTTTCAAGGAAGTTTTGAAGAATTCCCCGAGGAAACTCCGAATATTTTCCCGAGGAAATTTCGATGAATATACCGAGGGAAATCCGAAGAATATACCGAGGAAATTCCGGAAAATTGCCCTAGGAGATTCCGAAGAATTTTGCGATTTAGTTCCGAAAAATTTCCCTAGGAATTTCCGAAAAACTTCCCGAGGAGATTCCGAAGAATTTCCAGAGGAAATTGCAAAGATTTTCCCGAGGAAATTCCGAAGAATTTCCCGAGGAAACTCCCAAGAATTTCCCGAGGAAACTCCGAAGAATTTACCCAGGAAACTTCGGGAAGGTCCGCAAATCGTCCTCCACCTGATCGATCCACCTTGCTCGCTGCGCACCTCGCCTTCTTGTGCCCGTAGGATCGTTGTCGGACAACTTAAAAATTGAGAAAAAGATACTACATCAATAAAATGATGATTTCGTGAAAGTTGATCATGGCCTTCTATCATTTTAGATACGACAGATAATAAACAAGTTTATTTATCTGATTGCATTCTACGGCAAACAGATTCCAAGTTTAAGTGCATTCATCATCGTCATCATCATCATCATCATCATCAACATCATCATCATCATCGTCATCATCATCATCATCATCATCATCATCATCATCAATCATCATCATTTTTTAATGTAAATGAGTTGGATTCGACTCAATTTTGAGAAGTTCATTTTAACATGTATTGGTAAATTGGTCGTGGTTCTTTGTTCGTAGAAAGAAAACAGTAAATGAATGTATTGCAATTAATGCACACATTTATTGTTTAATATCCTCTGTTATAGCGCGAAAGAATATTCGATACGATTTGTGATAAATTGGATCCGCTAAACGAAAACTTGCGTAAGAAAAAGGGTAGTTTTTTTTATTGGCGCTTGGCAACCCCGACCAATTAAGATTATGAAATCTTTTGAGTTTTACTTTGAAACTGATTAAGTTTTTCAAATCCATTAAGTTTTACTTCCTGTTGGTAAGCATCAAGGTGATCATGTAAAACAAGCTCAATTTAGTACAAAATGAGTGAATCGATTAGGGCGCCATTTGTTAGCGAGACCATAAAACCAGATTAAGGAACCATGACTGTCATCAGAATATGAACACTAATTTTTTTTTATAAATTAAACTAATCTCAATTTCTTATTTTTCTCATCTTCCGCGGAAACAATCCTCGAAAAGCGAACAAAAGAAAAATAATCTCGGCAGTCGAAAATAGAATCAGGTTCGTGTAGGAGGAATTTTGGTTGACAGTCAACTTTTCTTCTTAGTACTTGGCGTACACGGCAGCTGGGGCACCGTACACACTCGGGTACTCGCTGTAGTAGGCGGCCTTAGCGTATGGGACATCGTAGGCAGCGGCGTAGGTCAGAGCTGGAGCAGCCTGCAGGTACTGGGCCTTGGCCAAAGGTGCGGCGTAGGCCAGAGCTGGAGCAGCCTGCACGTATTGGGTCTTGGCCAGAGGAGCGGCGTAGGTCAGAGCTGGAGCGGCCTGCACGTATTGGGTCTTGGCCAGAGGAGCGGCGTAGGTCAGGGCAGCTGGGGCAGCCTCGACGTATTGGGTCTTGGCCAAAACTGGGGCGGCGGCATAGGTGATGGCTGGAGTGGCCACAGCGGCAGCGTGGTAGGTGGTCTTCTCAATTGGTGTCTCGACATAAGTCTTCTTCACGGCTGGGGCATAGACATGCTCGGCCACCTGTTTGTTGTGGTACTGGGTGAAGCTCTGGTGCGAGTATCCGGTTGGGATTTTCTTTTCAATGTTACCAACGTGGGCAACGGTTGGCTGCTCGATGATGCTCTTCTCGTACGCGATTTCCTTCTGGGCTACAACAGCTGGGACTGCGGCATACGATTGATACGCCAGTGGGGCCGAAGCGAGCAGGGTTGCTCCTGGGGAGGCAGCGGCAATAGCAAGGACAGCAGACAACACCACCAATCTGAACATTTTGAGGATTGTTTGTTAGAAGGTCTGTGTTGTTCTAAAGCGAAGCAAGTAGTTGTTTGTCGTACGATTAAACGTTGACTGTGCCTCTCCACTCACTCGATCAATCTTTTATAGTAGCTTCAAAAAAACATGTACACACATTGCACACATCGATGGGGTTGGGGGTGGTGGTGCGGCGGTGAGGGTCCACCCGCGAGAGACGGATCTGTGAAGCCGTCCGAACTTGAAACCCACCGCCCGAGCGACAGAAACAGAGCAAAGCCGCAGCACTCAGGCACAACCAGAAGCCAGTTGGGCGAATTTATTGAACTTACTTTGTTCGTTCTTACTCGCTCGGACTAGGTTAATTGAATCCGGTGCGGGGTGGTATTTTTCGATTTGGATTCGAGATGAAAGAGTCTCATGGATGAGAACATCGAACGATTCCTGTGGGTTGCTGGTTTATGGTTCAGCTGAGATTGTGCATCAGGATGTAAAAGTTTTTGTTTTTTTTTTCTTTCAACGGGGTTCGTGTCTTGCTAATGATGTCTTTCGTGTGATGGTGTTCGAACTTGACATGTAAGAATTATTTTCAATTTGTTATATTCATTTTATGATGAATGGGTTGGTCTTTATGAACGAAAGAGATTGACATATTATTAACTCATTGATGGCAATCGTTCTTTTGTGTGATTTATATGTATTTGAATGATTATTCCTAAGAATTCAGACATGATTCTATTATATTCTTATAGCATATCATCCCGAGTAGACAAAAATAGCTCAATAATATCAAATGTTGATAAGATAGCAAAATGAGATATGGACATGATTGATATAAGAAATAAAAGATCAGACTACAATATCAATAATTTGCACTGAAATATCATGAGGAGATCGAGTTATACTATTTGTAAGAAGTGATCAATATCATGTGCCATTAGTTTGTTCTTATCCATAGCATACCTTGATATTTAAATGATATTTCGGTGAAAATTTTTGAAATTGTTGCCTGTTCTTTTATCTCTTATATCAATCAAATCCATATCATGTTTTGTTATTCTGTTTATGGCTTCTGCCCGGGATTCAGTTCGAGTTTTGTTTACGAACTTATGTTTTGTCAAACAGTAGCTGCAACGCCCTCCTTAGCCGTGCGGTAAGACGCGCGGCTACAAAGCAAGACCATGCTGAGGGTGGCTGGGTTCGATTCCCAGTGCCGGTCTAGGCAATTTTCGGATTGGAAATTGTCTCGACTTCCCAGGGCATGAAAGTACCATCGTGCTAGCCTCATGATATACGAATGCAAAAATGGTAACCTGGCTTAGAAACCTCGCAGTTAATAACTGTGGAAGTGCTTAATGAACACTAAGCTGCGAGGCGGCTATGTCCCAGTGTGGGGATGTAATGCCAATAAGAAGAAGAAGAAGCTGCAACGCAAGATCGCTAGTTACGCTAAATACTAGAATTCTTCCCGGTTGTCGGTTGAACGTTCTTTTCGCTATTGAGGGATTTCGCGCCTCGAACAAATGTTTGCATCACCTTATCAGATTTCAATGAAACATTCTGGACATGTAGACTTTGTCACAAAAATCAATTTAAATACTTAGTTTATCCTAAATCATTCTAGACTATCTTTTGGAAAGGGCCAATCCGATTTTTTCAAATAAATACTTAAAAATGACAAGTTCTACAAAAAAGTATTGTATGGGTGATTATCACAGAATAAGTCAAATTTTCGAATAAAAATTATTGAAAAATTCCAAATTGAGTCCCACACTGAAAAAAAATCTATTTTTAAAATTTAAAATCAATTTGCAAAAAACAACACCTCTTTTGATTTGGACGAAATTTTATCTGGAGATAGGTTATTATGTTATCTCCCAACCGTCCATACATCGCAGACTAGTAACAAAACCTTTTTTCTTGTCTAATTTTTTTTCCAGTCTGTATTAATTTGAAATTAGACCAGTGAAGGCCATAATCATCTCAGAACCCAAAAATGCTCAATTTGTTATGAAATTTTACGTTATTTAGCAAATAAATATACGTTTTTCTTAAAAAAAAAACATTTGAAAAGGGCTTTTCTATGAATAAAAACCAATATATGTATGTATGTATGTTCACTAACCACTTCTGAACCACTTGGCCGATTTCAACCAAATTGGATAAACACATTCTCTATTCTCAGGGGAAGTTAACAAAGGGGGTGGGATGGTGATTTGGAAAAAGGGGAGGGGTTTTGTTTAGAAAACGAATAATTATGTGTAACTTTCAACTCCCAGGACCGATTTCAACCAAATTTTGCACACATATTCACTATGAGAAGCCGATCATATGGGTAATTTGGGAAAGGAGGGAGGGGTATTGTTCAGAAAACGGAAAATTCAGTGTAACTTCTGAACCCCTGTACCGATTTCAACCAAATTTGGTACACACATTCTCTATCCTAAGGAAAAGATAATAAAGGGGGTGGAATGGTCATTGGAATAAAAAGGTAGGGGAAGGGGTTGTCTTTAGAAAACGAGCAATTCAGTGTAATCCACAACCCCCAGGACCAATTCCAACCAAATTTGGTACACATATGCTCTATTTTTGTTTATTGAGAGGTCAAGGAATGTCGCTGAAAAATGCAAAAACCAAGCAACAAAAGAGAATAGCGATAACTCTTTGTTCTCATCTGCAGATGATATAGACATTGTTGGGCTCCATTTTATTTGCAACAAACGTCTTCGCCCGCACGCCCTCGGACGATTCGACCTTGCCCGAGTCCGCGAATCCTTGGGCCTCAGTCTGGGTAGACCTCGACTCCACGGATTTCACGGGTTTACACTTGGCCGTCCCGACCAAGCTTGGCCCTCTCCAGCTTGGCGTCCAACATCGACTTTCGAAGTTTCAGCAAGCTCCTCTTGAGGTCCTTACTGATATTATGCTTCGATGACGCAAAGTCGATGATGGCGTTCAGCTGTTCCGTCGCCACCTCGAAGGCCGAAAGCCCATCGCGTTTGCGGTTCATCGCCTCCACAAGCCATGGGCCGTCCATAACCTCTACCGGCGTAGCCGAGGAGAAGCTTAAGTGACCCACGCTGGCGCTGCGCATTGAGCTGCCGATTATTGCCTCTGGCCTCCTAGGCGAAGACCTGAACAACCCACCTCTTGCGAAGGGGTTGTCGCCTACGCTACTACCACTAATTGAAGAATTGACTTGGTTTTCCATTTTGGTCCCACGAGTTGCTCGGGAAAAGAGGTCCACCACGCCAGAGCCCAGCATGACGCGGAAAGGGACAATTACTGTTGAGGGTGACCAGGTACCCCACAGGCTCTGTTAGAGGCTTAGCTCATTATTTCAACCCCCTGGCCATGCATCCCCTCGGCACGGGTCGCTTAACGCCTTGGGATTAGGGGTTAGGGACGATGGTCCCTTTGGTCGCACCCCCTTACTCTAGCTGATGTCAGAAGGACAACAGTGCCCAGGCTGCACTATAGCACTTAGCTGGCGGTCGATTGTCATCGGAAGACCCGTGGAAGCGTGAGATTGGAACTTATGCAGTGTAGGTCGCTTCTTCCCAGATGTCAACCTACCATTTCGCATGTCTGTGTAAATGTTTGACTATGTTTGTGTATGTGTGAGCGCATGAAATCTTGCTCATTTTTCAGGCACTTTACCATCAACCGATTTGTTTGGAACAAGTTACATCCGTCATGTAATCCTGTGCCATTTTTTTCTATTTTAAATTGGCATTTTTTTCGCCAAAACGCTTAAAAAGTCTTGCCAATTTTCCAAGCACTTACAATAAACCAATTAGCTTTTGACAAGTTGTTTTTGAGGGGGAATCCTGTCCTATTGTTTCCTATAGCTAAATTAGCCAAATCGGACAGTAGGCTCGGAACTTATGACCGAAATTCTTCTTCTTCTTCTTCGTTAGCATTACATCCCCCACTGAGACATTGCCGCCTAGCAGCGTAGTGTTCATTAAGCACTTCCACAGTTATTAACCGCGAGGTTTCTAAGTCAAGTTACCATTTATGCATTCGTATATCATGAGGCTAGCACGATCATATTTTTATGCCCAGGGAAGTCGAGACAATTTCCAAGCCGAAAATTATCTAGACCGGCACCGGGAATCGAACCCAGCCACCCTCAGCATGGTCTTGCTTTGTAACCGCGCATTATACCGCACGGCTAAGGAGGGTCCCATGACCGAAATTCTATTTTCTACTATTATTTCTACTACTATTTTCAAGAAACTTTATACATAAAATGAATTTTTGTCTGGCTGACCCATATACACTCGGAAACTACTGAAAAGATCTACAAAAAAATGTATTCAGGCGTATTCCGTACAGGTGAAAGTTTATAATATGGTTCTGAAAGAGGTCTCCCATACAAATGAAACACAAATTTTCACATAACTCGAAAACTAATCCAGGAAATGGAATCAAATATGACATGCTTTTGATGACATGAAATGTTTGTATGATGGTTCGTGATCTCCCCTTTCTAGAAGGGAAAAATTTATGCATAACTCGAGAACCAATCCAGCACATGGAATCAAAATTGACATGCGAAGATTATTTGAAGGCAAGATATGTTTCTTAGATGATTCGCTCGGAAAGTGGGGGCTCATATACAAATGAAACACAGATTTCTGCAAAACTCGAGAACTAATGTAGCTAAAGGATCGGATTATGGCATGTGGACAAAACAGGAGTTTTTATGTTTGCTTTGCGATTTCATTTGACCCTTCTGAATACTTCATCTTGGGCGAGATGAAGTTCGACGGGTCAGCTGGTATTCCATAACAAAGCGGCGGAGCAACTGCAATGTTCATGAAAGTGAGTGTTTTGCAATTGCGTTTATTTATCTTAAATTTTTCGATAATTATTATTCTTCTTGAATTAAAATTCCGTAGACGTAATTGACGCCTAGAAATATTATTCCAACAGCCAGCCATCGCAAATAAATAAAAATCGTTGGCCTAAATATTAATATTTGAAAACCATTTATTGGACTAATTGGACATCGGGGTAAGCTATTCATAGCCAACTTTCTAGAATCAATTTAGGGTGTGAGTTAGTAGATGACGATTTCTGCTATGAGGACAAGCGTTTTCAACGGCACACCACTCAATACAGAAGTAACAACCAAAGACGCCGCAAAGCTGAAATAAATGGATGATAGATTTATATTAGGATACCGACAGGCTTCTGTTTTAAAATATCCTACACTTTTATAAACTAGGTATGCATAAGAGGTAAAATATATAAACATTAGAAAATAAAAGGGAATAATACGCAAAATACCTCAGGTATAGCATACGCAGAATTTTTTTTCGATCTTCTTCTTCATTGGCATTACATCACCCCCTGGGACATTGCAACCTCGCTGCTTAGTGTTCATTAAGCACTTCCACAGTTATTAACTGCGAGGTTTTTAAGCCAAGTTACCATTTCTGCATTTGTATATCATGAGGCTAACACGATGATACTTTTATGCCCAAGGAAGTGGAGACAATTTCCAATCCGAAAATTGTCTAGAGCGGCACCGAGAATCGAATCCAGCCGCTTTCAGCATGGTCTTGCCTTGTAGCCGCGCATCTTACCGCACGGCTAAGGAGGGCCCCTCTTATTCGTGCATAATGCATAATAATTTTTGGTATTATTTTTTGATATTTGGCACATTAGCAGCGTTGGTATGAACACTTCGGTTTTTTAGGTCGTCGCTCCTTTTCGGGATTCTATTAAAAAAAAATGACGCAAAAGTTAGTAAAGCCTTGATTATTAAATTTTTGAAATTCATTCACAATTTAACTTTAAATAGGATCATTCAAAGTTATTTTGTAATGAAATTGCTATAGCATTATTCCATATATGAATACAGCTATTCCATGAAAAAGGAATGGAATCGAAAAAAAGTTCTCCATTTTTGCTCAAAATGCGAATGAATGATCTCTACCGAAAATAATCACACCCGTGTTTTTGCCTTTCTCGTATACTAAGTATACGTAAAGGCTATATGATCACTCCAAAACCAAACTTTTGATAGAAGGCTCGGAGACCCATAGTATTATATACCAATCGACGAATTGAGGTGATGTCTGTTTGTGTGTATGTATGTATGTGTGTGTTTATGTGTACAAATTTTGTAGACAAACTTTTTGGAACTAAGCATTACCCGATTTACTCGCAACAAGTTGCATTCGACGGGGAATGCGGTCCCATTGTTTGCTATTGAAAATTGGCCTGATCGGACATTGCATTTCGGAATTATTGAAAAATCATTGTTTTTTTCCCAAGGGTCCCCCCCCCCCATTTTACGATGCACGAGAAAGGCATCATCGCCGCTAGGTGGATTAATCTGGTGGTTTTGTTTTGCTCTTGCTTTTAACCATTTTCAGAATAGGATGGGTCAAAAACCGGCAAAGCCAAAAAAAATATCATAACTTTTGAACCAATGGGCTGATTTGCAATCTTTTGGCACGAATGAAAAGATTTTCAATTATTGATTTTAGATAAAATATCTTTCAAGGAAAATAGCCTTAAGATATTTAAATAATCAACATATCTGAATTTTTTATTTTCAACCTTTTGGACTACTCCGACTGCACTTTTTTTAGTTTTGACTTTCTCGTATACAAAGTATACGTAAAGGCTATATGTTCGCTCCAAAAACGAACTTTTTATAGGAGACCTGGAGATCCATAGTGCTATATACCGATCGACTCAGCTCGACGAATTGAAGTGATGTCTGTGTGTGTATGTGAGTGCGCAAAATAATCTCACTCATTTTTCAGGCACTTACTATTAACCGATTTGCTCGCAACAAGTTGCATTCGACGCGGAATCTTGTCCCATTATTTCGTATTGAAAATTGGCCGAATCGGACTATGGGCTTTGGAGTTATGGCCAAAATATATTTTTTTACAACAAAAATTCTCACTCACTTTTTAGACACTTACTCTTAGCTGATTTACTCGTAACAAGTTTCATTCAACGCAGAATCATGTCCCATTGTTTCGTATTGAAAATTGGACAGATCGGACTATGGGTTTCGAAGTTATGGCCAAAATCCACTTTTTCACATGATAAACACGTACAAAATTCTCACTCATTTTTCAGGCACTTATCCTTAACCGATTTGTTTCGTTCGACGCGAAATCCTGTCCCATTGTTTAGTATTGAAAATTGGTCGAATCGAACTATGGGATTCGAAGTAATGGCCAAAATACATTTGTTGACAAGAAAAAATCTCACTCATTTTTTAGGCACTTACTTTTAGCCGATTTGCCTGCAACAAGTTGCATTCGACGCAGAATCTTGTTCCATTGTTTCGTATTGAAAATTAAACAGTTCGGTATTAAACAGATATGGGCAAAGTTTTTTTTTTGCCTTTTTGCCTTTCTCGTATACAAAGTATACGTAAAGGCTATATGTTCGCTCCAAAAATGAACTTTTTATAGGAGGCCCGGAGACCCATAGTGTTATATACCAATCGACTCAGCTCGACGAATTGAGGTGATGTCTGTGTGTGTGTGTGTGTGTGTGTGTGTGTGTGTGTGTGTGTGTGTGTGTGTGTGTGTGTGTGTGTGTGTGTGTGTGTGTGTTTTTTTTTTTTTTATGAGAGTTAAAGGCCATCAAAAATCTGCGCGACAGACACCTCGAGCATCCACACTATGCTCGAAGGCGAACAGGGATGGGCTCCTCCCGACCTGCTAAAAATGTGCCTCCCGGATAAACCGGGTCCCTTATCCTCCTTGCCTCGATCCCCCCGGGACCACGGGATGCTGCGACTACTTCGGGGGGGTCTGTGCTCATGCACTTCTTCTAAACTTCCGGCCCCTAGCTTAGGCTAGTTCGCCGACTGGCTTGCTGAGATCCACTGCTACGTTGTCTCGATCCCTCGGCGGTTGTGCCACAAACTTCCTCACTCGAATCCTCCTGACTTCCCCCGGCGTCGAGGGTGGTCCACCAGTTCCGGTGAAGGAAACTTCCGCACTGATGGTGCCCCGACTACCGGCGGCTATCGCAGGGGACGCTTTTGCGCATTGCACCTACTTCGTCTTCGGGTTGCAGAGGTGGTCCGACAGTTCCGGTGGTGGATAACGTCCGCACTGGCGGTGCCCTACATACCCGAAGCACTCCCTTCTTCTTTCTTCTTTCTTCAGCAGGTTGACGGTTCGAGTGCCGAGGTCGGTCCAACGATTCCGGTTGGCAGAAGACTTCCGGTTCGCTGGCGCCCCGACGACTCGAGACCAAACACTGCTCACTGTGCTGGATTTTGCTCCAAACCGGCGCTTACTTGCTGGTCCCTTCTCCATCGACGCTGCAGCTCTGACATTATTTGTGTCACGACTCTGGTTACCGCATGCCACGTACCTTCATCGCGACACATTCGCTCTGCGATGTTGTCTGCCCTTATGGCAGGCATTCTCCTACGTGCCTCCGCAAACCTCCGGCAGTCGAATATCACGTGCTCTGAAGTCTCCTCTACGTTGATACACGCCGGACAGAATGGTGATGACGCATGGCCACACCGGTGCAAATATTGGCGGAAACAACCGTGTCCGGACAGGAACTGTGTGAGGTAAAAGTTCACCTCACCATGCTCCCTGTTCACCCACGTCGACACATTGGGGATGAGCCGATGGGTCCACCTTCCATTATTCGCATTGTCCCACTCCTGCTGCCACTTCACCATAGAGTCCAGTCTCATCGTCTCCCTCACATTTCTGGTACCTCTCCGTTGGTAGCACTCGATATCCTCTGCTAAGGTTATGCAGATTGGAATCATCCCTGCGATAACGCAAACTGCCTCTGACGAAATGGTTCGGTACGCACTCGCCACTCGAATGGCCATTAGATGAAACACGCTATTCAACTTCCTGCGATTACGTTTCGTCTTGAGCGCAGCTCCCCAGGCTGGAACGCCGTACCTAAGTATTGAGGATGATACTGACGCCAGAAGACGCCTACAGCTGCCTCTCGGTCCGCCAACGTTCGGCATGATCCTAGCAAGCGCACTGACCATCTTAGCCGCCTTCTCGCAGGAATAGTCCACATGGGTGTTGAAATTCAAATGGTCGTCGATCATCACTCCTAGGTGTCTCAAAGCCCGCACGGACGGTATGTCGTGCTCTCCGACGATAATCTGCATTCGCTGTATGATTCGGCAGTTGCTGACCAGCATCACTTCTGTTTTGTGGTGAGCAAGCTGACCCCATTCATCCAGTTTTCAACTGCGTCGGTCGTCTCCGCCACCAGCATATCTACCTCTTCCAGCGACTCTCCGGTTATCGTTAGAACGACATCATCCGCGAATCCGAAGATCTGCACGCCTTTGGGCAACTTCAGCTTTAGCACTCCGTTGTACATAACGTTCCACAGCATTGGGCCAAGTATGGAGCCTTGCGGAACACCCGCCGTAACCCTAATCGACTTCTGCCCCGAGTTCGTATCGTAGACCAGAATCCGGTTTTCGAAGTAGCTCTTAAGGATTCTACACAAATAGCCAGGAACCCGCATTCCATGCAGCGCTACGGCGATGGCCTCCCAGCTGGCACTGTTGAACGCGTTTTGACGTCAATTGTTACTACGGCGCAGAACCGATTGCCGCACCTCTTTTTTCCGGGATGCTTTCTCTGCAACTTCAACGACCGCCTTAATTGCATCCACCGTCGATCTGCCTTTTCGGAATCCAAACTGCTTCTCCGACAAGCCGATCTCGCCCTCCGTGAACTGCGTCAGCCTGTTAAGGATAATCCTTTCCAGAAGCTTCCCCAGTGTATCCAGCAGGCATATGGGCCTATACGAAGCTGGACTCCCCAACGGTTTTCCTGGTTTCGGCAGTAACACCAGTTTCTGAATCTTCCACTTATTCGGAAAGTAACCATCTGCTAGGCATTTCTGCAGCACCATCCTGAACAAATCTGGAAACGCCAGTATCGCAGTTTTTAAAGCCACATTTGGAATTCCATCCGGACCCGGAGCTTTCTTCTTCTTCAGACCTTTCGCCACTGATGACAGCTCGTCGTTGGAGACTTGCATACCTGCAATGGTGACACGGTCTTCATCTTCGTCGCTGGACCCTTGATTTTCGTTATTGCCACCCGATAAGCATTGCCCCAAGGATCAGCGTCAGCTTCTTGGCACAACTGCTTGAAGCAGTTGGACTTGCTGACTTTGATCTCCCGTTTGAAAGCCGCTCTAGCTTCCCGGAAAACTATCTTACGTTCTTCTCTTACCGTTTCAGACCTTGCCCTCTGAAAACGTCTCCTGGCCCTGAGACAGGCAGCACGAAGATTGGCAAGAGATTCGTTCCACCAGTAATTTGGGCGTCGGCTGTCCAATGGCTCCAGTTTCCTTGGCATCGACGCATCGCAAGCCCTCGCTAACGTTTCCGTCAGTTCATCTGCTTCCAGATTTGTTGCGCCGCTGTCAACTCGAAGTGCTTCGATGAAAAGCTCCTTGTCAAAGTCCTTCGTTTTCCATCTTTGCCCGGTAGTCCTTATCCCTCTCCGCGTCGTCGGTAGCCGTGTTCCAACACTATACCGGATAGCTTGGTGATCACTATGAGTGTAGTCCTCACAAACTCTCCAGTTCATGTTTCTCACCAGCGACGGGCTGCAAAACGTCACGTCAATGATGGACTCCCTGCTGTCTCTGCGAAATGTACTAACGGTACCTTCGTTGCACAGTCTGACTTCCAGCTTTGCAAGCGCCTCCAGCAAACTGTAACCTCTGGCGTTGGTCAGCCTGCTCCCCCAATCCACTGCCCAAGCATTGAAGTCGCCTCCGATGATTGCGGGTTTAAGGCCGATCAGCTTCTCCGTGAGTGCATCCAGCATCCGGTTATACTGCTCTAAAGTCCACCGTGGGGGTGCGTAGCAGCTACACACGAAGATCCCGTTGATTTTGGCGACAACAAAACCTTCGTTAGAGCTGTCTACCACCTCTTGGATAGGGAATCTGCCCATCACTTGGATAGCCGCAATCCCCGTAGCATCCGCCACCCAGTTGCCGTTGTCAGAAGGGATCCGGTACGGCTCAGCAATAATTGCCACGTCGCACATTGCTTCTGTTGACGACTGCCACAACAGTTGCTGTGCGGTGTCGCAATGATTGAGATTCAACTGGATGATCTCCATTAATCCCGGCCCGCCATCGCCTTCTTGTATGCAGGGCATTGGAAGCCACCCGTCGTGTGGTCGTTTCCATCCTCCGGTTTGCAGAGCAGGCATCGCGGTTGCTTCGTACAGTCCCTAGCAACGTGTCCTTCTTCGCCACATTTTCTACATAGACCGGATCTATCCGGACCTTTGCAGTTTCGCGCCTGGTGTCCAAACGCCATGCATTTGAAGCATCGCTCCACCTCTTTGGTGACCCGCGGAGTGAGTCTCAACGGGCACACCGACCATCCGACTTTCACCTTGCCCACCTCCACCATTTTGTTAGCAGCAACTGCTGTTAATCGTATCGCTGCTACTTACGTACCGCCGTACGCTTTCCTCAGCCGGATCGTCAACTGCACCTCACTCAGCATACATAGCAAGAATAGAGCCTCCCTCAGTTCGGCTGCCAACGTAATCTCGTCCAGGTCTCTGTACTCGACTGCTGCCTCCTGTGCTCCTACGTTTGCTTAAATGCCCAAGGAATTGGCAACGAGCTCCCGGAAGGCCGTGCTTTTGCTCATAGGATCTTTTTTCAGCTCGAACAGCAACTCCGCCTTCTGGGTACGCCTAGTCCTCACTACTTTCTAGTCCTTGAGCTCCGGGTTTTCTCTCACTTTCCTTAAGATTGCTGCATACGTCGTCCTATCGCTCGCTTCGATGATCAAGGCGTCGCCCTTGACCCTCTCCTGAGGAGATCGACGTTTTTCTTTCTTCTTCTGTTCCTTCTTATTTTCTACAGTCACCTTCTGCTTCTTCCTCTTCTCTCGCTGGCTTTCTACGGTTTGCCATTCACCGTTCTTGGCGCCATCCTTTAGTACGTTAGCACAATCGTGCACGTTCCGTTGCTTCTTCGGGACTTCCTGCTCCCCTGGCGAGTCCCTGCTTCGCTTCTCCGTGCGAGTATTTTGGATGCTCATTGGTGTCTGCTGTGTGTCTGCTGTATGCTCCGCTCCCTCTCTCAGTGTTTTTCAGCTGCCTCAGCTCTTTTTTGAGCGCGTTCTGTTCGTGCTCGGCAGCTTTAACGGCGGATTTGATGCTCGTCACTAGAACCTTTATCTTAGTGTGGACATTGTGTTTGTCCTTCACGAAGTCATAAAGCTCGTTGACTCGCTTCCGCACTTCCATCAGGTTGGACCTCCCAAGTTGTAGTTCCTCCTGAATAACACTACTTGCCGATTTTGGTGTGGACACCCTATTCTCGGATCCTAGCTCCTGTTGGCCTGCCTGGTTCTCAGAAGTCTTGACCAAACTGCTGGTACTTGCTACTGCTGCCTGCGCCATCACTGGAGATCGCTGCAGCTTCCCACTCTTTGCGAAAACAATCGCTCCGCCTGCTCCTTCGTTGATTTTTGTATTCGTTTCCATGTTAAAAGGGTCCCCCCTCCGGGCCGTTATCTCTACCTGTTGTAGATAGTCGTCTTTTGTGATCCCATGGGTGCCTTTGTAAACAGTGAGGTCCATGCAAGGGTTGACTCCGGTGCCTTATAGCACCGTGTTCAGAGCCGGATCGACGTAGATCAGGAATGTTACATCTGAACCTACTACCCACCAGTCTAGGTGACAGGTGTTGAGCGTTACCGGAGGCCTGCCAGGTTGTTTACCGGGACGGAGGCAGTCAAACCATTAGCCTGCCTGCCGTTTCAAAAAGATGTCACTCTTTTTTACTCAGGAAACAGAATAGCTCGACTGTCAGCCCATATACGCCTAATCCTATCCAAAAACCGAGAATCGTCCAATGTCGTTTGCCGTGACCAGTATACCATAATCAGGATCTTACTGGTATGAATCCTGATGTGCTAGTTGGCACTCCTCTTGGGCTTGTGTGCTTTGAGCGGCGCACGGTCGCTGTGATAGGGCCTGCTTGCAGACACATGCAGCTTTTTATAGAGGTTCAACAGAGCCCACTGTCAAACCCCACCACATCCTAGACAGGCCCCCTAACTCGCAGTGGCCATGGGGAGGGGTCGTCAAGCCCTTGGACAAAGTCCCTGCTGCCCCCGTGTGTGTGTGTGTGTGTGTGTGTGTGTGTGTGTGTGTGTGTGTGTGTGTGTGTGTGTGTGTGTGTGTGTGTGTGTGTGTGTGTGTGTGTGTGTGTGTGTGTGTGTGTGTGTGTGTGTGTCATTTTCAGGCACTTATCCTCAACCGATTTACTCGCAACAAGTTGCATTCGACGCAGGATACTTCACCATTGTTTCCTATTGAAAATAGGTCAGATCGGACTATGGGCTCGGAAGTTATGGCCAAAATACAACTTTTTTATAGAAAAATTGAGTAAAAAAATGTCACTCATTTTTCAGGAACTTATCCTTAACCGATTTACTCGCAACAAGTTGCATTCGACGCAGGATACTCTGGCATTGTTTCCTGTTGCCAGATCGGACTATGGGCTCAAGAGTAATGGCCAAAATACTATTTTTATAATGCACGAGAAAGGCACCTTCACCGCTAGGTGGATTAATCTGGGTTTTTTTATACATACAGTCAAAAAATTGGATAGGTCCACCAAGCCGTTTTTGAGCTACATTATTTAAAAATTTCTGTTTTTTGCTTATATTCACATGGAATCAGGCTTGAAAATATTCGGCACCACTAGATGAAGGTGATGTTTTATTATTTCATTTTTTTATTTTCTTCCTTCCTTGAAATCGATCTCACTTTCCCTAAGAGGGAGAAGAGTAAACAACAGAACTCACATCACCCAGTGCGCCATGAATATGAAATTCATCACAGTAAAATGTACACATTCACCCAGCAAATGACAAAATATCACCACGCGTTTACATGGGGCATTCACATTCAAGTAGTAACGCTTGAACTGAGAAGCTTGTCAGAGCGGCTTGTGTTGGGTTGAACGCTAAATTGAATGGTTGGTGCTGGAATGATTTTTCGGCTGTCCTACAGTCGCACTCACGACGGTGGCGATGAGATTGACTGTAGAATATGCTGAGATCCATGTATTTCACTGCATTCACTTTGACATATTTCAACCCTGCATGGAATGACATGCGTCTACATCACTTCAAAATGCCAATTAGTTAAATAAAGTTGTCGAGCTTGAACTTACCAAACAAATTAAAGTACTTCAAAAATGCATGATTGGTCTCATTTGCAATGTTGGTTTTATGATAATGTGCCCGTCAAAAATACATATACAAAAAAGGTGTTAAACAAAATGTTTTCTAGCTTTCATGACTTTTTAACCAATATACTGATTTGCCACCTTTTGTCACGAATGAAAATATTTTCAGTTATAGAATTTGGAGAAAACACAACTGGAGAAAATAGTAAGATAGAAAATACTTGATTTTTTTTTATTTTCAACCTTCTGGATCACAACGACTATATTTTTTATTTTTTAAATGAAAATTTCAACGTACAGTCAAAACATTGGAAAGGTTAACCAAGCCGTTTTTGAGCCACATTGTTTTTTTTTTAAATTTAGTTTTTTTCTTATATAAGGTACGGCAAGGAACGGTCATGCGTCTCCATCACTTCAAAATGGTGGAACTGAATCAGTTAATTAAAGTTGTCGACCTTCTCGAGCACCACATATCAGGAAAAAAATGTTGCAGCAACTTTATAGTGACTAAATCTGGTCACATATGAGTTGTCGTAACCCATGTGGAACACGCGTGCTGCAAGGGTTGTAACTGACCAAACATATTAAAGTTTTCATTGTTGATTTTATGATAAAATGTCCGTCAAAAATACGTTGAGGAATTGAATATTTAATCTCTAAGAGGCGACACTTTTACAAGTCCAGATTTACTCAGTATGCTTTAAAATAAAAGTCAATATTTTCAATTCTACAAAAAAAAAAAAAAATTTAAGGCACTTTTCTTCACACGACAACGAAAACCGTTTCTCGAAAATGTAATGCTCATTTTGAGGTTTAAAGTGATGGAATGATTGTGTCCCAGGTATTTGCTTTAACTTAATATAACGGTTTTTTTCTCCATTGCTTTGTAATCTTTTTCGAGACAAAATCGTAGTTTATTTTGAAATAGCCTAAACTGTAAACGAACAGTAGTTATAAGATGGCCTTGTAAAATTGCTTTCGCAGCGTTTCGTTTTATACAGTTTGGGGGTAAGCTTCCTATTCCTTTCACACCATACATGGCAGCTGGAGCATTGAAGCTTCATTTTGCGAAAGGTTTTAATTTGACTCAATGACTCAATAAATAAACACGAAATTTATTACTGTGCAAATTCAATCTTCGGATTCTTAAGCACTTTCTGCCATAAAATCAACCTATATTCGGTTTGTTTTGTGTCTTGTAAAAAAATCTTGTATCGCAGAGTATTAGTTGAATGTGCATTTACGCTGCGGTTAAATATATTTTATGGTAAAAATCTGAACTTGTAAAAGTTTTACTCAGAGATCAAAATTGCATCCATTTGCAATGGACACATTATCATAAAATCAACATTGAACATGAGACCAATCATGCATTCTTGAAATACTTTATTATGTTTGGTCAGTTACAAGCTCGACAACTTTATTCAACTGATTGGCATTTCGAAGTGATGGAGACGCATGCCATTCCATGCGTATATAAGCAAAAAACTTAAATTTTCAAAAAAAAGTAGCTT
Organism: Armigeres subalbatus; assembly: GCF_024139115.2. Taxonomy (NCBI): domain Eukaryota; kingdom Metazoa; phylum Arthropoda; class Insecta; order Diptera; family Culicidae; genus Armigeres; species Armigeres subalbatus. Next base: position 92,256,114 of record NC_085140.1, on the reverse strand, counting down.
AAAAACGGATAGGTAGACCTTCCAATTTTTTGACTGTATGTGTAAAATTTGAATTGAATTTTCATTTAAAAAATTAATGGTCCACAAGGTGGAGAACAAAAAATATCAGATATTTTGATTATTTAAACATTATTTAAGGCTTACTATTTTCTTTGAACGATATTTTTTCATTCATGTCAAAAGATTGCAAATTGGTTCAAAAGTTATGAAAGGTTTGAATTTTTTTTAGGGAAACGCTGTTTCTTGGACCAACTTATTCTGAAAATGGCCACCCTAAGAGCGAAACAAAAAAATACAGGTCTAATTATTTTCGGTAGAGATCATTTATTCACATTTTGAGCAAAAAAGGAAACTTTTTTTTTGACTCTGAGTGTGTGTTGGCTCTTGTTTCGGACGGCAGAACGATCGCGCGATTTGCCGAAATTTTGTGTTTTGCATTGCGCGGCCGGTAATAAATTTAATCAGTTCAGTGCGTGTTGGCTCTTGTTTCGGACAGCAGAACGATCGCGCGATTTGCCGAAATTTTTATAGTTTTTATACCAGTCAACTGTCAAAAAAATAAAACTGGTATAAGGCTCCGTTCTATTTTCTGCAGATTTGAACCACGATTGAATCACGAGATTCAAATATTTTTCAATTGTTTTGGTGTATGGATGCGTCATTTTATCTACGGATTAATCCACTTTGCAATTCCGGCGCCTTTCTTGGCAGTAACATAATGATTTCAATTAATTGAAAATTTGAAAAACATGAATAGAACACTGCTGGGGAAACCAGCGAGTTTGTTCTATTTTGCTCCAGATTCAAACTAGAATAGTGGTCGAAAATTTTCACCCTAAGCAGATAGTTCGCGCGGCCGAGTGAGTAAACAATTGGTGCGTGATCGAACGTGTTTCAGGTAGGATTTAGAACATTCGTAAAATCCGAGTTTTCGGTTCTGATTTCAATGTTCGGTGAATAAGTGTGCGGTTGAACGTGTTTTGCATATAATGCGAAACATTTGTAAAATCCAGGTTACTTTGTCCTCCTTTTGACGGTTCGTAAGTAAATTGATGAATATATTTTAATATTTTTTCAGCATATACTGTTATTGACAAACGCTCTGAATTGTCGAATAGAGCTCCCTATTATTCACCCCACCCACTAACAACAATTTTCCTTCCTGAGTTTTCTATGAAGGTAGTATGGGTTCCCTGCATCTTCGCTAGTAGATGTTGAACTAACATTCCTTCCCTTCCTTCCGTGATTACGGTACTAATCCCAAGTACCAATTTGCGACAATATACAGTAGATTGCTCAATTGAGCATTGTATAGCCACCTACGATTTGTACAATCACATATGCTATGCTATGCTAGAAGGAAAACTTTTTTTTCATGGAATCGCTGAATATGTACAAGATACAGTGATGATCCGATTTTTACATGTTAAAATTTTGTCTGCTTCTGATTTCCTCTACACTTAGTTGTATAACAGTTTTGATATGATTTCTTCACGATCCAATTTTTCCAGGTTTTATTGAACAGAATTAAAAATCAGAAATAATACTAAAACAACTAATGATTTTCATTGTCTTTTGCTAATTATGAACTAGTTGACCCCACCATCTTTGTCTCGCCAAAAATTGATCAGTTTTCTGACATAGTTTTTTGCGTACATAATTTATTTATTCTGAAAACAAATCGTTCTTCAGAACAATTTTGCATTTTTTTTACAGTTTTATCATAAAATTTTTCCTATTTATTAAGTAAACAAACAAAAATTGGCAAAAATAAATTTTTAAAATTTAAAAATTCCATACGAATACACAAAAAAACTCCATGAAAGCTGTACAAAAACCATTTCACCGAAACGTTTTAGGTTTGATTTTTAAAGTTTTTAATTTCATCCCAACATTCTTTGTAAATATAAGAAGGAAGCGGATATAATTTTGCAAAAATAGGGTTGTCTATTCTTGAATGATATGTGGTCGATCAAAACCCAACTTTTTTTATTTATATGTATATCGTTTTCCAAAGTATTACAGTTTTATCATAACATTTTTTCCTCGTAAATAGAAGAAGTAAACGAATATAAATTAGCAGCAGTTGATGCGCGGTCGTACAAAAAAATATATATTTTTTTCATATAGATTATTAAAAAAATAGAATTCTTGAGAAAAAAAAATCCTAAATCTTTTGGAAGTCTATAAGACAGTCAAAAACTTGCACCGTAGATACATGTTCCAGCGCTAAGCTATTCATTGCTTTATATTTGTGCTGTTTTGACCTCTCTAAAGAACTTCTTTCGATACATTTTATAATGAGCAAGAAAGGCATCATAACCGCTAGGTGGTTAAATCTGGCTTTTTAATACGAAATATCATGCTACCATGTAAATTCAATAATATTTTTTTGTTTAAAATCTGCTGGCTCAATCTACTACAGTAGCAGACCCAAGTCATTAGACAGAGATAATTCTAATACAAAGCAAGTAAGGTAATGGATGGCTATAATAAAAGCTGAAATATTTAGCTAGTTGCTACATTGATGACTACAATTTTTTGACAGCAATGCTTTCGGGGTAACCTTCCTCCTTCGATCATTAATTGCCTGTGTCTTCATTTTCGGAAAACCCCATACGACAACCTTCATATCAACGAACCTTATATTTTGGAAACAAACAATAAAGCGCCATGCTTCAGTGCTCCCCTTTTGAAAATTACCCACATCGTCCCAAATTGATCACTATTTCACTCACTGAGAACGACGAAAAGTTCAATAATTGCGCGTGCATTGTTATGTATAAGCACATTGTCCACCCAAGTAACGCTCGGATCGTTACACATCGATAAAAGAAATTCATTTCCTGTATCCCTAGCCTGGTAAGACTGGTTTATGGAACAAGTCTTTATGCATCGAACTGAACTTATCCATGTGCGGCATTTCTGCAGCCGGAGATTGGATTTAAAAAAGTTCAATAACTTTTTTCAGCAACAACCAATCGATCCAATTTTAGTTGATTCTGTTTTATGTTCACAACAGTTGAAGTGCAAGGCCGTTCGTGGTTTCCTTCACTCTCACTCTCCATGTACCCTTCCGTAGAGTCACCACAGCACCACTGCAGTGGTTTGTTGGCCGAACTGCTACGTGCTGTCTTGCATGGCTTTGCGGCTCTCAAGCAGTTACGAGCTCTGATTAAATTTAGAATTTGATAAAGAAGTGAAATTTTGAAACTATTCAATGTGAATAATCATAAAAGTGCATTACAATCAACGAATGACTTATTCTTACATAGCAAACCAAATGATGATATTGAAAATAAGAATTTTGAAGCCTTAATAAACATTTTATATTGTGTGTATATCAGCTTGTTCACCGACCGTCTGGATTTCATGGATACATTTTTTTTTGGATAAATGTCCTTTCAGTTGATTTTTTATTATTGTAGATTTAAGAAAATTAAATGATGGCTCATAAAATAAATTTTAAATCTTGATTGATATTGCACCCTTTAACAAATGGACCACTCGCAGTCGCAGCTATAAACCAGTTAATGGCTTTACCGCCGTTATTTACACGTCCCCTCGGAGCGAATGGTTCACAATTTTGCTACAATTCTTCATCGCGCACGCCCAATTTCATCCGGGACAAGCTAGCTGTAGTTGACATTTTTATGCCTCACTCTTTACGGTCCCGTGCGTCGATCTTACAGCATCCAAGTGTTACTCCACCCTTCCTGATCTGAAAATGTCAGAACAATGATGTCTTGGCGGAGTTCGTTCTGCTCTGCTATCCGGTTCTGATATGGACTGATGATGGTGCCTGCCGTTTGTACAAGAGACCACCACAAAAGTGGTGTAGCACGTTTCAAAAGTTTTACGTATAGAATGATTGGCAAGAGATTATTCTCGGCATGATCTCATTATGGGTTCGTAAGTTTTCGGACTAGGTGTAAGGTAATGGCACTATTATTCGTATAGTATCATTTTTTTTCAAATCAATAATTGTTTCACGTTTTGAGTTGATTCATTATGAAGATGATCATTTTTCTAAATGCATATTTCGACCTCTATTTGGTTACATATAGACATCCAATCGATTTAGTATGGGTGAAAAAGCAGATGGGTTGTGTACAAGAAATGATCGCAAGATAGACGGACAACGTAAGGTCATCGTTGCGATTGATTTTGTATATAGTTTCTTCTCGGATCAGTTTTCTCTCATAAGCCTCATGAGCGGACGGTCATGGGTTTGATTCCCAGCCCCTCCACAAAGCGCTTGTCAGTCGCCGGAGGTGCAGCCCAAACGGTGGCGTTTTGGGGTGCGCGTCTGACTAGCACGGTGACGATTGACAAATTGTTCTTCTCGGAGGCATTCCTCCAACGTTCTCCAACGGGATAACGGTCCAAAATGCACCCCTGGGGCAAAATCTCTCATATAATCTGTTGTAGTACATTTATGAACGAATATTATCATTACAATTCATAATTAGTTATCCATCATTGAGCACCATTGGAAAAAAATAGCAAAAAATAGCCTTCATATTCAATCAAATTTAACGATTTGCTATTCTTCCACCACATCCGTAAGATTATAGTTCAATCCATTAAGAAAAAACAAACAACCATGCGTTAACCATCATTTTACAAGTAATTGAGTCATTTTAGACCACCATTCGGGCGTTTTGCCCCAGGCCTATTTTGAAATCATTTTTTAAATGCGTAAGGAATTCATGAAAATCTTATTGTTTTGAGTAGGAGATCATTGTGAAATGTAGCTGGGTTTGTAAATTTTGTACCTATACGTTGAAATGGTTGGGTATTTTTGTTTATATGGGCGAAAACATCGAAAAAGCTTAAGGGGTGCATTTTGGACCGTTCTCCCATATCCGGATAAATGGCAACCGAAACAATGCAACGAGCAATTGGATTCACGATATGGACAAATGGATACAATGAACTCACGATGAGATGGACCCGGCAATAACGAACGTCTAAAAATAGATTCTGTGTATAGATCACGGAACAGTTGCGGTTGTGACACACCGAGTGCCTATCAAATGAAGAAAGAAAAAAAATGCGCGTTTCAAATCACTACAGCCCTCTACACGGAAGAAATAAACTACCCAATAGTGAGTTTAATTCACCCAACCTCGAACATCCGTACGGGAAGCCAAAATTGAGTAAGTAGGGTCGAAGTAGTTTGCCTTTACTCCCATGTTAAAAAAGTACCCAACGGAAAATTTATTGACCCAAATTTAAGTTTAATTCACTCAATTTCGACCTCAGGTAATAAAACTCAAAATTGGCTTCCCGTATTGAACTGGCGTCGTTGGATTGTTTGGCTCTTTTGTTTTTGACAACAAAAGAAAGAGTGGATGAAAGCGAAGAGAAAAAATAACTCAAAAGTAAGTTTAAAAGTACTCAATTTTGGGTACTTTTTTTCTTCCGTGTACGAAATGTAGCGGAACGGCAGAATTTGACAGTTATCCCAAATACCATTGTTTGTTAAATTTTGCTGATTTCATCGTCGTTTTACTGAATTACGTTTAAGAGTGTTAGAAGCGACATAACCAAAATTAATTCCGCTAAATGGACTCTTGTTATATTATTGTCTATCCGGAATAAATTTATACCGCTTTTTATACCGAAGTTGGATTTTTCTCCAGATACAGGCAACTTTCCCAACTTCGGAGTAGTGCGCTGAATTCGCCTAAAGATGCGCTAGACAACGCATCAATTAGTTTGACAAATAAAACTTCGGAAGAAAGTTCGGTTCGGAAGTCCCGACTTCCGAATTCTAAGGTGGTGCTACGCCGACAATATATAGAAGGATATATCAAGACAAAATTTTCAAAACGACTTATCTGCTTATGTAAACAAAGATTCAAACGACGATTTGACGAATCTGATAGCTCTCCCACGCAAACCAACACCATCAACAGGTAGCAGAACCCTTCATCAACCTATTGATGGTGTTGATTTGCGTGGGAGAGCTATCAGATTCGTCAAATCGTCGTTTGAATCTTTGTTTACAAAAGCAGATAAGTCGTTTTGAAAATTTTGTCTTGATATGTGGAGAACAGTTGTTTACTGGGAAATTTCATTCTCGGTAATATTTTCGAGTACACTCCCCCAGCAATTATGGAACTCCCACTATTATGGAACATTTTTGTCAAAAAATAATATTTTAACGATTAAATTCATGATTTTTTTTAGGGTAAATGCATTTATCAGCAATATTAGATATCTACCTAGCGACCATCATAACTTTGACTGATGTAAATGCTTAAACTGCTTTAAATTTGCTTTATTTGACCAGTATTCCTGTATAAATCGTTTCTTAGTCATTTTTTGTGTTAGTAGTACTTAGTACTATATTGCAGCAATTAAAATGAAGGTATAAAAGGAATTGTAATTAATATGTGCAATAAAACAGCGCACAGTGTGCAAAATTGGGATAAAAAACAGACGCAATTCAACCAAGGCCTGTACATCGAGGGTAATACCCATAAAAAATCACAAAAATCCGTAGAATCTGACAGTGGTGACCCCTTGGACGAAAATGTGAAGAAAGTGCCCCGTTTTGACCATTTTGACTATGAATTGAGTATATTTCAACTCGTAAGGTCACATTGAGGGTTAATGCCGTTTTAAACATTGGTTTTACTATCGGAAAGAACCTAATAGTGTATGGTAGCTTTTCATTTTCGTTTGAACACTATAAAGTGTCTCATTTTGCCTAAACTCCCCTATATATTGAAGATATGGTAATGCTACGGACTACACAAATTGAAAACACGAGAGAATCGTCAAAAAATACTAACCTTTGTGAAACACTCTAGAGGATCGAACAGTGTCTAAGCCCAACTTGTTGATACATGGTTAGCGCCTGATTTTGACTGATCTCCCTTATGATGATGATGATGATGATGATGATACTACCATCTATTATAGCAAGGCACCTGCCGATAGCACTGACAATATCTGACAAACGATTTGATCGTAATTATATTATTGTTTATATTTCATCAAACTCCTGTATGAAGGGCCAAAAATGGGTGGGGTGGTTCCATTAACAGAAACACGTTTGCGAATCCACGGGATGAATAGAGAATCTCCTTCCAGAAGAAAGTTCGTACATACAATAAAATAATCTAGCCCTCGTTTCCCAGATTGACCCAATAGATGAGGAGAAGAGCCCGCCCTTTATCCACGAGATGGTTACAACGGGAAGTTGGCGATTCCACTCTTCCTATCCAAATCGCTTCAATCGGGTGCCCTGATAGTACTTTTATATAATCATATAGTTTCGATGTTATTATATACAATGGAATATATACAATGGAATTCTCTCACCGAATTTCCACATGTTTGTCCTGGATCGGCGAGACCGTCTCTTCAATATCAGCATGCTTTATATAAGTAGAATGTCTTCAAGGATGGAAAAGCCAATTATTCGTCGAGGAATATCCTTGTTGAAATCAGGAAATATGTTTCGTTTTGAATTGTAAATTTAGAATAGAATTCTTGAATCCTGAATAGATGAGATAAGAAGAATACAAGCAGAGTAAGAACTGTGTATTAACTCTAAAATCACCGTCAGAAATTGCTTAGAAAAAATGATGAACTTTCCAGAATGACCATTTTTACGAACGTTTCGGTCAGATGAGTGAGAACTGCGAATCAACTCCAAGGTTATTGTCAGAAATGATATTAAAAACCGCCAGCTCTCCTAATCGCTCCCTCGAGCGCTATATTGAACAGTAGATTCGAGAGTGCATCACCCTGCTTTAATCCATCTAAGGTAACAAATGACGTCGATATTTCATCCGCACCCCTTACACTTGATTTCGATCCGTCTAACGTTATACGAATCAGCCGTATCAGTTTCGCCGGAAAACCATGTTCAAGCATAATTTGCCATAATTCATTCCGTTTCACTGAATCGTACGCCGCCTTGAAATCAATAAACAGATGATGTGTCTGCAAGTTGTACTCCCGGAATTTATCAAGGATTTGTCTCAGGGTAAACATTTGATCCGTCGTTGATCGGCCCTCACGAAAACCTGCTTGGTATTCGCCGACGAAGGACTCTTCAAGCGGTCTCAATCTGTTGAACAGAATACGGGACATAATTTGGTACGCCGATTAAGGAGGGTTATTCCTCGGTAATTGGCGCACTCCAGTCTGTGCCCTTTCTTAAAGAGAGGGCAAATGAGGCCGTCCAACCAGCTAGCAGGCATTTCCTCGTCTACCCATATTTTCGACATAATATGGTGCAGAACTTCATAAAGCGCCTCACTGCCATGTTTGAGAAGTTCAGCCCCTTTAATAGCTTTTTTAACCTCATCTAGTGTAGGTGACTCCACAGCTTGTCCATCGTCGCTAACATTTATTCTGTTCACCGATGCATTGTCACTTCCACTATTCAACAAAGTTTCGAAGTGTTGCTTCCACCTGGCAGCCACTTCGGTTTTATCTGTCAGCAAATTCCCTTGTTGGTCGTTGCACATGACGGCAGATGGCGCTGTCTTTCTCCGCACGCCATTGACAGACTCATAAAACCTCCGCATATCGTTCAAACTATACACATCAGGAAACTTGGCAAAGCGAAATAGAAAGCCCAGCTTTGAAGATGTCTTTCGAACAATGTATGCTACGTTTTCTAGACTAGCTGATCAAATCAAGAAGGTCCTTCACTGAGAATTCGCATTAAAGCTGCTTGCCTACTACCAAAGCGTAGTCGACCTGAAATCGCGAATGTTTGCGGCCAAAAAATATGAACCAACTTTCCGCGGCAATCGAAGTGATTGAAAAATGGTTATCACTCCCCTGAAAAATAAGTTGCTGACAAGCAGACAATATTTCTAAAATCTTCAACTTAAAACGTCAACGGGCTTAAAACAGATTCCTGTAGAGTGTAGATGATTCTCAGAACAACTCCCAGAATAATAATTTCCGGAGTTTATTGTCGGGCAGACATATTTGTTGTGTGCAAAAAAGGTATATACACTGACCCCACAATCATGAGTCACACACTAATGTGGGTCATTTCCATTTGATCAACATGCAAAATGGAGTGACTAATGAATGTTACAGAGTGACCCATATATGTGGGATCAGTGTAGTGCGTTGCTCATTTTTCGAGCTAAATCTGAAAGTTCGTGGCAGATACTTTATTCAAATAACAAAAGAGACTTATGCTTACACGGGGCTATTTTTCTCTTCTTATTGGCCGTACGCTTCTCTGGGACCAAAAATAATTATTGTAATTTGGAAAAATAAGATTTTATTTAAATCTATCTTACCTAATATCATTATGTATACCGTTAATAAAACATTTTAGTAATGTTTTTGAATAATAGTCTCAAAGAGATTGAAAAAGCTGATGAATAAACTTTAATGTAGTAGTGTTTGGAAGAGAATCATCTTCCAGAGGAATTCAAAAATCGTCATTATCAAGAATTGTAAAAAAAAAACAAAATTTACATATATGTGAATATAGAGATAAGGGTTCTTTCACAAATTACGTAACGCTAAATTTTATGATTTTGGACTCCCTCCCCCAAGTAACATTTTTCGTATGAATGGTTATTTTTTTTGTATGGATCGTAACTCTCGGCCTGACCCCCTCTCTCCTCCTACAGCGTTACGTAATTTGTGAAAGGCCCCTAAGAGCTAAAAATAAACGTTAAGTAAAACATGAGAAAGGTTAATAGCAATGGATAACAATATTATACTTAATAAACTCCTTGGGGGAGAGTTTTTTCGTCCGTCAGTCCTTAATCCGCTGCAAAAGCCACGGGAAATCCAAAAGGGGCTTCAATTAATTTTCCCAATGCGCTCGAAAACCTTCATCCAATTGTATTCTTCATTCATTTGTCGGTCTTTATTTGCACAAAATATAACTTTGAATTAATGTTGACGTATTTTTTCGCCCGTAGGGGTAGCGGGGGTAAAGTGAACAGGCGGGGTAAAGTGGGTAACTGCTTGTTTATCCCCTATTTATGGATTTATCGTATAATTTTCCATGCTACACCATAAATTAGGCATTTCATGCTCTCCGAGCTATTTCAAATCATGAAATATATATTTAATAGCTAGATTTTAACAAAATTCTACGCGCTTTCGCAAAATGCTTGTTTGATGTAATTTCGGCACTGTTGCATTTAAGCCATGAAAACTTGGAGTTGGTAGTTCTAAACCAAAATATCGTTCACATCGTTCATTTTGCTTGTTATGAAGCGGAACTGGTTGATATAAGATAGTTTTTTAACTTTTTTCTTAGTTTAGGTGTTATTTGAAAAACATGTAGCCATGGGGGTAAATTGGTCATGTCACCTGGGGGTAAAGTGAGCAATGTTCTGACAGAGAAATGGAGATAAACTAGCCTAAATTTCAACCTTAATCGGTTCGGTTGATAGTGGGATAATCAATCAGGGGTGAATAAAAGGGGGATCTGGTCATTTACGCTCCACACACATTTTCGCACAATTTCTACATTCCTGAGCGAATATTTCCATACAACGCACCTCGTTCATGGAAACATCCATATCTCAGATGATTGTCATCCGATCTGTGATATCCATATATCAATCAACTCAGTAAAAGCTCTAGTTTCTGTAAAAGAGTATATTAATGGCCAACATTTCACCCATTTTAATAATATAGGCGCACAAAATCTCGCATTTCTGACATGCCCTCAAATAATCCGGAATTTCTCCTGCGGCCAGAACATGATTTTTAACCCATTTTTCAAAACTAGATAAATTCCCTGCCAAACCATGCCGAAATCAAAGGAACCTGGTAATATTTCACTCAGCAATGATGAATTGAATATTTAAAACAATCCCGCCCTATCATTTTGACCAAGCCCGGTACGTCTGCTTGTCTGTGATAAAATGAAGGGTTTATACCTTCCAGGTAACATTTTGAATATTATTGAGAATATGTATTTGGTTTAAATTTTTTTGATCGACTTCTTTGCTTTATTTACAATATTGTTTACTTTACCCCGCCGCCTGACCATTTTACCCCGCCCAAAATAAAATTGAACTATTTTGGACTAATTTTAAATGATCAAAAAACATATTTAAATATTTTTTCAAATTTTTTTCACAACAGGCTTTGTTAACCAATAAGATAAGCTTCGACACACATGCATTGAACAATGCAATTTCTTGATAGCCACTTGATAGTCAGCAGCAGTTCTTAGGGTGTCCAATTTACCCCCACCACCCCTATGTCTTTTTGCTGATGCTTATGTGTTTTGGATAGTTTTCCGGCGTATTCCGGTAGTTCCGTTACACTGGAAGCCATTGTGCCGGCACAGTTCTACGATGCAAGAAGTTATGGAGATTTTACAAGATTATAGTCAGGATCACGTTTAACTGAAATGCTATCTTTTTATCACAGCCAGATAAACTCAAAGTTATCTTCTTCTTCTTCTTCTTCTTCTTCTTCTTATTGGCATTACATCCCCACACTGGGACAGAGCCGCCTCGCAGCTTAGTGTTCATTGAGCACTTCCACAGTTATTAACTGCGAGGTTTCTAAGCCAAGTTACCATTTTTGCATTCGTATATCATGAGGCTAACACGATGATACTTTTATGCCCAGGGAAGTCGAGATAATTTCCAATCCGAAAATTGCCTAGACCGGCACCGGGAATCGAACCCAGCCACCCTCAGCATGGTCTTGCTTTGTAGCCGCGCGTCTTACCGCACGGCTAAGGAGGGCCCGTCAATGTTTAATGTACATGGTTATACTATAACAGTTCTGATTCTTCAGAAAAAATATCAACTACACTGATGAAAATAAAAATTTGATTAAAATAATAACTTTTATTCATTCGCAGAAGGCAATAATCAACACAAATGTCCATTTTAGATTAGAAAATTTCGCCGTATTACATATAAATGTTTTAAAAAAGTCGGCATAAAAAAATTTCTAGAAGAATATTCAAATAAACATTATTTTATACTTTGGTTTTAATTTTCGTAGAAATTATATTATTAACCTTTTGTCTGTGCTCTGGGGTCAATATGACCCAGGCCACTTTGAGTGGCTGCCATTTTTTTAGTTTTCAATCGATTCTCCTAATGTTTGGTAGTTTGGTAAAACTCGCCGAAATCTGTCTCCTAGGTGCAAATTCGCTTGAAAAATCTTGAAAATATGCGCTACAGTGAACTTTTTTCAAAAAACTTACGTTGTCTGTGCTCTGGGGTCAAATTGACCCTAAATTGAAATTGCTATAACTTTTTTAATGTTTGGCCAATTATGGATTTTTTGTTTCGAAAGATAATTTAATCATCATCATCGTCGTTACCAAAGATTGACTTTAGGTGGGCGGGTACATCGCGGGGAAGGGTTTTCGTAAAAAAAGGTACAAAAACAGTGATTTTTCATGCTTATTTTACTTATATCTGAAAATCCTACCCATTTTGAACTGCACCTTTTCAAAAAGGTTATGCAAGAAGGTGTGTGTTTTGACATAAGGCATTGATTAGTTTAGAGCTTGGTCGCTAGGTGGCAGTATATTTGAATTCATTAGTTTAGACTACTCAAGTAATTCCGATATATGGAATTTTCCTCATTGTAAATATTCTTATCGCACAAATTTGAAATTTGTAAAGATGACGTCTTCAACAAAGTTCGTCTGGTGGGAATGGACTGTCATGTGACGGAATAAATAATTAGGAAATTTACAAATAGGCGGCGCTAGTGTATTTGCAATATTCTTGCATATTTGAAATATTGCTTTAGCTTGAGAAATCTCATACCTACACCCAAGTTGTATTCGGCAACATTGTTCAGGATGTCCAGGACTACAAAGCGGTGCTCTTTATAATGAGCACTTGTTCCAAGATGCGGCGCTAGTGAGCTGTTATATTTGAGTATATTGTTCCATGTGAGATCTGATGTATTTTGGTTTGTAGCATTTTTGGCAAACATGAATGTTGTGGTAGAGTTCATCAAAAGTTTTCTTTGTATTCAACCTGCTCCAGCGATGCTGCAAATAATAGAATGTGTTCACAGAATATGTTTTAGGTCATCCAAGAAAACCCTGGAATTAAGGCCTTTGGGTCTACATGCGTAACCAAAGATCAGCCAATTTGCCGCCTATTTGTAAAATTCCCAATTATTACTTCCGTCACAAGACAGTCCATTCCCACTAGACGACCTTTGATCAAGACGCCATTTTAACAAATTTTAAATTTGTGCGATAAGCATATTTACGCTGAGGAGATTTCTTTATATCGGAAAATCTTGAGTAGTCTAAAATTATGAATTCAAATATACCACCACCTGGCGGCCAAGTTCTAAACTTATCAACGCCTCATGCCGAAGCACACGCCTTCCTGCATAACCTTTTTAAAAAAAGGTGCAGTTCAAAATGGGTAGGATTTTCGGATATAAGTAAAATAATCATTAGAAATCACTGTTTTTGTACCCTTGTTCACTAAAACCCCTCCCCGCGATGTATCCGCCCACCAATAGTCAATCATTGATTACGACCTGAAAGATGATTACATTATCTTTCGAAACAGCCCCAAAAATCCAAAATCGGCCAAACGATAAAAAAGTTATAGCAATTTCAATTTGGGGTCAATTTGACCCCAGAGCACAGACAACGTAAGTTTTTTTGAGCACAGACAGAAGGTTAAACTTGACTTAGATTCGGAGTTTAGAGTCAAAACAATAAATAATTTTTCGTTGGCGTATATTAGCAGGACCGCCTCTATTTTAGTAGGATTACTGCTCCTTGACTTGTTTTGCCTTTCTCGTATACTAAGTATACGTAAAGGCTATATGTTCACTCCAAAAACAAACTTTTTATAGAAGGCTCGGAGACCCATAGTGTTATATACCAATCGACTCAGCTCGACGAATTGAGGTGATGTCTGTGTGTGTGTGCGTGTGTGTGTGTGTGTGCGCACCAAAAGAGCAAAAAGTTTAGCTCACTTGTTTTGCACTTACCCTCAACCAAACTCGCAACAGGTTGCATTCGACGCAGTATACTGCCCCATTGTTTCCTATTGAAAATTGGCCGGATCGGACTATGGGCTTGGAAGTTATGGCCAAAATACTTTTTCTCATAAAAAAGCGCGTAAAAAAGTCTAGCTCACTTTTAATGCACTTACCCTGAACGGATTCCCTCACAAGAGGCTGCATTCGACGCAGTATCCTGTCCCATTGTTTCCTATTGAAAATTGGACGGATCGGACAATGGGCTTGGTAGTTATGGCCAAAATACTTTTTCTCATAAAAAAAGCGCGTAAAAAAGTTTAGCTCATTTTTAATGCACTTACCCTGAACGGATTCCCTCACAACAGGCTGCATTCGACGCAGTATTCTGCCCCATTGTTTCCTATTGAAAATTGGACGGATCGGACAATGGGCTAGGTAATTATGTCCAAAATACTTTTTCTCAGAAAAAAGCGCGTAAAAAAATCTAGCTTACTTTTAATGCACTTACCCTGAACCGATTTCCTCGCAACAGGTTGCATTCGACGCAGAATCTTGTCTCATTATTTCCCATTGAATATTGGCCCGATCAGACGATTGGCTCAGAAGTAATGCCCAAAATACTATTTTTTACCGCACGAGAAAGGCATCATCACCGCTAGGTGGATTAATCTGGTTTTTTTTATTGTTGTGATTTTTTTCAGCAGTAATCACGCAATTCGGATAATTTTGAGAATTTTCAAAACAGTCTCTATCAAATCCCAGGAGTTTTTAGTTTTTATTTTGTTTTCATTTTGATATCTTTTTTTATTAAACGCCCCCCCCCTTTGACCTTTCGGAGACCAGTAGGACAGAATGTTAATTATATATTTGTAACGGCCTAATTTTCCATAGAAAATAAGGAAGTTTTTAATAAAGAAATCAAGGTATGAGCACTGAGCAGTAAATAAATAAAAAGTTTAACAAATAATGCAAAAGTTCCATAAATAAATCAATATTAGCAATAAACAATAACAATTTTTTGTTCTATTTTCCACAAAGTAATCAGAAAATTTCCATAAAAAATACAAAAAAAGCAATTAATCTGATAAATTTTACCATGAACTTTAAACGCTTTTAAAGAAGGGGTCATCTATGGAAAAATGCTCAGTTTTATTGCTTTTTCATATTTCTTTATGGAAACTTTCATATTTTTGTATTACTCTTTATTGTATTTTTTGTGGAAAATTTTTAATCTGTTGTGGAAAAAAATATTTACTTTGTGGAAAGTTTTGTAATTGTTTATTGATAATATTGGGTTATTTATGGAAATTTAGTATTTTTTCTGTGGAACATTTTGATTTTTTTTATTGGAAATTCTACTTATAATTGAAAATTTTGCCTTTTAAAGTGCTAGTTTATTTTTGTTTTGTGGATTTTTTTTAATTGTATATTTTTAATTGCATTATTTGAGGAAATTTTATATTTATTTATTGCTAATATCCTGATTTCTTTATTGGCAATTTTCTAATTTTTCCTGGCGAGTTTTTATTTGTATAGCTTCCTTTTAATAGTATGTAAGACTTTGTGCAATAATGAGTTGTTTTAGTTCATTTTTTGATTTGAAATGATAAACCACAACTCTAAAGATAATTATGTCCATAAACAGTATTTATGTTTGCCTTTCTCACTCCAAAAAACGATGTTTTGATCGAAAGCCCGAATGCTCGATGATGTTTTTACGAATGAGATTTAGATAATTTCTTAGAATTTTATAATGATTGAGCAGGGTCTATCAACCGATTTTTCACAAACAACATTTCTAAACATTCATTACAATTGTTCATTTGTGCTTCTGTTGTCGTTTTTCTATATTTCATTCTAAAATGTCGAATTAAATATTAATTAAGAATTATGAAACCAAATTCTGCATAACATTGCCAAATTTGACGAAACATGGAACATTCACCATTCACCATTCCTTTTGCCTAAAGAATGCACGGTCCAGAAGATCCGGAATTAACTTTGGTTGAAGGATTTTTTTTATTTCAATTTCTCGAGTTACCCCTTATGTTTATTGAAGTCGCTGCGTTACAGCCCCCGTCCGGCTAATATTGGCAGTAAAGGAGAGCGTAGAACAAGACAGTAGTATGGCAGTGTAGAATAATGTGCGACGAAGTGGCGTGAAACTTCGGCAGCCGCTCACCCGCACACTCTCGGGCTCCGGTCAACGCGAGAGACGACGCAGCCTGTTGCTTGTTGCCGTCTTCGGACCGGGTCCGGATTCTCTACATGCCGTGCGTGGATCGAGCTTTGTGATCTGTTTTCTTGTGCTTGATATAAAAGCGGCGTCGGCCCGAGCAGGAGGTACAGTCAAATAATATACCTTCAAACAATCAACAACAACTATTCAACACAGACCTCTCTTCCCTTTGGAAACAATCTTTAAAAATGTTCAGATTGGTAATTATCATTATTTAGTAGATTGCTTGACTATAGCACGACTTCTGTGGTTACGCTTGGTTGATGGAATTCCGAAAATGTAGACTAATCTATGTGATTTACTTTCTGATTCTGTCTTATTGCTCTCCAGGTGGTGTTGTCTGCTGTTCTTGCCGTTGCCGCTGCTGCCCCAAGTGCGACCTTGGTGGCTTCGGCTCCTTTGGCATACACGTCTGTGGTTCATCAGCCAGCCCTCGTTGCTCAGAAGGAAATTGCTTACCAGAAAAGCATTATTGAGGAGCCAACCGTCGCTCACGTAGGAACCGTTGTTAAGAACGTCCCAACTGGAGTGTCCCACCACAGCTCGTCGGTCGTCCATCACGATGCCAAGATCTCCGAGCCAGTGTTCGCCCCAGCTGTCCAGAAGACCGTTGTTGCCACTCCAGTCGAGAAGACCACTTACCACCAGACCTACGCTGCTGCTCCAGCCATCACCTACGCCGCCGCTCCAGTTGTGGCCAAGACCCAGTACGTTGAGGCTGCCCCAGCTCTGACCTATGCTGCTGCTCCGGCTCTGACCTATGCTGCCGCCCCGGCTCTGACCTATGCTGCCGCCCCGGCTCTGAAGGCTCACTACGTCGAAGCTGCTCCAGCTCTGACTTATGCCAGCTACCAGCCAGCTTTGACCTACGCCCATGCCCCAGCCGTCTATGCCAAATACTAAATGAATGAGAACTTAGGATGTTGAAGGATGATTGTCGAATTATTTTTCTTTTGTTCACGCTTTGGTTGTTTCCAGTGAAAGATGAGAAAAGTAATGCTTGAGCGGGAGAATAAATTGTTCGGTAGTGAAATTTTGTAAACATTTTGTGTTATTATACTTGTACTAGGTAATATGCATATCACACGTATCACATCCCTGGTACACTCATCGTTTGATTATTCAACAGGATCATGCTAGCCTTAAAGCATTAGCTAAAGCTCTATCATTGTTTCGTCTTTTGTTATATTTAGTCCAATGCAAATATTCAATCATTTGCTTTGGGTTTTAAATAAGTCACGAATGGAGTACTCAATTAGGGGAACTGTTCCATTTTACATCTCACTGAACATATATTCATCGCATCGCAAAACAAAGAAATACAGCACCAATCTTTTCGCTTATTTTTGCTAACATGCGTGTTCACTGCTGAAAAAAATCACAAAAATTAACAAACAAATCAAATTCCTTTTAATTGCATGGGAAGGTCGGAAAACCCGAAAATTTCCACATTTTGAAGAAACATCTAACATTTTGGCGAGGCAAAACGCCCTAGTGGCAATAACCTACTAAGTACACCCAGGTTTTTTTTTTACACGGTTGGAATTCATTAATTTCCCGGTTAACCCGAACTTTCACAGTTTTTTAAATACCACTTGAATTTTCTTTGATTTTTTGTGAATTTTTTCGTGGGGTTAACTCATTATTTCATTGACGCTGAAGGTCTCAAACGACTAAAACCAGACCGTGTAAAAAAAACCTGGGTGTACTTGCGTCTCCACGGACTATCCATACTAGAATGCTGATTCGCCGACGCGTGGTACTTTGTTCCCAAGGAGCTGTCAGCTAAAAGGCGTTTTGCCTCATGAGTTTTCCGGCAACAGAATATCACCACTTTTTTGAAATGTGAATATTATCAATATGATTGAGATTTTTGACAATTTTTGAATGGCATCAACTAGCTTTCTTGTTTAACTGATGCATAATGTAAAAATACCCATGAATAGCGTTACAAATAAGACAATAGAGCAGTGTTTGTATCCCCCTTCCCCTATAGCGAACTAAATAATATTCTTTTAAGCACAGTTGGGAAAAATCTAGGTTTCTTTACCGACTGGCTTTTCTGAGGTCAGCAAACCTCATGACCTCAAAACTCAAACCTGCTGCCAAATATAAATTAAGCACTGTTTTTTCAAAAGTAGTAGTAGTACAACAAGTAACGATCGGGCTTTCCTTGGACGTACGGTAAGATGCGCGGCTACAAAGTAAGACCATGCTGAAGGTGGCTGGAATCGATTCCCGGTCCAGTCTAGAAAAATCATTGTGTTATCCTCATGATACACAAATGCAAAAGTCGTAACTGTTGAATGAACATGAGAGAGGCAGCAATGTTTCAGTGGGGTATGTAATGCAAGTAAGAAGAAGAAGAAAATGCGATTATTAGGCCGAAAACGATTTGACAAAACATTTTATTCAGCATGGCGTTCGACCAAACTACTAATTTGGCCGAAAATGTCGTTTGGTCTAACAATAGTACATGTGAAAAGTGTGGCGTTGTTTATGATAACTGAGAAGTAGGAAATAAGAAGCAAAAAAATGAAAATTGTGAAATGAAAAATAAGAAGCAGGGACCGAGATGTGAAACATCTTACTTCTCGCTTCTCATTTTTCACGGTGAGTAATGTAAAATAGAATTTGGTCTCAAATTAATTTTCTTCTCTCTTTCACTCGTTACAGAAATTATATGTGAGAAGTGAAACCAAAGTATTTCTTCAAACGATCATTTTGACCAAAAGAGATTTTCGGCCAAACATCTTTTTTGTCCAAATGGTCCACATTCTGTGGATATGTAGCTTAAATCAATCTCGTAGCTGTTTTCCAACTGACAAGATGCACAAATTAAACCATTTTTTCGATGTTCGATGTTCAGGACATTCGAAGCGAATTTGGTTGCTGCGAATGCGACTGAACCAGGTCATATATAAGTTGCAGCAACCTTTTTGAAACATGTTTGTTGGAAAAACCTTTCTGCTCTTAATGTTGGAATCTATAACTAGAATGGCTTTACTCATTTTTACCTTTTTTGTATTTGTATAATTGATTGATTTATTATTTTTAGTTGAACAACAGAACTGCAATTGTCTCGTGAGACATTACCTATGATATGATACTGAAGGTAATATTTCCAAGTTTAGTTTAGTTTAGGCGAACCTGCCCGTTCTCGCTCAGATTTTATCTTCGATTTGTCAATCATTTTGTTGACTGCAACGTCGCACTCTAGATCGCTTTCAGTTCGAGCTTGTTCAGAGCTCATGAAACCGTTGCATTTTGACAATTTTATATTTTTTCGCCGTCAAATTGATCAACTCTTAGTATTTATAAACACAGCTGATCTGAAGACGAATCGATCAGTGAGGAAATTTTGAAAATCAGTCCATCTGCTCGTGAGTTATAATGCCTCAAAGAAAATGCAAACTCATTTTTATATATAGAAGAAGATAGATGAAACGATTTCAAATGGGTGTATTGTTGCTTGACGTTTATTACAATGGTATCCATAGGTACAGCACGGTAAAGCCCTGACATGACTGTCACAATGGCCATCCTAGCCCTCAAAATCTCATTCATCAATCGGTACTTAATTAACATTTTGTATTCTATTTGGATTTATTCAAGATTTATTACAGTTTTATCAGAGCATTGGATAATCTTTATGATTTTATCGTATTTTTCGTTTAGATCAAGTTATCTCAATGCTATATTTTCTTATAATGGTTTTAAGAAATGCTCCAAGTACAACCGGTTTTTTTTTGACAAGTTTTGAGAAAGTTGTATGGTTCTCTCCGTTAATTAAAAAGGATATTCACAATGCAATGTCACCATAAACCTTCCTCGACACTATAATGGAGAAATTTCTCTTGCTTAAGCATGTTTCAAAACAAACACAACATACTGTCAAATTGGACGCAAATATGACGATCTGTACGCAAAAACAATCAATCTGAGAAAATTTTCCCCAAAATGCATTTTCGTGGCTTTTTACTATTCAGAAACCATAATTTAGCGTTAAACCTAGCTACGTCAACATTCAGGCATATTCATTCTATTTATATCGGATTATTCTGCTGAAAGGCGTTGTATAATATGTTTTGAAAAGGGATGTGAAAAATACTGGCAAATTATTTTTAATATTGTCGTGACTGGACGAGGTTTCAAAGCTCGACCGTTCGCCGCAACAATACTCAGGAAACTGACTTTCGTCTTTTTTTTTGTTAAATATCTTGGCTGGCTTGGCTTGGCTTGTTAAATATCTTGGCTTGGCTTGCACAGCATATGTTTCGAAATGGACAAATTGATATGAAATTTGCGAAAAAGAATCCACGTGTCTTGCAGGGACTCGAACCCTCAACCTCCTACTCTCTAGATAGGCGTGATAACCCCTACACAACAAGACCCCTTAAAGGTCACGTTTGCGGAAAAGCCATCAGAATCCGAGTACCAACCTCCACCGCGGTTAGCTCTCTTTTTTGCAAATTAAATATCTTTTGGATGCTTGATTTGCCCAATCTCCACATGTGCTTTACTGTTATATATCCACAGCAAAGCGAGTGCACATTGTTTATTAAACGAGAGGATCGCACTCCATGGCCCCCAGCAACGGACTGGGCGGGACGGTATAGAATGCGAATTCAATCGCACTCTGCTGTGCCAAAGGCTTGCTTGGCTAAAGCATTTGATGAGTTTGTATTTGATGAGTAGGAGGTTGAGGGTTCGAGTCCCTCCAAGACACGTGGATTCTTTTTCGCAAATTTCATATCAATTTGTCCATTTCGAAACATATGCTGTGCATATGCACATCCAAGATATTTAACAAAAAAATGGTTTTCGTACGGCCGAGTTGCCGAATAATATGCAATTAATTGACTTTCGTCGTTGATTCATTCTGACACGAACTCGAGAAAACCAAAAACATTTTTGCGTTACCATGGAGCTCAAATAAGCTCAATACACGTTGATTCGAGTTACTCAATAAATGAGTGCAAATCATTAGAACATATGTCAAATGCAGATTTCAAGGGATTGATGGTAATGGCATTTTGCTATAATAATTTTATCATAACATCTAATGCCAATCTTATCCACTACATTCTCCCTCTCCTCTACTCTTGAGGTGTTTTATTGCAAATTTCATTGAAGTGCCCCCATTGCAAATATCTTTGATCCTTGATAAATATTATTAACCAATTCTTATGAATCAATCTTAGATTGAAAATATGACAATCCAATCCAAATCCCATCCAAATCCAATCCGAATCCAGTCCGAATTAAATCCAAATCCAATCCAAAATCAATCCGAATGCAGTCCAATCCAATCCAAATCCAGATTCAATCCAATTCCAATCCAAATCCAAACAAAATTCCATCCAAATCTAATCCGAATCCAGTCCGAATTAAATCCAAATCTAATCCGAATGCAGTCCGAATACAGTCTAATCCAAATCCAATCCAAATCCAGATTCAATCCAATTCCAATCCAATCCAACACCAATCCAAATCCAATCCAAATCTAATCGAAAGCCAATCCAAATATAATCCAATTCAAATTCAATCCAAATTCAATCCAAATACAATCCAAATCCAATCTAAATCCAGATTCAATCCAATTCCAACCCAATCCAAATCTAATCGGAATCCAATCCAAATATTATCCAATCCAAATTCAATCCAAATCAAATCCAAATCCAATCCAAATCCAGATTCAATCCAATCCAAAACCAATCCAAATCCACTCCAAATCTAATCGGAATCCAATCCAAATATAATCCAATCCATATACAATCCAAATCCAATCCAAATCCAATCCCAATCCAATCCAGAGCTAATCCAAATCCAATCCAATCCAAATCCAATCCAAATCCAATCCAAATCCAATCCAAATCCAATCCAAATCCAATCCAAATCCAATCCAAATCCAATCCAAACCAACCAAACCAATCCAAACCAATCCAAACCAATCCAAACCAACCAAACCAATCCAAACCAATCCAAACCAATCCAAACCAATCCAAACCAATCCAAACCAACCAAACCAATCCAAACCAATCCAAACCAATCCAAACCAATCCAAACCAACCAAACCAATCCAAACCAATCCAAACCAATCCAAACCAATCCAAACCAATCCAAACCAATCCAAACCAATCCAAACCAATCCAAACCAATCCAAACCAATCCAAACCAATCCAAACCAATCCAACCAATCCAAATCCAATCCAAATCCAATCCAAATCCAATCCAAATCCAATCCAAATCCAATCCAAATCCAATCCAAATCCAATCCAAATCCAATCCAAATCCAATCCAAATCCAATCCAAATCCAATCCAAATCCAATCCAAATCCAATCCAAAAAAGGCTGTTTGCTTCGGCTAAGTCCAAAAAGTAAGAAAACGATCTTTTCAAATAACCGCGAATTTCTAGTGGTGGTATAAAAAAGACTGAATGCTCTGCGAGCGAATGCACTTTTCTTTTATATCTTATTTTGAATCTTCTCTGCTTCCCAATTTGTGGGCCAATCAGCCAGTGTCTTGTATCCCGCTTCTTTGTCAGCCAAAGCGTCATCATCATCAACGCGTACGAGAAGGGCTTCTTCTTTTTTACGCTTGTTTCTCGCTGCTGGCGTCTATTTCATAACGGGACTTTTCGCTTGATACAGGCCAATAAGCCGGGCAAGCGAGCTTAGAATTGCAGTTCAGGTGAGAATTACGTGTTCTTTTCTGAGACAACATTGTTAATAGTAGATGGAAGGAAACACCCGGACATGGGATTTCGGGTGATTTAGAATTGGTAACATGGAACGATCATTCAGACACGTTCGCTTTGTGTGCGGTCAGTATCAAACAATGTTTATCCAGATATTTCTTGATCAATGCCAAAAAATCCAACATTTATTGAAAAATCGATTGATAGTTTATTAATGTTCGGTATCGGTGTATCGGTATCGGTGTTTTTTTTAATCCAAATATCCAAATATTATGTGAGAGATTTGGACATCTTATGTTTTTTTTACGCATCGTCAAGCGAAGTCCTTCGTCCACTTCGCGGTTAAATCAGAAAAATTATCCACTGTTAGTTTTGACGCTATTTATGAAAATCACGCATAAAATTTTATCACTAGAATATTGGATTTGGCACCCAAGTACAATTTCTATCCCGAAGGGTATTGAAAGGTTTGATATTGATCTCTATTATTGGCTCTGTGAAGAACCGTTTGTTTTTTGGACATACATGCTGCATCATGTGGCTTTTCTTCAGCCTGTCTCGGCTCATCACCGATGCCGGCCGGTCTTGGCTCGACTCTGCTGCTGCTGCCGGCATCTGCTCTGCATTGCTGCTTTGTCGGGTCTGTAGGGTGGACTGCTGCTGTACTGTCTAGGTTTCGGCTGATGATGCTGGCTTCGATTTTTTTTCTTCCTAAACAATGGAGGGGGAATCTGCTCAACAGACATCCTGGGTTGACCAGGAAGTGCTGGGTTAGGGGCCGCCTCCAATGAGGGAGGCAGGGCTGCATCCCCGACCAGCTAAACCGTTTCCATTGCCGCCAAGCCCATCGTCCCTTCGGTACAACCAGAAAGTAATGCTTCAAAGGGGGGCCAGTGCATGACGCACCCTCGAGGTTAGCTGCGTGTCCTTGCAGCATCGAACATCGTGACTAGCTTTTTAGAAGAACACCATGGTATCGTGCCAGCGCATTGCCGGCTTTCCAGGTGGCCTTACACGCCCTATGTCCTCGGAAGGTGGGCAGGGGCGATTTCGCGCCTGCTTCCCTCTGCACGGCTGGTATCAAGAATGATGATGCCGCGTGCACCCCAAATTGCCCTTTCTGCGATAGGGCCTATTCGCCAGCACACAGCGGGACATGCCGACGCGAGGCCTACGTCTGCCCCAGCCGTGACGAGGACCCCTTTCCGTCCTCGGGCTCGGAACCCGCCAAGTTGACCGACGCCGCGAAAGCGACGATACCATGTTGTTCTTCGCGCGGCCACTTGTTCGATAAAAGGATCGAGTTCGACCACAGAGCATGACCACCGGTATGACCCATGAAGCCGACCCCGATCCCTTGGACCACCTCTTATTTGCGCCTGAACTAGCCATCCTTGAGTCCACGCGCCACCTTCTGTGTAGCTCCGAGACGATTTGGGCGATAGCCGATAAAACGGCGTTCCAGCCAACTTCGTCTTTACACATCCTCCGAACTAGGTTGTCCGGGGTAGTGTCCAGACCACATGTGGCAAGCATGTGGTCACGCATTGCGCGAAAACGTGAGCACACGAACAACACGTGTTCCGCCGTTTCCTCTAAACCTGCGCACACCAAACACTCGGGCGAAGCCGAGCAAGCCAGCTGCTTTACCTGCACTTTGATTTTGCAGCACGCTTAAACGCCGGGCACATCGAGCCCCCCATGGGGTGCTTGCTGTTCACAGCTTTGCTGGAACAAATCAAACAATTGGGAGGGTTCGTGCAGCATTGTGCCTTATGTCCCTCCAATCCGCAGCGTCGGCAGAGATTGCTTCTTTCAGGGCCTTTGCAGTCCCATTGCTTGTGCCCCGGTTCCAGGCACTTGAAGCAAACTTCGGGTTGCTCGTATATGCGCACAGGGCATACCGACCATCCCACCTTGACGCTCCCTAACTTGACTACCTTGGAGGCGTCCGCTGCAGATAGCCGAACCAATGCTACCTGCGTCCCTGCCGGACCTTTCCGTAGCCGAACGGCTGCGGTGGGCGTCTCCACTTCACACTGTCGCCGCAGTGCCGTGACGAGCTCTTCGACTTCAGTGATCTCGTCCAGGTCTTTAACCCTTAGATTCACCTCCGTCGTGAGTGCCCTCACCTTGACCGTCTCGCCTTGGACCTCCTCCGCCAACTTCTTGGAGGCGGCGCCCTTTTGCGAGACGCCCCGCTTCAGCTCGAGTATCATCTCGCCCATCCGGGTACGTCTTATTCGACGTACGTCGGCGCCGAGTTCACCGAGCTTGACGTCACTCCTCATCGCCTTCAAAACATCCGAGTACTTAGCCTCGTCCGCCGTGATGACTAGGGCATCGCCCCTGGAGCGATTGGCGCCTACCCTAGACTTCTTGCTACCCTCATTCGCCTGGGCCTTCTTTTCGGCCCTTGACGTCTTCGGTTTCCTCTTGTTCTTGACCAGGGTCCAGGAGGCGTCATTCCCTCTATTTCCCTGGTCTGGTGCGGCTGAGAACTTTCAGCCTGCCGTAACCCCTTACCACCGTCTTGCCTGGAGTGGACGGACCTTTCCAGGTCCTTCCTCCCCGGTTTTGGAGGTACCTGACCGGGGTTCAGCTTCCCAGCCCCACTACCCTTGTTCGGGGTAGTAACCTCCGCGTTTTGGAGCGGCCCCAGGAGCTCATCCCCTGGAGACTGTCTCCCCCGTTTTTGTGTCTGCTCCGTTGGAGTAGTCACCCCCGACGTACCCGCAAATACTTGAGCCTCAGTCCGGGTAGACTTTGGCACCACCGTCTTAGCTGGCACGCCTTCGGTCGACTCGACCTTGCCCGAGTCCGCGAATCCTTGGGCCTCAGTCTGGGTAGACCTCGACTCCACCGATTTCACGGGTTTACACTTAGCCGTCCCGACCGCCCTCTCCAGCTTGGCGTCCAGTATCGACTTTCGAAGTTTCTGCAAGCTCCTCTTGAGGTCCTTGCTGATATTATGCTTCGATGACGCAAAGTCGATGATGGCGTCCTGCTGTTCCGTCGCCACCTCGAAGGCCGAAAGCCCATCGCGTTTGCGGTTCATCGCCTTCACAAGCCATGGGCCGTCAATAACCCCTTCCGGCGTTTTTATAGCCGAGAGGAAGGTTGAGTGACCCACGCTGGCGCTGCGCACTGAGCTGCCGACTATTGCCTCTGGCCTCCTAGGCGGAGACCTGAACAACCCACCTCTTGCGAAGGGGTTGTCGCCTACACTACTACCACTAATTGAAGAATTGACTTGGTTTTCCATTTTGGTCCCACGAGTTGCTCGGGAAAAGAGGTCCACCACGCCAGAGCCCAGCATAACGCGGTAAGGGACAATTACTGTGGAGGGTGCCCAGGTACCCCACAGGCTCCGTTAAAGGCCTAGCTTATTATTTCACCCCTTTTGGCCATGCATTCCCTCGGCACGGGTCGCTTGACGCCTTGGGATTAGGGGTTAGGGACGATGGTCCCGGTGTGTGTGTGTGTGTGTGTGTGTGTGTGTGTGTGTGTGTGTGTGTGTGTGTGTGTGTGTGTGTGTGTGTGTGTGTGTGTGTGTGTGTGTGTGTGTGTGTGTGTGTGTGTGTGTGTGTGTGCAAAACCATGCAAAAATGTCACTAATTTTTCAGGCACTTATCCTTTACCGATTTGCTTGGAACAAGTTGCATTCGACGCATAGTGCTGTTTCCTATTTCCCATTGTTTCCTATTGAAAATTGGCCGGATCGGACTATGGGCTCAGAAGTTATGGACAAAATACATTTTTTATACCAAAAACAGGCGCGTTAAAATTTCTCACTCATTTTTTAGGCACTTATCCTTAACCGATTTGTTGCACAAGTTGCATTCGACGCGGAATCCTGTCCCATTGTTTCCTATTTAAAATTGGCCATATCGGACAATGGGCTCAAAAGTTATGGCCAAAATACTATTTTTATAACTCACGAGAAAGGCTCCATCACTGCTAGGTGGATTGATCTGGGTTTTTATCGACGAAAAAAATTCAGAGTTATAAACAAATACCCAGATCAATCCACCTAGCCTTAGTGGTGCCTTCCTCGCGCATTAAAAATAAATAAGAAAAACACATAAGAGAGGTCGAAATAGGACTTTAGGGGGATAGATTTTACTTTTTTCATCAATTCATATCCATTTGCGGTCATTTGAATATTTGCAATATTTGCTGCAACATTTGAAAAAAAAATTTTTTTTTCGTTTTTAATTTTTTTCCTTGGCAAAAAACAATGTTTTTTCAATAACTTTGAAACGCAATGACCGATTGGGTCAATTTTCAATAGGAAACAACTAGACCGCAATCTGCGTCGATTGCAACTTGTTGCGAGCGGATGATGCTAAGTACCAAAAAGTGTGTCTCACATTTTTGTACACACACACACACATACAGACATCACCTAAATTCGTCGAGCTGAGTCGATTGGTATATAACACTATGGGTATCCAAGCCTTCTATCAAAAGTTCGGTTTTGGAGTGAGAATACGAGAAAGGCCACAAAGGCTGCGTAAAAAATCGGCGAGATTGGTAAAATATGTTTGTAACACAACAATTGCGATCTACAAGCACAAAAATAAGGTTACCCTGGTAACATTTGAATCGTTTTGTAGGGCTTTGAATGCCCTTTACAGCGTACCACGTTTTTGGAAATTGGTTGTAAATTGATTCGTGATAAAAGTAATAATGTACAAAACCATAAATTTAGTGAGTGCCGAAAAAACAATAAACGTGCTCTTGTTTCGTTGATACTTGGATGTGCTATTAAATTGTTTTATTTTAGCTATGCAATGTGACACGATGACATGGAATCTAGAGTTTCCATTTCCCGGTCATTTTCGTTGTCCCGGGATTCGGGATGAACTTGTTCGTATATCCCGGGAAATCCCGGGATCCCGGGATTTGTCCATGTTTCCTTAGAAAACTTATTTTTTGATTTAAAAACGATTTTATACAATGTTCAGGCACAGACAAACAGACATAACACATTGAACATTCACTCATCAAATTCATCGTCATTTAAACACTAACGACATCTGTTGATTTCAGTTAGTTGGGCAAATCACGAACCAGATGGCGGTAGTGAGCAAATGTCAAACTCGAGCAAATCCGATGCGCGCGCCACGAGTGATCGATTGGCCAACTAATGATTATTTGAATCGACCAGTAAATCAGTAAACGATGGAAATTTAACGAGTGTTATGTCTGTTTGTCTGTGGTTCAGGGGTAAAGTTCATATTTTAGAAAGGCCAGATAATACAGATTTCAAATTTAATTTAATTTTTCAATTTAATTTAATTCTTATTTGAATCGATTCTTTCGAAAAAAAAAACGACTTCAAGAAGCAATTAATATTCACGTTGTTCTCGGATGGTAAAGTACCCTTTTGGAATATATGATCGCCGAGTCCGAGAAGAAAGGTTTGCTGGCGGCTGAAGTCGGCTTGACTGTTTGCATTGTTTTGAGTATGCATTGGGATTAGACAGTTGCTGGGATTGCATTTAATACCCTAGAGACGATAGCTTGAAGATGCGCAGTAGAATCGTACTGGGCCCATAACCTATTGGAGATATGGGAACCTCCTCACAAAGAAAACACAATACTAGAGTATCCTCCAACCCATGGCAGGCTACCAATTGATACTTTTGCCAAGAGCTGCAGCTCTTCCTAATCTTGAATAGATCGCTTCCTAATCTTGATGTTAATCGTTAATTTATCGTTATCGCCGATAAAATTAATTGTGTTCAACGTAATCGTTTGCTGCGATTAAGATGAATCAACTCAACTATTATCGGAGATCGATAATTTAACGTAAGTTAACTCGATAATTTAACAATAATGGGGTTAAAAGAATACGCGATTAAAGTTGGTATATAATTTTGACATAAGCCGAGAATTGGACAAATTGATTGCAGCTTGTTGACCAGAGTTGATTTTGATCGAAGCGATACACCAAAAAGAACTAGGCAGAGCATCGGGGTCGGACCACTTGTACTTGTGCATGTGCTGGAAAGTTTGTTGTACGAACGTCGATTGGAAGGACATGAATTGGATCAAGAATTGTTTTGGAGGCAAGATGCTCAGGAAGACTGACTCAATGTTGGGCGACGCGAGAAGAATGTCAGCTAGTGTATACAACCTCGCTGTAGACGGGATATGGGGAGGAAGCAGGCGCCAAATAGATGTAGCTGATCTAGTACTGTAGATACTTGTCGTTTAATTAATAGAGAGCTGTAGCTGTTGGAAAAAGTATAAGTCAGTAGCCCTCCATTGAGTGGTATAGGGGAAACTAATATTTTTTGTGAAGGTGTTCTATTAACTATCTCCGATATTTTCATGTCTGCTCCTCTCTTACTAATTTAATAATAAGATGATATCGATTGTGCATCACAAAGAACCTTGGCTCCGTATACTTGCCTGAGCCTACCAAATAAACGAACTTGGAAAAAAATCATGTCTGATGGGAGGTATAAAAATATGATATGAGTTTATCACCTAAGTTGGGTTTCGCGTTCTAAACAAATAACTTTTGTAAGAAGAAAAATCACACTGTTTGTGAACCGGAAATGAAACAGTATTTTTTGTCCCGGGATATCCCGGGATTTTGGGGATTTCAAAAATAATATCCCGGGAATCGGAAAATCCCGAATTTCCCTAAATCCCGGGATTTTTTGTCCCGGGATGTCCCGGGATGGAAACTCTAATGGAATCTGATTGTTCACAGCAACATGATATATTGGCAAGAATGATCATGTCTAGAACATTAGACTGTACATTGCACAATTTCGGGACAGATTTATCATTTTAAAACACATTTTCCTGACTTCGAAAAAAAGCGAGTGCAACGTTAAGGCAGGCATTTTCGTCTTTTCGTCATAGTCTTGAAAACCAATATAGGGGTAACGGCTCAAACCTTGGCCCATTATGCTACGGATGAGCACATTTATCGTTATAAATCTTCATATATTGCATTTCCAACCAGAATTATTTCACTAGCCGGCTTGCTTACATTTGGTTTTGACGCCAAACAGCAAAAAACGACGATGAATGTCCGCAATATATTATAAATTCAGTAGAAAATCGAATTATAGCCGCTATTGAAATTGGATTTTTCTCACAATCCATACGTTAAACCTAATTTCGGAAGTAGTGCGCTGTATAGCACATCACCAAATGAAAACAGCGCACCACTTCCGAAGTTAGGTTTAACGTACGAATTGTGAGAAAAATCCAACTTTGTTAGCGGCTATAATTCGGATTTGCACTGAATTGATAATATCATTTAAACCAGCGAAAGTCTTTAGAGAAATAGACAAAATGTCGGCATCCTTGTCCCTATCCGGTGGATAATTTTTCAGCCCACTTGGGACGAGTGATTGTTGATTTCGAACATACGAAAGAGAAAGATGGGTTGCTGTTTATAGTACCGTCAACTGGGGGGAAGATGATCATTGAGGTGAAGATGATCATTTGATGTGTCAGTCAAAAGTGCCAATATTTTTTAGGAAACGGTAGTCAACAATATTCTCCGTTCAAGTAATGTTACCGCTAGGTAGAAATCCGAGTTTTTCGATTATAATCATGAAAATGTATTTTGTGGAAGAAAGAGAGATATAGTCAAAAATGACACTTTTTTCGTTTCAAATATTGACTTCTTAGACTTCTTTACGTAGTAAATTCAACATTCATACAAATAACCTAGTGTATTTTGACTATTAGGTCATAATGGTTTTAGTAGAGCTGTCTTGATCAGCTTCACCCCAAACCAGATTATTCAAAAAATGTGTGATAATTTAATTTATTTTAATAAATGCGAACGCATTTCAGAAAACTAAAGTTGTTGATTATTGCAACGTATAGCAGTACATGTTTTGAAAATATTTGTTTCGATTTAAAATGTAAACACACATTGTTATTGCATGTTTTGTCTTAAAAATGATCATCTTCCCCCCAGTTGACGGTACCAGTCATTTTGCTTGCGTTGAATAAAGGCAGCATGCAAACAAATAGAGAAAATCAAATCATCTTATTGAGCGTAAATTCTAATTGGTTGCATGTAAAATACTACCACACTGCACTGATTGTGCTTTAGGTGGGGATGATGCATAACGCACTACTGAAGAAAGTCAATTGTAAAACTTATTCTAGGCAATTCCTTGCTTGGTACTTGGCATAAACAGTTAGAACTGTGCCAACTATCTGATATTATTACACAATTATTCATAAATACAATTATTGGATGCTTGTTTTTAACTCTGCCTGCGTTGAAGTTTCATGATTGGTACGTGCGTTTGATTCCACTCCTATCTATATCGATCAGCTGTTGTGAATCCTCTCAAAACTCTCACGTGTTTCAACTTCCCGAGTTGAAAGAATACTTTTTCGGTATCATTTTACAGATAAAAACACTTTTTGCAAGCAATAATAGGGTGGGT
This sequence comes from Armigeres subalbatus, assembly GCF_024139115.2. Lineage (NCBI taxonomy): Eukaryota > Metazoa > Arthropoda > Insecta > Diptera > Culicidae > Armigeres > Armigeres subalbatus. The sequence continues at coordinate 92,224,780 of NC_085140.1, read as the reverse complement.
GTACCAATTGTCGCCATACCTAAGAACAACTATTTTAAAAAAAATAACTAAAAGGCGTGTGGGTGGACTTTATATATCAAGCGAAAGGTTTTACTTCCTGCTCCTTAGAACAGCTGTGAAAACCACAATAAAATTTGTTATTATCCTTAAAATTGATTAATCCATAATAGGAACGCATGCACCAGTTATGGCACTATTCTTAATTTTGGTTCCTTATTTGGCAAATCCCATTGTTTTCTTATGGGACTGTCCAAATTGGGACCACTAGTGCGATAACTGGTGCAAAGGACGTCAAAAATTAAGCAAAATCAATTTTTACAATTATGCTTTGCTTGTTTTGGAGGAAATCAAAGGTGTTATCGTGTCATATGAATATGCTTCATCGATATGAACTTGGTTTGCGGTGATTTGATTGGCCATTTGGCATATAAAGCACTAGTGCGACAACTGGAGCTATAGCCACAACTGGTACATCTAGCCTAGATCTAAATTATGATGAAGGTATTTATCAAGTAATTTGACTTGAAATTATTCACATGAAATGACGTTGAAAATTTATCTGATGATACATACGATCCATTGTATCTTTCCATTATTAAATGAGAAAATATTTGTAGGATTAGTGCGAAAGATGATAAAATTAAATATTCATACACTAATTGAATCATTTATTTGCGAAATTATGAAGGAAATGATGTATCGAACCACGAAAGGTTGATGCTTGAATCGTGTTTGGAAGCCGTAAGGTAGGTAATTATTTTTGGTATGTTCTGCGAATGAAAGCGATTACATATGTCGTGATTCGAGAAAAGCATCATGAGGTCCAATTCACAAACTACATGACGTTGTGGGTTGTGGGAGGGTACTTGGCTGAGCGTTAAGGACTTTATAACTTTCAGAACCCTACCATACATGAAGCATTACTAGAGGCTTGGTGTGGGTTGACAATAGTCAAGTTTAGCTTTAAGTAATTTGTGAATGGAACTTAACCGCTGAGTGGATTAACCTGTTTTTACAAAAAAATCTCAGCAGCCTAATCGCAAGCATCGGATATTCTATCTGCAGCTTTCGGTTATTTTCTCCAGTACGGGTTATTGGTGAGAATGTTTTGATTTTAGAGTTTCACCTATACTAACGTAGTGCTACAAATCGAAAGCGCATGCCAACCAGCCCCCTGAAACGGCTGTCATCTGCATACAATATGATTGAAGCCGAAAACTTTTTGCTGAACTTGGTGCTAGTTGTCAAGCTGTGGCTTTAAGCACGGAACACAGTGACGCATGCGACAATATCGCTCGAGGAGAGATTTAATTCGAATAAAAAACAAATAAAACAGATTTTTTTTTTATTTTAGGCTGTTGTTAAAAGAAAAAGCGCACCATCTAAAATATGTTTCATAAATTTATTGCAATCATCTCTATAGCTAATTCGTTGATTTCCGATACACATGTTTCGCGCAAAAGTTATCTGTACTGTGTTTGTCACAATAACAAATACCAAATTATTAATATTAACAAATTTGTCAAGTCTGCCTGATACCCATATCGATATCTAAACAGTTTGATAGATGTCTGAAGGAATTTGACAAATATTTGGCATTGTGATGAAGAGTGGGCCTTTAATTTCTCATGCATCGTTCTGTTAAAAAACCCAATTTTTTCAAGTAGAAAAATGAGACTGCAAACCAATTAACCGATTAACTGAGCAGTGATTTATTTTTTTATTTATAGGATTCTTAAGATTAACTCATAATCGACAAAAATTCAAATGTTACACATTTACGACATGACAGTATGGTTAGGTTTCTCGTCAGCTAAAATAACTTTTTTGCAATTCCTGATCATAATACCTGGTTTACAGTTCGTCTTTGAGTGATAAAACGGCCTACTTTTCCTTACCAAAAAAATGGGTGCTTTAATGAACATTATGCAACTCAAATGGGTTGCATAATATCCATTATAGCACTTATTTCGGTGCTATAATGAAAAACCAACATCGGAATAGTAGTTACATGACTACATTTTGCTGAATTAACTTGGGATAGTGTTCAGATAGTGTATTCTGTGCGTCGCGTAATAAATGAAATAGTTTGATGGACATAACATCAGAATTTTCCAAAGACGAGTTCATCTATCGCTTCAAGGCTTGTAGAGCTATGCGATGTGGCACAATAACATAGAATCTGATTGTTCTCTGCAGCAACATTATTTATTGGCAAGAATTATCATGTGGAGTAAATCGGTCTTGACTATTTTTGTACTGATTTATCATAACGAAGCTCATTTTTCGTCATTGCAAAAAATAGCGTGTGCAACTCGTTGCAAAACTCGATTTTTTCAGCACTCGTAGTATTTATCCAACTCGGCAAGCCTCGTTGGATAAACGTACAACTCGTGCTGAAAAAATCATCTTTTTGCAACTAGTTGCACAAACTACTATTTCCGGTGCATGATCATTGGCAGCTCGATAGTTATTATTTTTAATCTCCTGACTTTTACGCTAGTACTGACTTTTAGTCCATTATGCTTCAACTATTATTCTGTCAACACAAAAATGGTCCAGTTTAAAGCAAAATTTTATCCACAATACAACATCCAGTTCCAGTTGGATCTAATCAAATGTAAAAAAAAAGTTCCAATAAAACACCTGTCGATGACACGTACAATGACTAAGTAGAGTTTGTAACCAAAGAGTTAATGCGCCAAGATCAAATAGATGAATTGAGTTCGTCACTGAAAAGTAGGTGAGCTGTCTCATATCTCATAGTGGCAGTTTAACAATTATCGAATAACCCTGCTTGCAGACCAAGATTACTTTTGATAGATTTACGTTTTAATGGTTTTGGAGGGTGCGCCAGCCTTTTTTAAGACTGGGTATTTTTTTAATTTTCGAACTGGTTTTGGACAGTGTAACATATTTTGGACACCCCCTTTAAGTCTGTTCAAAAATGAATTTTCAATTTGCACAGGTCATTTGAGCTAAAGCAAAGTTTTCTTTCGATTGACATGTATCAATAAAAGATTGCAGCGATTTAAATTTGCAATTTCAACAAGAACTGATTGTGTTCGTTCTGAGGTATTTGATGATGTATGCTTTGAAGCGTAACGCATTGTAACGCTTTCTTTCTTGAAAAAATTGATTTCATTCAAATTTCAAAACACATTCGCCGCAATCTTATTTGCATAAAGACCATGCGGGATTCAGCAGCGACATTAATTTTAGTTCAGATATCAAGAAAATGTCGACATTAGGGGTCCAAATCGAGTTGGTTACCCTAATTTTTCGGTAAATGAGATGGGCCTTGATGTTTGTTTTCATTCAGATTCTGATAACCTTATTTCTCGAAGGATCCTAGCCGCCCCTGTAAACATACTGTGAAACAATATTAAATTTCCGGTTGAGACATCCCTAAATTGTCAAAATCGGATGATAATTGACAGAGTTACAATATATTTATTTAATTTCTCTCAAAATTTGCTTATCCCAGTTGATGTGATCATGTACAGTTTCTTACGAGCGCTAATGGCCGCTTATTTAAGCTCTGTTAGTGGAATGTCTAGAAGTAATTTGATTTAAAACGGAAAGCAGTACGGGGTTGGACTTTTTTCATACTGTGTATCAAGTGTGATATCACAAAATAAAATTTGAAATCGAGAAATTGCGTTTATTATGCAGTAGAAGGAAAGTCTAGCCCGTACTGCTAACCGTTTGTAATTAAACTGCTCCTAAAGTTTTTGAGAAGAGTTTTAAAAAGCTTCCCTTCTTTCCCTGTGCAATTTGTTTCAAATATTATCCTTCGACTTCTTCTTCATGCGGCCTTTATTCGCCAATAATGATAAATCCATGAGGATGATGATGATCGCTGCGATGACAAACGACACAAGACAAACGTCAAATAGATTTCACCTTACCAAAACATGTCAAATTGTGGCGGCTATCGAAATTAATTTGTTTTATTTTTCGGTGATAATTTCGGCTGATTTTGATGATAATTATATTGTGGCAGCTATTACTGCACGTAAAATGCTGGATAAATGAAGAAAACAGAACAATATAACTTAAGTCATTGAAATTAAAAAATTTCACTATCAAAAATCATTTTGCGATACATAGTTAAATACCCGCGCGAAATGTACGGTACAATATGAACGGAGCTTTAAACTTCAAGAACAGCACTGGCGCCACACCAACAAACGGTGGCTTCAAGAACTAGTGCTTGTTTCACGGGGTTGATGCCAACATTTGTCTACGGGTGCCCCTAGTATTGTCCAAAAAAGTTTTGGTTAATTATGTCGCTATGCTAATGGAAATTGTGAAATAAAAAAGATAGCTGACATAGTGTGGTTATTATCCATTCATCTGATGTGCGAAAGCAGGTATGTTCATTCCGGAAACTCTTTTATTGGGCAAAAGAAAAACTCTAGTACAGCCAGCCTGCATAAGTCAACGAAACATGGCTGCTAAAAAACCGAGTCAAAATGATAATGCTTGTAATAGTTTAAGAAGTGTATAAATCTAGAGTAATGAAGCAGATATATGTTTGACACACTTTTCTATAGAAGCAGTGGTTAATATCTCCCTACAAATCGACGTATTATCGCTGAATTATTGATTATTTTCGTGATGAGCCAACGTTACATCCAGGGCCAACATTACCGCCGGTAACCCTGAAAGAAACTTTTTTTTAAATTATCTTTATGAATGAGGTTTTTGGTCCTGGGCCAGTTCATCTCTCTAAGAGACACTTTTTCCCAAACTCACCCGTACCAAATCGTAAGTGGAGTTCCAGCAAATAGATGTTGACTGCCGTGTCTTTTGTTGCAAAACTTGATTTTTTGGCAAGCTTCGTTGGATAAACGTACAACTAGTACTGAAAAAAAACATCTTTTTGCACAAACTAATATTCAATAATCATTTCTAAGTGTTGTCTACGCTGAAAGAACATCTCGCACTAACAGAATGTGAGTTCGATAATATTTCTATGTTATATTATGAGTTTCAATGAGACCACCAATTGTGGGTTTTAATACAGCTACCTATTGTACTCGCACTGAAGCAGCATATTTAGCACAGTACTTATTAGTCCACTCATATTTTAAAACTTTTTTTTTTGTCTTTATTTAGGAGACTTGCAGCCCGAACTATTTTAAAACTTGATATTTGTGCACAGACCACAGTCCACACATCGTGCATAAATTTTAACATTTTTTCTTTGGTTGAGTTACCCAAATTAAAAAAAAATATATCCAAATGTAAGAAACGGTCAAGTAAGCAAACCATTTTTTTTAAACAACAAAATAAATAGAAGGCTGTAATAATATTTCGTAGTGAGTCATTTTTTATTCTAAAACAGTATTTGAACAAAAGATCTGTTATCATTATTTTAATAATACCCGTATTCTAATGGTTGCACAGCGGGACTGTAAGTCACCTGTTGTGGGTGATAAAACAGCGGACTGCCATAAAACGTCGTAATTTGTTGACCTTGCTGTCCTGCATAAGTGAACGATGGTTGCATAAGTTGCAGCTGGGGTGGTGAATGAACTTGCGCTTTCTCAGGCTCCGGTTGTTGTTGCTGTGGTTTCTGTTGATGCTGATTTTGATTCAAAAACTGATCTCCATGATGGGAGCTTCCCGGAAATGGTAATTGCTGCTGGGGAGGCGAGTTGTCACTGAACCGATGAATGGTAGCCAATGTTTGGAACGATGCCGATAACGGGCGGAAACTGAACGGCTGGCCGGCTGTAACACAACCTGGAGCCGATCCGACGTTTCTCGAGGGCTGAGATTGTGTATTGACGCTGGCTAATAGTTGGTTGTTGATTTGTTGCGATTGAAGCATGTTGGATTGAAGCCAATCTTGAAGGTTTTCAGGGCGAGGATAAACGTAGCCCTCAGTTTCATACTTTTCGTCTGTCTGTTGCCTGGTTTCATTAGATGGGGCTGGTTCAGTGAGGAGTTCTTCTTTTGGAATTGTTATTGGTTGATGTGAATCAATCTGCTCCGTTGAGTGGTTATCATCCCAAAGCGAACTCTGTGTCGTACTGCTGGACCGCCTAGTATTGGTTTCGGTGAAGAGTTCTTCTTTTGGAATTGTTATTGGTTGAAGTGAATCAATCTGCTCCGTTGAGAGATTATCATCCCAAAGGGACCTCTGTGTCGTACTGCTGGACCGCCTAGTACTGGTTTCGGTGAAGAGTTCTTCTTTTGGAATTGTTATTGGTTGAAGTGAATCAATCTGCTCCGTTGAGTGATTATCATCCCAAAGCGAACTCTGTGTCGTACTGCTGGACCGCCTAGTACTGGTTTCCCATGATTTAGGAGTTCTTCCGGTAATCCAAAGCTTAAAGTCCTCTTCGTCTAAAGAGTAGATGTCATCCACACTGTGGGTGCTAGGGTCGTCGCTGGATGGAGTCGTCTGTCCTATCACAGAAGGTAATGTGACCGCTATAAGACATAATACCACCTAAAATGCGTAGAAACTGCTATGTGCACAAAACTCTTAGCTGTGAGACGCAAAAGTAAGAATACAAACCACTTTTATCATTCTGTATCACTACTTGGTAGATCCTTTTTGTGACGTTACACTCTTGCAGTCGACTGATGTGCACTCAACGCGAATCTGTACCAGTTCTTCGTATATATACATTGGCCAAGGTCGTCTGTAATCTTCAGTTGCAACATGCGAGAGCACATTTGACATTACGAAAATCTTCGCGCAAATGTAGCAAGGGGTTTGTACCCCATTATTGTTCGGAAATTATTATTCAACTATCGTTTACGAAGAAAATGCAAATAAACGTATGATGAAAAATTGATTAAAACATTTGACATGACGTCGTTAGAAATATTTCTTAGAGCTATGCTAAGATTTATGATTTTGTGCGGTGGTTGGCAGTGATTATCACATTATAGCTGTGTAAATACTGATGTGTATTGATGACACTGCTGAAGTAGAACATTACCCTAAACGTGCCTGCCTTCCACCTGAGAGAAGAGTAACTCAATGAACCATTCATTGTTTCCTTGTGGTACATATACAGTATAGATACCAAGCTTGTTTTTTCTTTGGATAGACGACGGTATACCTGATGATATCTGGTTGAAACTCACGAGCACACCACACCGTATAGCAAAAGGCTGGTTGTCTTCCCTTTTTCTCGTGTCTACCGTTTATAAACAAAAATCCTTGGAGAAGGTTAAATTGAAGAGCAACCTGTGGGAGCTTCATGGTCATCATCAGCTCAGTGAAAGTAGTTCTCTTGTGTTTTGCACTAGTTTAATACGTATCGTATTATTGCCGTAGAACCTGTTTATTTCGACCAGACAGTTCTTGGGGTCAATGTGACACTCGAGATTATCGAATTGCAATACAGTGAGCTAATAAGCTCACAAGACATGTCTGCTTTTTATTGTGTGGCTTTATTGAGGCGAAAATTCGCGCAGATTATTTATATTCGAATTGTTATGTCTTTGAGAACTCTGAAAAAGGATGAAGAAAAATGGAAGTTTACTATACTTCTATGGGTAAACGATGAAGTTAATATAATGTCGTTCACTTTAAAAGGATTTTTGTTTGTGCTTACGTAAGCTCGTTCTCATAGATAGACGGTCTATTCTAAACTTTCGCAGTAGACTGCTGTCAAAATTGGCAATATACCGCAACCAGTGAAAACAGTTTAACAAGTTTTGTTTTATTAGGGAGGCATTTTGGATCATCCTCCCCTATATTCCGTCGACTGTCCACTGCAACCATCCAGCTATGGTAATGTCTAGGACATAATCGCAAAGTTACAGATGACAATGTATTCAAGGGGAAAGAATGGTTTAGTTATTTGCCCTTGCAAAATAAAGCAAAACAGATCTCACATTTTATCCAGTTTTGTTAATTGTTCATGAAAGATCGAACCCAAAAATTTGACATAGGTCCATGAGTTATGAATTATAGAGTTAATTAGAAATTTATGTTTTATGAATAGCTCCGAAGCAGATTTCATAACATGCAGAATAGTTATATAAGATTACAAATGAAATTCGTATCTATTGATAAGATTACCTTTATATAACGGATGTAAATAGGAGCTAAGTTTGTGATAGCTCAATATTGTATTTTTCGCTAAGATGCTTGCAAAAAGTTGATAATCAAATATAATATTACGAACCTAAGAAGTAAACCAAAATAATAAGTTTGGACGAAAAATTTCTTGAGTCATGAAAATCGAATTTAAGGTTTGTTTTTGGAATATGAAAATTAGCATCCGATTTTTGGTTTGTTTTGAAAATTCAAAAATAAAAAGTAAGTAGTTTTTTGTGGAATTTAACATTCAATAGTAATTGACAGAGCCGTAGCGTGGATGCTCAGCGCCCTTGGCGAAACCTTTATTGGGCGCCCCTTACTTACAAAAAAAAAAATATGTGCAGTATGTTTTATTTAGAGAACAGTTTGAACCTTACCTTCAACAGAAGAAGGATTGTTCAAACTTGCTTGCTAAATATCTATTTTTATTTTACAAATCTCTGGAAGATTGAATAAACTTACGCGAATCTCAATATAGTAGTTTGTGCAACAAGTTGCAAAAAGATGATTTTTTCAGCACGAGTCGTACGTTTATCGAACGAGGCTTGCCGAGTTGGATAAATACTACGAGTGCTGAAAAAATCGAGTTTTGCAACGAGTTGCACACGCTTTTTTTTGCAATGACGAAAAATTGACTTTAATATGAGAAATCTGTACCAAAATTATGCTTGTACTTGTTTAATTCCTTCCAGAATTTACTCCACATGATCATTCTTGCCAATAAATTATGTTGCTGCAGAGATTCCATGTTGCCGTGCCACATTGCATAATTCGATAAACCGTGAAGCGATAGATGTACTTGCTTTTGGAAATTTTTGATGTCATGTCCATCAAACTATTTCATTTATTACGCGACGCAGAGAATACACTATTTGAACACTTACCCTAGCTAATTCATTAAAATGTAGTCATTTAACTACTGTTCTGATGTTGGTTTTTCATTATAGCACCCAAATGAGTGTTATAATGAATATTATGCAACCCATTTGAGCTGCATAATGTTCATTAAAGCACCCATTTCATTGGTATAGAAAAGTAGGCCGTTTTATGACTCAACGGCGAACTGTAAACCAGATATTATGATCAGGAATTGCAAAAAAGAATTTATTCATGCCTTTTAGTTAAATGGGTTAATGAAAGTCAAATCTGAAATGCACCGATCTATAGTTTGAATCAGAGCTTTAAATAATCGAATGTTTTGGTGAAGCCAGTTGACACCCTCACTTCGTACATCAATAAATGTGAGTAGTTAGATGTTCGAAGTCCACATCCGTTATCGGACTCATGAAGAAAATTTTTGTTTTGGATGGTTGATAGCCGGAATCGTGATTAGTTCTGTTTTGTGCGGTCCGAACGTAAATCAATCAGTGCGCAATCAAACATGTTTCGAATCGGACGCAGATATTTCGCGAAATCCGGGTGATTAGTTCTGTTTTGTGCTGTCGAAAAGTGAATCGATCAGTGCGGACGAAAAGTAAATCAATCAGGGCGCGATCTTTCTTATTGGAGCAGACTTTTCGCGAAATCCGGATGTTTTGCTCTGTGCGGTCGGAAAGAAAATCAATCACTTTGCAATCGATCGTGTTTTGATTGCTAGTTTTCTCGTGTTTTTTCGTAGAATGATTGCTCAATGATTGTGCGGGTGAGGAAAATAATTATTTCGTCGCTTACCAAGGTGACTTCTTAACCAGCTTCCTCTCCTAATCCTTAATCAAACTGTGAAGACGTGACCGGCATCGTCATTAGTCTTGAATTAATGAAACTTCAAAGCTTGTAAAGTAAGAATGGTTTTCTAATCCCAAGAAGGCTATTCAATTGGTGAGCTGTGCATATTTGTTGTTTCTCAGTCAATCACGACTAGCAACTAAGAAGTGTACAGTCAATCTAGCTAAGATGGGTTGATAGTCGGAGTCGCTATCGGACTCATTTTGATCAAGAAAAATTCACTGGACTTAAAAAACCAACTCTAGAGTGGGTCTGTCAATGCATTGAATACACCATTCTACATAGTGCGGATAATGAAATCTAACTCTGAAGCATGTTTACCGATAATCGAAGTCAATATCAGAACTAGTCGGATCATCTCTGGAATATGCTGTTTGGTGGCTGAAATCGACATCAGACCCATTTGGATTGAGAAACTTCTGGACCTAGTTGGTTCAACAAAATCCAACACCAAAGTGGGTTGGTCGATGGTTGGAGTCACCTTCGGATGGATGATTATTATTTTAAGAAATGTAGAGGATGATAGTTGTCAGATGTTAGACCAATCCATAAGACGAATTGATGTGGAAGAACAGATTTTTGATTGTTTGTTAAAAACTACCCAAAATATTTGTTCCACAAATTTTGATCTTTGTAGGTCGATTTATTATTTATCGGTGCATTAACTAATGAAATTGTCCAATTTCTCATAGCGTTATTATTGATTTCAGCGCCTCCTAGAGACTGGCGCCCTTGGCGGGGGCCAACCTGGCCAACCTCACGCTACGGCGCTGGTGATTGATTTTAAAATCGTCCAAAATCAAATATGTGTATGCCACTCCACTTACTCCTGGCCCCCATGCACCACATGTGTCCTAAAGGAAACCCCAGACGAGAGATGCATTTGCACAGCCTTATGTGCCGACACCTTCCTAAAACAATTTTAAATACTGATGGCAGTGAGATATTGTAAAAACAAGGTATTCAATTACTCAACGCAAAGTAATTTAAGCAATCAACATAAATTTAAAATGTTGCATGTAGGAATTGTTGGGTTAATTTACTTTTATCAATTTAAAAGTTATGGGAAATATCGCATACCCTTATCACGGTTTGGCGAAACCGTCGAAAACAGCTTAGTCAGATTTACTTAACTGGAGCGCGGTGGATTGACATGTTCAAACGTGCTCACATATTGGACAGTGCACGATATAGCGGTACATAGTCGCGATCGTCATTGATGATGATGCATTGGCGCATATGTATAGGACACTTAGGAAAGAATTTGTTTGGGTGAGGAGCGCGGAATAATAACTTAGCCAAAATGATAGAGACAATAAGAGTCTTCATTGAATCTACATACACGTATACAGGTGTATTGATTTAAAGGGGTTTGTTGCCCAGTATGAAAAACAGAGAGAACATGATTTTGTTCTTACCAATATAAACTTGAAAAGAAATATTGATATTGGGGTCTTAGTGGTTCGGGAAAAGGAAGAGCCGACCCGAAGGGGTAATGATTCTTTAGGGAAAGGGGAATTTAATTCAAAGCCCAGTTGAAAGAAAGAGAAAACAATTATTGATTGACTTTTAAGAGTATACTTAAAATCAAAGAGTAATACAAGCGGTAGCTGTTAATAGCTCGGCGGTATGGTGCGCTGTTTTACAAAGAACCCATGCTGGGTTCGAATACAGATTTTTAAGTGAATGTTTCCACAACTCCGTTGGTTTAGTAGTATCATGCATTATGAAACATTGGGACTTGTTGAACATTACTCTGTGAGACAGCAATGTTCAAGTTTAAGTGTAAAGAAAGGGGCAGGACTTAGAGATACTCATTTTATACAAAAAAATATATGAATTAATACATTAGTAAATTGAAGTAGCCACTTGAATGTGTGCTCGAAATAAGAGAGTTTTAGAGAGTGAAAAGAGAACAGAATTTTTCCAAGAGAATTTCAAAGGGAACATCCAAAAAAGGGGGCAAAGTTTCGTAAAGTATGGAAGTCCAATATTAAGGCTGAATTGGGTAATCTATGACTATAAATTAAATAACTGTTGAAAAATTTGGAATAAAAAGGAAGATGTTTCGAATTTATGGATTTTTCAAATAAGTTGATTAAGCATTTCGTGAAAAAGAACTTTAGGGAGCATCCATAAAGAATGCAAAGTTGAGTAATCAATGGATGCTAAAAAAATTGAGGATATTTACGAAGTTGAAATTAAAACCACATAGTCTGAACAGATAAATGTGGGATGAAGAAAATGATTACGTTATTTAAGGATTCTCGGATCTTTCGTGGGGTCCAAAGTCCAGTCTGATGCAATTCATGAAATCATTATGAAATTCAGAACTCGGATTGACTATATATACCGTGCGCTTTTCCAAGCTCGAGGGTCAGTCCCAAATATTCAGCAACACCTTTATTGGAATTCGGCGCTTTCTAGGTTTCCCTAGCCGGCCTACCGAATACTCCAATTGAACCAGGGGGTCAGTCCCAAATATTCAGCAACACCTTTATTGGAATTCGGCGCTTTCTAGGTTTCCCTAGCCGGCCTACCGAATACTCCAATTGAACCAGGGGGTCAGTCCCAAATATTCAGCAACACCTTTATTGGAATTCGGCGCTTTCTAGGTTTCCCTAGCCGGCCTACCGAATACTCCAATTGAACCAGGGGGTCAGTCCCAAATATTCAGCAGCACCTTTATTGGAATTCGGCGCTTTCTAGGTTTCCCTAGCCGGCCTACCGAACACTCCAATTGAATCAGGGTTGTCCCTTAGACACCTCGACACTCGTGACTGGTGCACGACTCGAGATCTAAGTTTAAATTAATTAACTTCTTGAAAAAGATAAAAGTGAACAGTTAAATAGTCCGTCGCGGTAAAATCGAAAATCGGTGTTAGAGTCCTCTTGATAAGTATCGAAAAAAAGTGTTAGAAACTTGTGAAAACTTCATACGGAAAATAGTGCGAAATCCGTTGAAATGGATAATATTTGAGTTTAATTTCTAGAGAAAAAGTGTAATTATAAGAAACAAGTGTTACATAGTAGAAGAAAAGTATAATTGTAAGAACTAAATAGTGTTACATAAATAAAAAGGTCTTATTCTAACCGTAATTGAGTGTTTGAACTAAAAACCCGAAAAACCAGTGCCGCGCCGTCGGCTTAGAACACTTCATATATCGTGGTAGAAGCGTCTTAATATTCCGCTCGGGACATTTCCACTCCGCTTCACATTTCCACTTCGCTACATATGGTGACAGCGGAAAAAGACTGTTTTCGCAACAGAGGAACGCTAATTTTTGATTAAGTGAAAATCAGTGCCGAAGAAAATAAGAACAAACTTCAGATAAGTAGAAGTGGTTTTGCGGAGAAAAAATACAGAAAACGACCACAAGATCGAGCACCAGGTCTTAGATATGGAAACAACAATAATACATGGAATTTTAATATGGTAAGTAACAAACCTTTTTCTTTAATTTGAATGCCTTAAAACATGTTGGATATTATTTCTTATCATCAATAGTGAAAATATTTGCTGATTTTGACATTATTCAAATAAATGTCAAGTTTGGACGATTCATTTGAAAAAGATTCTGAACAATTAGAACAAATTCAAGAATTCTTTTTTAAGGAATTCGATAATTTAAACAAAAATAGAACCAGAACCAGGTCTTTACAGGGAATTTTTCATAAAACAGAAATCTTAAAAGCGGCGTTAGAAGAATTCGAGAACATTGTCCAAAAATATGAACAATTAAACGAAACTGAAATTTGGAATGATTTAACAGATAAACTGGATATTGTGAAAAAGAAATATGAAAATTGTATTCAAATATTAGAAAATACCAAAACAAAAAGAAATACGGAAAAAGAACTCTGAAATTCAAGCAGGAAAATTTCATAATTTGAGGAATAGACGTGACAATGTTAGTTAAGCTCATTTTCCAATAAGTCTTGAGGATTTTTCGAATCTGAACGTGTCCATATCTGGCACAGATTTATATTTTGGACCAATACGTGATCCTAATCTTTTATCATCTACATTAAATAACGCTGATCAATCTGAAATCGATACCAAATCTTTGATATTAAACGAGCTACAAGAATTTAGTGTTAAATTTGAGCCGGTATACAAATCATTCTTGAACAAAATGGCTTATGAATTCCCCACAGAAAAAGCAATTAAATGCATTCCAGAATTTCGAGGAACAGCAGCTGAATTGGATGGCTTTTTGTTCCAAGCAGACTATTTTGCAAAATTCATTCCACCAAGGAATGATCAGAATGAGATCCATGAAACCGAAACGGAACTCATTCATGTAATATTATCCAAATTGAAAGGACCAGCAGCATTGCATTTCAAACGAATACATGCCGATACTTGGGTAGAAATTAGAGATAATTTGCAAAGAGAATTCAAAGAAAAATTGAAATTAGAAGAATTGTTTCAAAAGATTGAAACGTTGGAACAAGGGAAAACAGAGACCTTTCAAAGTTACAAAGATAGGGTGCTTACTATGAAACAACACATTGATGAATATGATGCAAACAGAGGGGACGTCGAAAATTCATACGCTCTCAGAAACTTACGACTCCATTTCTTAGGAGGGCTTAAAAATAGAAACTTGAAAAACTTAGCCAAAGCACATAAGGAGGATAGTTTGGAAGACTTGATAACTTATCTGCAGGAGGAATGTATAGATGTGGAGCAGATAGAACAAATTGAGCATAGATTGCAGGATGCTCATATTGCAGAATCACACAGACTTGAAAAAGAAGAGCAAAAATTCAACAACCAAAGAAAAACTTCGGAAATTTCAGAAACAGAAACAATTTTACAGCAACAGAAACATTGACCATGACGACAGAAATGATCAAAGGAATAGAAATAATGACAGAAACCATTTCAATGGGCAATCTAATAACTACCAGCAAAATCACAACTACGGATATCCGAATAATAATAGTTATCGAAATCGAAATGATAACTATTCAAGAAATGACAGACATTACAATTCCCCTCGCAACGAACGAAACAACTTTGAACAAAATTCTTACAGAAATAACGGTAACCAATATGACAACAATCATAGCCAAAACAATAGAAACAATTCGAATCAAAATTATCGGAATGAATCACCGCATCAAAACAACGGAAATAGAAATTACTTTAATACGAACGGAAATTCAAACTCTGAAAACAGAAGATTCGAACCATTACGTGAAGGAAACTGGAATAACCGAAATTTTGAATACAATCAGAAGCAAAAAAACTAAACCATGGGGGTTTGGATAGGAAAAAGATAGACGGATCCCACTGTTTTTATACACAAGTATATGATACTGATGCACAATACGAAGAAGAAGAAACAGGAAAATTATTTGCAACAAGCCCTATGTATGGAGGCTTTTTCAACCGGTTTTTATTGGAAACTGACAACCGCAGAAAATCCACAATACAATGAGAGATACTACTTGGATACAAGTATCTGTTATAATTTCATTCATCAGAGCACCGCAATCAAAGTCGGAGCAACAAAAATAGACCCATTCAAACATGCATGGATATGCGTAAATGGTAAACAAGTGCCATCCATTGGAACAATATGGATTCATTTAACAATAGGAGAACTAATCATACTGACAAAGTTCCACGTGGTGGATAAATTAGGAGTACCAGCCAAAATTGGGTACAAATTTGCTAAGGAGCATATCGAATCAACATACATGAATTTCGAGGAAACACGTTTTAAACTAAAAGATCAGAGAACACTTCTCTAAATGTTTACGGATTTGTAAGCAAGGATTTAATAGAATATGAAGAAAGAGATAAGTACGAGAAAACATCGATTCGGTTATCCAACAGAATAAACAGAATTATGACTTTAAAAGCGATATAGATTCCGAATCTATCACAACAGAATCTTCGAAACCCGAAACAACTGGATCATTCTCAGAAATAATTGAACCAATAATGGATGAATCAGGTAGATTTGAACTTTTTTCCAAACAACAAGAATCAATTCGGAACCCACATAATGATGGTCTAGAAAATATCAACTTCAATGTCGACACAAAAGATAATACATGGAAAACATATCCTTACGAAGAGTTTGTAAAAGCAATGCCACAGCTTAGACAGATATCAATAAGATTGACGACAAAAATACTTGAGGAATATGAAAAAGATGCTACATTTTTAATAATTAACAGTCTATCAGCTTATAAAGAACTGAAGAATTTCATCGACCTTCCGTATGGTCTAAAACCACATTTAAATGGAAGAATTTTTTCATTTCCTAATAAAAGAACTTGGGGTATATTAATGAATGGTACTAAGGAAACAGATTTTAACTCGAAAGTATTTTCCAAAGGACTCATAGATGGATTCCATAACGGTCCAGAATTTGCCAAGTTGGCGAAAATTATTCAAGTATTCTCCTTTAAAGATTTACTCGACACATTAAGTTTAGACATTTTAAGATACATAGCAGACACATTCAATAAGGAATTCATAGTGTACACTGCAGATAAAGACAACAATGGAGGCTATACTTACGACAGGAAATTAGCCAAACTTAACGAGGACATGGGATTTGTATTTGTAGCAAAATCAGATAAAACGTGTGGTCATATAGAAAAGCCACAAGACATTCAAAACTCAAACATTGCAGCTCAAGTTACAACGGAATTAACTTATGATAATGATAAATATTTCATGGAGTTGGCGTCAGTGGACAAGCCCATGAATAAAGTAAAATATTTAATAGATACAGGTTCTTCAGTAAACCTATTAAGATATGATTTATTAAGCTATGTAGGCGTTAAAAGTTTTAATACGGATGAGATAATTACACTAGTGGGTATAGAAAATGGTAGTAAAGTAACACTTGGGAGAGCAGACGTAGAATTACTTATCAATGGAATAAGATTTATAACTACTTTTCACTTAGTAGACAATTTAATAATGCCAGGTATCATTGGAATAGAATTCCTTAAACAATATGTATCAAACATTAGTGAAAACTTCAGAACAATTACTTTGAAAGCGGGTGCAAACCATTTCGATGTTTCGATATCAAGTAGAAACAACAATAGGTACGTGCATACTATTAACAAAATTCAAACAAGTACATTGATCAATCAAAACACGTATTTTAACCAATCCGAAAACGATTGGCAGCATAATAATGATGAGATATGTAAACCAAATCAAGTTATCAACAACATGAGTCCGGAATATGGATCGGATCATGCAGATGAATATTATTACGACGAAACTACAATGATTGAATCTTCAGAACAAAAATTGAATGATAATATGGGCGACAACGATATTGATGAATATGAAGAAAACGAATATCAGGAAGAGAATTCAGAAATACAATGGAAACCTGTGGATTTGGACTCCAACCAAGACTACAGCTTGGTAGAAAACAAGAATCGAAAGCAAATAAGAGGCAATGAACGCAGTAGTAAATTACTAGAAATAATCGACTTCAAGCATTTAAAGAAACCTAACTTCAACGCGATAGAAGAAATTATGGCGAAATATAGCGACGTATTTTATTTGAAAGAAGATAAGCTTACAATTACGAATGCTGCAATGCATGAAATTGAAACCACAACAAATGTACCAATTAATAAACGACAATACAGATTTCCAGAATCTACCAAGAAGCATATTAATGAAGAAATTGATGAAATGTACAAGCAAGGCATTATTAGGCCAAGTAAAAGTCCATGGAATGCACCTGTGTTATGCATTCCGAAGAAAGATTTTGATGAAGAAGGAAACAAGAAATATCGAATTGTAGTAGATTTTAGAGCGTTAAACTTGATCACGAAACCATTTGTATATCCAATTCCATTAATAGATGAAATAATGGACAATTTGGGGGATAGTGCATATTTTTCAACCATTGACTTAAAGTCAGGATTTTATCAGGTTCCAATTCACCCTAAAGATGCAGCCAAAACTGCTTTCTCAACACCAAGAGGACATTTTGAATTCACAAGGATGCCAATGGGACTAAGAAACAGTCCATCAACATTTCAAAGATTAATGAACACAATAATTTACGAGATTAAAAGATGTCAAAGCTATTGTTTATTTAGACGACATCATTGTTTTGGAAAAACAATAGAGGAACATAACGAAAATCTTATTAAAATACTTGAAGCTCTTAGAAGGCACAATTTGAAAATTGAGCCTACGAAATGTCAAATTCTGAAAACTCAGTTAAAATTCTTAGGACACATGATAGATAAAAATGGAAAACGACCATTAAATGATAATATTAAAGTTATTAAAGAAATGTCTGTACCCAAGACAGTGAAAGGAGTAAGATCATTTTAGGAACTGTGAACTTCTATGGCAAATTCATACCTGGAATAGCCGAGAAACGGAAACCCTTGAATGAATTATTGAGGAAAAATGTTAAATTTGTTTGGTCGGATGACTGCCAAAAAGCATTTGAGGAACTGAGAAACTTTTTAACATCGGACTCACTCTTATCCAGACCAAATTATAAAGACACGTTTGTTATTACTACCGACGCGAGTGAACATGGCATTGGTGCGGTACTATCGAATGAAAATTCAATTGATAAACCCATAGCTTATGCTAGTAGGAGTCTTATAGGAGCAGAAAAAAGGTATCATACAATCGAAAAAGAATTACTCGCAATAGTGTGGGCAGTTCAGCATTTCAGACATTACATATATCATCAGAGGTTTATTGTCTATACGGATCATAGACCGCTAATTTCATTATGGCATTTAAAAGAAACTTCGCCAATTCTCACACGCTTAAGATTGAAATTACAAGGATTAGAATGTGACATTAGATACAAACAGGGAAAAGAGAACATTGTAGCAGATTTTTTATCTCGGCTTCCAACTGCCGAAAATCAATCTCTCAAAAACACAGAATCAGAGGAACAAATTATTGCTGTTGTTACACGTCAGCAGCTTAAAAAACAGCAGGAACTCTACTTGTTTGAACCAGTAAATGCAATAAAAGATAATAATTCGCCTAATACAAACATAGACAACGACAAAAACTTGCCTATTGTAACGCATCAAAATCAAATTAATGATGATATGACTCAATCATATGATATAGACAAAATTGTGACGTTGAAGATTCCAATATGACCAACGCATACGAAGAATATTTGGAATCATCTAAAGAAAATTCAATTGACATAGAACAATTAGTAATTTCAAAATCACTAAAGGATGACTCAGCCGATATTAATATCGTTATTTTGAACAGTAGATCAAAATACAATGAAATTTCACAAATAATAAAAGACTTTAGCGAAAACGGAATACTATCGATTCCACAGGAAAACATATTTGGAATAATTGTTGACGGGAAAAGTAATTCAGTAATCAACAGCAGAAAGTTTTTCCAGAAATTAGATAAATGTTTAAGCGATAATGGAACTATGATTAAAGCTTCAAATAAAATTCATGTCACATCGTTTCGAAAAATAAAACAGTTTGATATATTAGAAATATTACAATTTCTAGCAACCAAATATGGCTTAGTTTTCAGCCTATATAACGCAGATTCCGAACGAATTCAAATTAATACTAATGAGATTGAAACAATACTTAGAGAATTTCATGATGCTCCCTTAGGAGGACACGTCGGAGCACGCCGGATGCGAAAAAGAATTGGATTAATTTTCGTGTGGCAAAACATGAGACGAGATATTGACAACTATGTTCGGCAGTGTGCCTCTTGTCAAAAGAATAAAATTGGTAAATCACACAAAATACCAATGAAAATTACTACCACTGCTTGTGAACCATTCGAAAAATTATACATGGATATTGTAGTTCTACCGGAATCGGAATGGGGGAACAGATATGGGCTTGTCATGCAAGATGACCTGACACGTTTTCTGGTGGTATCACCTATGAGCAACCAAGAAGCCGAAACTGTTGCAAGAACGTTTGTAGAAAATTTAATTTGCAAGTACGGGACACCCTTAGAATTGGTTACTGACCAAGGATCAAATTTTATGAGTAAATTTTTCAAACACATTTGCAAAATTTTGAAAATTAAAAAGATTAATACTAGTGCTTATCACCCACAGGCAAATTTAGTAGAAAGATCTAACAGAGAATTGAAAATGTATCTTAGACAATTTGTAGGTGGTAATCCACAATTATGGGATCAACACTTAAACTACTTCTCGTTTGAATATAATACGACAAACAACGGATCAACGAATTATACTCCGTTCGAACTCCTATATGGAAGAAAAGCAAGAATCCCGTCATCAATTTATACAATTACCGAGTCAGAATTAAACTATGATGACTACAGTAAAGAAATGAAAATAATTTTAAAAGATTGCATGAAAATGCAAGACAAAATTTAATAATATCGAAGGAAAACGTAAGGAAATTTACGATAAGAACTCTGACGAATGGCAGCCCATGTGGGGAGATATGGTTCTCGTTCAAGCCAACCCAACGGGTGCAGGACAAAAATTACAGGCCTTATGGAAGGGCCCTATGAAATTGTCGCTTTTCCTAGCGAACAAACAACAATCATTAAAAATGGGAACAAATTGGAGAAAATACATAATAACAGATTAAAAAAATACAATAACTAATACCAAACATTTGATTGTTTTCATCTTCTCTAACCCTTTACAGGCTCTTAATAGCCAGTACACGATTGGGAGCATGCGAAAGTCCCAAATTATACATGGAAAAACTCAGCGATACTCGCATAATACAAGGAAAATTTTGCGTGAAGGTAAAATTGGACTTCCAAATGCTAAATAGTAAGATTGATTCTTTAGAAAATGCTTTCAAACTATACAATGAATCATGCAAAATGCTTGAAAAAATAACAAATATGAAATGTGGTCACCTAATAACAAATATAGAAATTGAGTCTAAAAAAATTCATACAAAACAAATATTTATCAGAAAATTTTTCCCAAAAAGAGCTAGTAGAGGATTTTGGACCTCACTCGGAGCTATGGATTCAGACGATAGGACAAGAATCGACAAAAATATGGACAAATTGAGAAGCAACGAGGAAAACATCAAAAATAACTTAGATCATCAAAATTATGTTGTTGATGCAATGTACAGTTTACTAAACAATGCTTCGGATAAAGTGGAACAAAAAATGAAGTGGGTTTCCAAAAGTTTTAACAGTCTGAAAGAGGAAATCGAAAAAGGCTTAATCTTCACTAACAATGTTAAAAAATGATTTTTATAGAATCAGAATTAATTGATTTGGGAGTATGGATAGTACATTTAATGGAAAATGTTAAACAAAATCAGAAGAATTTTGTAAATATTCTATTAGGAAACAAATTAAACGTTAATGTTCTGCTGGAAATTATAGAACCAAATCAGTTCTTAATAGAACTTGAGAAATACGAACTGAATCTAGCAAGCGACATTGGGTTCGTAAGACAAAGTAACGGAGAAATAATACCAGACATATTCAACGTAATAGAATATGAATTTGAACTTACAAACAACTTAGAAATTATAATAAAACTTTTAATCCCATTAGCACGAAAGTTGAATTACGAATCATTTATAGGCACCGTATCGCCCGGTGTACATGGTCTTATATTGACATTAATAAAAATGGACTATGATATATTGATAATGAATACAGAATACAAATTGGGCTATATTATAACATTAAACGAATATGCCAAATGCAAACAACTAGGAAATATAAAGCTGTGCCATATTCGGAAGGCGCAAGAGAATTTGGAACAAAGTAAATTTTGCTTCACGGAATTATTATTTAAGAACAGTTCAACCAACTGTGAAACAAAAGTTTTAAAACCACGAATGTTGTATGGATAGCAACCCTACAGCCAAATATTTGGATGTATGTAGCACCGACTCTAACGACGCTTAACATATCACACGGAGAAAATATAACGAGCATAAATATATTAGGAACTGGAAAAATTCAGATGGAACTTGGAATGACCATTAGAACAGACCAAGTATCAATCTCGCATTTTGATATGGAAGACGCTAGTAAGGATATATTGGTGTATCAACCAGTATTAAACCTAACGGAATTTGGAATCGATCATCCATCGTATGATAAGATACCAACATTGAACGAAACTAATGTATTATATTCGTTCTATGATAAGAAAAGATTATTTGATATAGGGATAAACGTCGAACAACTTAAGAATCAACGTACTGTTCTACAAAACTTAGTTTATGCACCTTTAAAGAATCCATGGTTTACTACCACGTCCATTGCAGTCATAGGAGGGGTGATAGGTATATTTTTATGTTGTTTCAAAGGAGAAATTTCTTGTTGCGCAAGAAAACTAGAATTCAATCCACAAGGAATTAGTGAAAAGGAGAAGTATAATAAAAAGAACAGCGTAGATAAAGAGCAACGTCATAGAAATAAAGGTGAGAATTTAAAAATGGGGAAATGCAAGACAAAAATAAGTCACAGACAAAAAGAAAAATTGATATATACTAATGACATAGAAACTGGGTTGAACAACCCAAAGAATACAACAACAATCGATGGAACGTTGAACAGAAAAGACACAATTAGCCAAATAAAAGAAGAAAATGAGCTCACTCAAATAGGAACAATAAACGAAGGTACCGACACTCAAATTATTTCGAACACTATGGATAATAAGGAGAGGAAAATTACGGAAAACAAACAGAAGACGAAACAATATTCATCAGCAAATATATACTGAATATGGGAAAAGGAAATGTATTAAGCAGTTTTCACAAATATGACGAAGTAATGTTACAGTTGCACAAAAACCTTGAATGGACACCCATCAAAGCCTTAGCATGAAACAGAACGGAATTATTATCTTTGAGTACTCTAAAAATATCATGGACTTTGAAAATGGAAAGTATTTCAGACATCTAATACGAAAAAATGGAAACATTAATTCAATTAAAGGTAATTGGTAATTATTGCTTTATTATGCAATAATCAAATAAATAAAAATAACCATAGGATAATTTACTAAATCATAACAAATTAAGTTAGGAACTTATAATTTTGCATACTAATATACATATGTTTATAGTACAACTAATAAATTTTCATTTGTTTTTTATTTTAAAATGTTTATAAATACTATGAATTAATCGCAAGGATTGAGTATCATTTCAGAAGCACGCCTAGAGCCATGATCGATGAGGGGGGAGAGGTTGTAGCAATTTCTCAACCAAAACCGCCCTAAATACTAAAGAAGTAAGTATAACACGATAGACGTAGCAACAAGTATTTTGCAGGAAGAAATTTTTATTGAATTTATACGTCCCCAAAAACCTGCAGAAGACATTCATTGCTACAACACAAAGATAAATTTAATGGGAATAATACTGGGAAAACAAAATAATCGAAAAAAATGATAATAATAGTAAGTAAGGTTCATAATAAAATAACTTAAGCATGTGAAAAGGTAGCAAGGAATTAATACCGAATCGAATAACTAAAGTAAGTGAAAAGTAACAAAGACTGTAGGAGCAGGTCCTTATATTTGCAAAGTCTAATAAAAATTATAGGATAGTGAACTATTCACAATAATTTGAGAAAATTTAAATATGCACAACTTACTCGAGAGACGGTCGAGATAGCATCTATTGAAGACGAACACACGACATCGGCAGAGAAGGAAGACATCAACGGCTCACGATATACATACCATAGTTAATTGGTATCACCGGAACGACGGGTCATACGGTGGGTTGAAGATCGAGAGTGTGGGGGATCAGGAGACAGAAGACGAAATATTCGGAGGTTATCAATGAAGGCGAACTCAACCAGGAAGTGAAAGGGTTAAATACATCATACGAAATCAACAATACGAATTAAAGTGACAAATAACAGGCGAAGATGGATGTGCATCATACGAAAACAAAAAGGCGGATTCAACAAGGCGATTGGAGACAAGTGAATGACAAGACATTATACAAAGCTGAAAGCAAGGACATATTCAGGAGCATCATCATACACAACCGAAAGTGCAAGAAGAGATTTTAATTCAACCCCTGGAGATGATTTTGGGAGAGTTAAAGTAACACAATAATGACGGAACGAGCAGATACAAGTCGCCTCACAAAGATAAAAACAACGTTAAGACGAAATTTTAGAACAATCAACAATTCAACAGTGTTCATCAATTTAACCAGACGGCCCCAAAAAGTAAATTCAAAGCGGAGGTCCCAAAACTACAACGGAGGCGTGTCTAACACAAAGGCAACTTATCAAGTAATCAAAATTTCCACAAGCTGAAGCCAATACACAGCGAAATTCAAAAAGCAACAACAAAGACTTCGAATCAAACACAAACAATGCGAACATCATGATAACGGTACATTATCTAAGAATCCATACATTTAAGCAGTGTGACACACGTCAATTCATCACGACTTGCTAACTAGCAACTTATCTGAACGGAAGCAGCTTAAAACTATTGAAAAGGGCACTGTAATAACGTCAAACTATTACAATGTTACATGCAGAAAATCATTGAAATACAACTAGAGCAGAGCTACTTCTACTCCGCTGGAGATAACACGTCAAATTTATACAAGTGGCCGGTACAACAGCAATTTTTGCACACAACAAACAATTTCATCGAAGACTACAAATTTAGACGGCAGTACAAAGGTACCCACACGAGAGGAGCAGCTTAAGAGGCGAAACAACTAAGGCATCAGAAAGCACAAGACGATACGGAAGAATCAAACAGCAGACTAGGAACACACCCTGCACTCGAGATTTACAACCAACCAAGTGATCAACAACACGAATGATTATGAGGACGCAAGAGCAACACCAAGTAAAGGCGAGGCGATTCGAGAAGGCATCATCAGGTAAGAAACTCTCGAGAAAGTTTATGTGCAGATATGAGAATACTTAAAAGATTAGAGGAAATAAAATGGTCACACGACGAAAAAAAAAAAAAAGGGATGTAACAGGGTGATTTGATAGATTAGAAGAACACGTAATAGATGCAGTATGGTCAGAAAACAAACAAACAAAAAAGTTTTTTTTTAATAATAAAATAAGTTGATATAACACTAAAATACGGGTGAAAAATAATTTTGAAATAACACAAAGAGTACGAATTAAATTAGAAGAATAATAGGGATATAATAGAAGGGATAAATTAGAAGAATAATAGGGAACATGAAAATTACTGTGGAATAATTATATATATTAACTCAGAAACGTATCAATGTATTTAAATCTTGGTCAAGAGAAGCGTTGATGAATAACAAAAAAATGTTAAGCTGAACCATATCAAAGATCCAAAAGTAAACTTTGTAAGAAATTATTATTAAAAGAATTTATAAAAACATATACAGAACGAATAACATCAAGAGATTCTAACACTAAACTCCACCGAAAGTAAAATTCAGATATGACAGATAATAGCTAATGATTGATAAACAACGGACCATTGAATGATTATATAATTGAAAAATATATATGTTTTGGCCTACCCTAACAAGCGAAGGATCATTTTCTTAATGAACCTTCACCTCGTTTGTGTGGGAGGAGATGAACGGCCTTGAGATCCTTCATCACTCCTCATATCAGATCACGGGATATATCGTAGGAATCTTTAAACCAAACATAGAAGAAAGCGTAAAACTTTGAGACAGACTCAGCTGACCCATTTACTTGCGATCAGCTGATCCAAAACAAATTAAAATAAACGATCGTGCATACGAAATAATATACATACAAGAGGGCAAAAACATTGCCACTGGTGAGGGACCAACGCCCGGCGATTCACATACGGAGCATCATATTTCAATTTTATTAGTGGCAATTATTGTACGCAGGGAAAACGTTCATTACCTTTCCCAACGTAATGGAACGACAAGTACGTTATTAAGGGTCAATGTAGCATAAAATCACTATTGACAATATAATTCATGTTACTTTTGACCGTTTGGCCGATATATTTACTCGGATTTTCCGGCGCAAACAATTGAGCATAATCTACTATATATGCTCAACTCGATGGGATGGAAGGATATGCACAGCCTTATGTGCCGACACCTTCCTAAAACAATTTTAAATACTGATGGCAGTGAGATATTGTAAAAACAAGGTATTCAATTACTCAACGCAAAGTAATTTAAGCAATCAACATAAATTTAAAATGTTGCATGTAGGAATTGTTGGGTTAATTTACTTTTATCAATTTAAAAGTTATGGGAAATATCGCATACCCTTATCACGGTTTGGCGAAACCGTCGAAAACAGCTTAGTCAGATTTACTTAACTGGAGCGCGGTGGATTGACATGTTCAAACGTGCTCACATATTGGACAGTGCACGATATAGCGGTACATAGTCGCGATCGTCATTGATGATGATGCATTGGCGCATATGTATAGGACACTTAGGAAAGAATTTGTTTGGGTGAGGAGCGCGGAATAATAACTTAGCCAAAATGATAGAGACAATAAGAGTCTTCATTGAATCTACATACACGTATACAGGTGTATTGATTTAAAGGGGTTTGTTGCCCAGTATGAAAAACAGAGAGAACATGATTTTGTTCTTACCAATATAAACTTGAAAAGAAATATTGATATTGGGGTCTTAGTGGTTCGGGAAAAGGAAGAGCCGACCCGAAGGGTAATGATTCTTTAGGGAAAGGGAATTTAATTCAAAGCCCAGTTGAAAGAAAGAGAAAACAATTATTGATTGACTTTTAAGAGTATACTTAAAATCAAAGAGTAATACAAGCGGTAGCTGTTAATAGCTCGGCGGTATGGTGCGCTGTTTACAAAGAACCCATGCTGGGTTCGAATACAGATTTTAAGTGAATGTTTCCACAACTCCGTTGGTTTAGTAGTATCATGCATTATGAAACATTAGACTTGTTGAACATTACTCTGTGAGACAGCAATGTTCAAGTTTAAGTGTAAAGAAAGGGCAGGACTTAGAGATACTCATTTTATACAAAAGATATATGAATTAATACATTAGTAAATTGAAGTAGCCACTTGAATGTGTGCTCGAAATAAGAGAGTTTTAGAGAGTGAAAAGAGAACAGAATTTTTCCAAGAGAATTTCAAAGGGAACATCCAAAAAAGGGGGCAAAGTTTCGTAAAGTATGGAAGTCCAATATTAAGGCTGAATTGGGTAATCTATGACAAGAAATTAAATAACTGTTGAAAAAATTTGGAATAAAAAGGAAGATGTTTCGGAATTTATGGATTTTTCAAATAAGTTGATTAAGCATTTCGTGAAAAAGAACTTTAGGGAGCATCCATAAAGAATGCAAAGTTGAGTAATCAATGGATGCTAAAAAAATTGAGGATATTTACGAAGTTGAAATTAAAACCACATAGTCTGAACAGATAAATGTGGGATGAAGAAAATGATTACGTTATTTAAGGATTCTCGGATCTTTCGTGGGGTCCAAAGTCCAGTCTGATGCAATTCATGAAATCATTATGAAATTCAGAACTCGGATTGACTATATATACCGTGCGCTTTTCCAAGCTCGAGGGTCAGTCCCAAATATTCAGCAACACCTTTATTGGAATTCGGCGCTTTCTAGGTTTCCCTAGCCGGCCTACCGAATACTCCAATTGAACCAGGGGGTCAGTCCCAAATATTCAGCAACACCTTTATTGGAATTCGGCGCTTTCTAGGTTTCCCTAGCCGGCCTACCGAATACTCCAATTGAACCAGGGGGTCAGTCCCAAATATTCAGCAACACCTTTATTGGAATTCGGCGCTTTCTAGGTTTCCCTAGCCGGCCTACCGAATACTCCAATTGAACCAGGGGGTCAGTCCCAAATATTCAGCAGCACCTTTATTGGAATTCGGCGCTTTCTAGGTTTCCCTAGCCGGCCTACCGAACACCCAATTGAATCAGGGTTGTCCCTTAGACACCTCGACACTCGTGACTAGTGCACGACTCGAGATCTAAGTTTAAATTAATTAACTTCTTGAAAAAGATAAAAGTGAACAGTTAAATAGTCCGTCGCGGTAAAATCGAAAATCGGTGTTAGAGTCCTCTTGATAAGTATCGAAAAAAAGTGTTAGAAACTTGTGAAAACTTCATACGGAAAATAGTGCGAAATCCGTTGAAATGGATAATATTTGAGTTTAATTTCTAGAGAAAAAGTGTAATTATAAGAAACAAGTGTTACATAGTAGAAGAAAAGTATAATTGTAAGAACTAAATAGTGTTACATAAATAAAAAGGTCTTATTCTAACCGTAATTGAGTGTTTGAACTAAAAACCCGAAAAACCAGTGCCGCGCCGTCGGCTTAGAACACTTCATATATCGTGGTAGAAGCGTCTTAATATTCCGCTCGGGACATTTCCACTCCGCTTCACATTTCCACTTCGCTACACATTGACAATACTTTTCTCATCAAACTTTTCTTCACTTTTTTCACTGATTTGCCGGCATGATATAACACGCACAAAACACGCACACACTTAATGTGACCAGACGTCCTGCATTTTTCAACTTCGTTTTACAAAATTATTACAATTCATACAGCCTTACAAATATTTTTCCCATTTTTTTGAGGCCAAAATCTATACGAATTGTACTTTTGGAGGATCCATTTTCAAATCAGTGACGCAATCCAGATAGACGTCCCGCGTTTCGCAGGACGCTTGCTGGTCACATTACACACACTCAACCGTCATCGACTCCTGAGGGCAAACTGCGGGGGGAGATGAGGAGAAATATTGCAAAGAATATTAAACTTTTCTGATTTCCCTCAATATTTACTTTAATATTTTGGGTTTGCACTCACACCATCAATCTTTTTTCTTCAATAATCAAGAGTTTGTCAAACTTTTTCCGTCGTCTGGGGTCTGCTTAACACTCACCCACGTGCTGGATCATTAGGTCGAATGACAAGTGAGAAGTGATTAGTGAGAAATGAGAAATAAGAAGTGGGATGTGGGAAGTGAGGAGTAAGAAGTGAGAAGTGCGAATGGAGATGAGTACGGGAAGAAAGAAAAAGAAGAAAGACAAAGGAAGAATAAATAAATGAGGGAATAGGAAAAAGTAAGGAAAGAAAAAGAAGAAGGAAGAGAGGAGAATGAAGAAAAAAGAAGGTAGAAAAAAGAGCGATGGAATGCGAAGGAAGAAGGAGGAAGAAAAAAGAAGAAGACGGAAGATATAGGAAGGAAAATGAAAGAAGGAAGAAGGTAAAAGGAAAAAAAAATAAGAAGGAAAAGCAGGAAGAACGAAAAAGGCAGAGGAAATAAGGAAGAAGAAATAAGAAGAAGGAAAAAGGAAGAAGGAAATATAAAGGAAATGGAAGAAAGAAAAAAGTGTGGAGGAAGAAAAAGGAATAAGCAAGGGAAAAAGAAAAAAAAGGAGAAAGGAAGAAAGAAAAGGGAAGAAGGGAAAAAGAAGATGTTTGAAAGAAGAAGGAAGGAAGACGGGAGAAGAAATAAGGAAGACAGAAGAAGAAAGAAGGAAGAAGGAACTAAACGAAGGAAGAAGGAGCAAGAAAAAGGAACGTGTAAGAAGGAAAAACTGACTTCTCACCATCACCTAATGGCCATTCAACCTATTCAGCTTAATGACCACCACCTGAACTAGGAGGCTCTCATATAGAGGTGTGCGCCGTCGCCGACAGTTTTTGGCACGCCGACGCCGCCGACATTCTAGCACCGGCGCGCCGCCGTTTAAAATTTGTCACGCCACTAATCTATAATTTTCTACACCGATTCAAATTTGAAGAAGTCTGTACAATTTCCTGATTGATCCCTACAACATTTCGTTGAAACACCAGAGAATTTTTCGTTTATTGAAATTTCTAAAACCTCTCCGTAAAAACTAATAAGAAAACTTGCGTAAAGTTTGGAGAGTTTTTTTTAAGTTTCGAGAATTCTTTGGAATTATCAAGTGGAGCTCTTTGGATTTCTCAATGGAAATTGTTTAGAATTTCAGCAAAAAATTCTTCGGATTCCATATGAGAATCTCATCAGGATATTGTTGTTGAAGTCATCAGAAGTTGCTCCAAATTTATACAGAAAAATCCTAAATCCAAAATCCAAAAATCTTAATTTATACATTATCCGCGAAAGTTTCTGTTGAGTACTCGTTTGGCGAAATTGTCAAAGGACAATTGAACACAATTCCGTAACCTTTCTATTTTTTAAGTCGATACTGGCCGTTAAGCCAAAAGCCTTCTAACCAATTTCCGTTTAGCCAAGCCGAACTGAACGTTTATCTAAACTGATATCAAGCCGGACCGACCGAAAATATAGTTTGGCCGAAAGCAACATATAGCTGAAAGGAGCATTCGACTAAAAATGCCGTTCGGCCGAAAAAAGTCGTTTGACAGAATAGATCATTTGACCAAAAATGCAGTTTGGTAAGCGTAAGAATTAAATTTTGTAAGTCGTTTAGCCGAATAGCTTATTTGTCAGAAAATGTCGTTTGACCGAAAGGGTTGTTTTGCAGAAAGGACATTTTCGGGCCAATTGGCTTTTTCTGCCAAATGACTATTCCTACCAAACGGAATTTTCGGCCAAAAATGAACTATTCGGTCCAACGATTTTTTTGGCCAAACTACCAGTTCGAGTCGAATGTCCCTTTATGTCGTTTATGTCGTTTTTTATAACTCGTTTTCGGCCGAACAACATTTGCGGACAAACCATTTTCGACCGAATAGCAGTTTCGGATATACATTCAATTCGGCTTAATGGGATTTGATTATATATTTTTTGGCTTGAGTCGGCTTACAAAGTAGAGAGGTTGCGAAATTTCGTTCAATGATCTTTTGAAAATAGGCCATTTCGCCGTACATGTCATTTGGCCAAATGGGTAGACATTTTTGACCATATTATCCGATCAGTAATTGACATTTGGCTTGTATCGAACGATCATTTCGGCGAAACGGCATTTCGGGCTGATGACCTATTCGGCCAAATGACCATTTCGACCAAACGACCTGTTACGGAAAACGACTTTTGTAGTCAAATTACTAGTTCGGCCGTATTTTGCTTTCAGCCTACGGATTTTCCCAAGAATTTCTTATGGACAATACACTAGTCGTAAATAACTGCAACATGTTTACGTTTCGGTTAGCGAATGCCGTTCGATATCTGCAACGCATTCTAGACATCAAATGGTTTTCAGTCAACGTCAGATGCAATAGAAGTGCACCTGATTGTGCAGCACAATGCAGCTATCATCGACATAGTTTAACATCGTTTTGAAGCTCAGCGGTCCGATAACTGCATAACTGTTGCAATTATCGAGTTGCAGTCAAAAAGCATTGTAGTTATCAAACGTCTGCTGTGCAATGAATTTTTCTTGGAAATCCAACGAAATTCCTTAAAAACTCCGAGCAATTTTCCGTTGAAATCCAAAGATTTTATTATTGAAATCTACATTTTGAACAACTTTGCGCGGAAATTCTAAAGAATTTTCCATTCAAATGAATTATTGGCAGTGACTGATTTTCTACCCACCGCTTCCGCATCCAAAATTTGAAATTTGTATGGCGAAACACATCTAACGCTGTTTTTTTCAAAATCAGGAACTTTTCATGAAAAACTATTTGGTACCAGTTATGAAGGATGGTGTCCGCTACTACGCCTACCAAATATTTTGTCGGTAAAGATGCCTAATTTTGAGAAATCGAACCTTAGATGCCTTTCGCCATACTGATTTCAGAAAGTTAACTCCTAGTGTGCCGCTGTAAGCACGCTCAAAGCAGGCGATTCATTGAATGAAAATTTGGACCAACGCCGCCACCGCTGGAGGCCATATTGTAGCTTGTGAAAATAATGAATGAAATCGTATTGGCTCAATGAACCTGCTGTTGTTCAGCGCTAAACGGATACATCGTTCAGGACTCGGTGGATCGGGTAGATCGCACTTTCTGAACCCAAATCTGGTTTGAAGAACCATAAAGGACTGTAGCAGCTTGTAAAAGTATTCTATCGGCTCAATGGACCTGCTGGGATGTTTTGCAAATCACGGAACCATCGTTCAAGACTTGGTTGATCGGGTAGACCGCATCTTTTGAACTCCCGGGCGTTTTGGAGAACCTAAAAGGTCTGTAGTAGCTAGTAAACATAATGACTGAAATTCGGTTATCGGCATTTTACCTCGGAAACAGACTGTAGTAGTTTGTAAGCATAATGAGTGAAATCCTATCGGCTCAATGGACCTGCTGGGACGTTTAGCAATACACGGAAACATCGTTTAGGGCTTTGTTGATCGTGTAGATCACATGTTTTGAACTCCAGGTCGTTTTGAAGAACCAGAAAGGCCTGTAGTAGTTTGTAAAATTAATGAGTGATATCCTATCGGCTCAATAGACCTGCTTGGTTGATCGGGTAGATCGCATCTTTTGAATTCCAGGATGTTTTAGAGACCCTGAAATAGGTTAGGTTAATTCAAAACTCGACAATTTCATGTCTTAGGATCACATAGATATTTTTGGGCATATTCTCAGCTTTGGACATTTTGTTTCTAGAGATATTTTCTGATGCATTCGAGGATATGAACTCCAGAACAGTTTGGACGGCCTAGGACATCCGAAAAAAAAAAATTTCAACGCCTTTTTAGTTTTTTCTATACTAGTTTTGGTAGGATCGAGCGGAAAAACCCAAATATGTACGTTAAATCCATGTAAAAAAAAAGTCGTCCTGAAAGGGTTAAGGAAACGACGATAGTGGAAGGGGACGACCTTTGGAGAATGGGGAGGGGGTGGAGTAGAGTGCAGTTTATGCATAAGGGAAGATCCATTAAGTACGTCATGAAAAAATGGCGATTTTTAACCCTCCTTCCTACCTTCGTCACGCTTGTTGTAACAAACCTATAAATTTTTTGTATAGATCTTCACGCTGCTCCTAACCAAACCCCCTCACTTCCCTTAGAGGCGTGACGTACTTTGTGGATGGCTCTGAGTATGTTTAGCATTTGAAAAGTACATTTTCGAGTAAACAACTTTTATCCGGAAATATCATTTTCTAGAATATGACAAGATTTTTTTAAGCGAAGTCAATGTCTTTAAAAGTGAAGTCTGCCTTCTTTTAATCAAATGATAAAGTATAACCCTGTTGATCAATTGGTTTTGTCATTTTTCGATTTTAACAAAACTTTGAACCATACTGGCAGTTCCGGGCAAGGCTGGGCATATACACCTAATTTACAATGTTATGAAAACTCATATGTGAATATGTACATTATGTGGAAGATAATGATTTGGAAAATGTATTGGAGGTAACCACTTTCCCTTCGATGGGACTCGAACCCATGACCCTACAGTACGCTAGACTGGTGCTTTAACCAACTAAGCTACAAAGGACCTCCGTCGGCCTTCGCAACCTAGCGGCTACTGAACGAGCTCGAGATTCCCAAATCGGACGCATAGTCAAATCACTCGCAATCCATTTCTCAAGCTAATACTTCCACATGTGTATTGTACACGTTCACATTAGAGGAGCGTGAGTATTTAGAATGTCAGAATGTGTGTCAGAATGCACCAGTCTAGCGTACTGTAGGGTCATGGGTTCGAGTCCCATCGAAGGGAAAGTGGTTACCTCCAATACATTTTTCAAATCATTATCTTCCACATAATGTACATATTCACATATGAGTTTTCATAACATTGTAAATTAACGTCCAAGTCGGGTGGTTTAATCCCCGGAAATAGGCAATTACCTTTGATTGAACTGAAATATACAGCTAGTTGAACTGTAGAAATAGGACATTTGTTTAATTCAATATGCTTTAGAACAGACAACCAGAACTAAATTGATCCTGTTAAAGCCCTTAAAAAACAAGTTTTTAATTATTATCTGCACAATCTCGCTTTACAAGTTTGTTTAATTACGCATAGCGCACACTCTACTTTCGCATGGGAATGCAAATAAGACACAATCGAACCAGTTTTTCCAGTTCACATTTTATTCACATTGATCACAATCAATCATCTCATCTTTCACCAACAATCAATAAATGAACAAAAGAAGCTTGATCGTGCCAATCCTTTTCTCCAGGATCGGATCGGCACCTGATTACTTGTAAACGATATGCGAACTGCTCTGCAACCCCGCCCATCCATCGGTTTCACTCATTTCGAGTTCGAGTATGTAGCCAGCTGACGGTAAACACTAATAGCTATAACGAAATTTCCACCGTATAATCCTGAGCGTCCCAAGATCTCGGTCCGCCATTTAATGATGATAGTGTCCGAAATCGAATGCCGGAAGCGGAGCGTACGCGTAAGAAGGAACCGCGTGATAAGAGGTCTTGACGATTGGAGTCGACACCACGGTATGCTTGACGGCTGGCGCGAAGATCGGCTCGGAGTACTTGGCCGAGCTGTGCACAACGGTGGAGCTCTGGTGCGAAACGGCCGTGGGAATGTGCTTTACGACGGTTCCAACGTGAGCCACCGTGGGCTCTTCAATTATGCTTTTCTGGTAGTGAATTTCCGGTTTGGCAATCAGAGCTGGGGCCGCGTGGTACAGCAACGGGGCCGCATGATAACTGAATCCAGGACGAGCTGCAGCCAAAGCAAGGATCGTTGACAACACCACCTAGATTGACGCAATGATGGTAATTAGTAACAACAGGAAATTAGAACAAAATAGTCGGCTTACCAATTTGAACATTCTTGAGCAAGTGAGGGTTGATTGTTTTTCCAAGAGGTCTGTGTTGAAGAACGTTTGAATTGCACTACGATCTTGGTTGAGTCAGCGGGTTTCTTTTATACCCCGGACACGGACTGGTCCCTGTTGTGCTAAGGTATTCAAAGTGCCACCGGTAGGCTACCAGGGTAGCGTCAAACCGTCGTCCATCGTCGGCTGCTAAAGTGCCGTTTTCATTCAGAATGCGAAAGGGGTTGCCTCCACAATAGCCACCACGACCTAGCGAGCTCCCCGGCATCAGGTGACGGAGGCTGCACGGTTGTCGTCACACATGCAATGTGGCCACCTTCTGCAAGTGAGGGGGTTGCAAGAAAGTACTTATTGCATGTTGTATTGCCCCGGATAGATCGTCCACGTTGGGGTATGTGATATACTCATTTTAGTTTAGATAATTTGGAAAAAGTGATTATGCAGATATGAATGCCAGGTTTAGTGAATATGTGAGCTGGGTAAGTGAATGACAAAACATACTCTTACGTATACAACATACTGAATGATCCATAAAAAATGAAAAACGATCCGTAAATAAGACCTGATTTTTGCTATTTTCCCCTGAACGTATTTTACGGGAAAGAAAAAAGGCCTGATGAGAGATAACTAATTATCCCTAGCTGTCAGTGCCGCGAAAAGTTGATTTGCTTGTTTTCTCACTTCTTTCATCCTTTTCGTGCCCTTACCAATGCAAACAAGAGTAGCTATTATGGAACAAATCTCGCGTAGTAATTCAAAAGGACGTATGTGATTTTGTAAATAAAGATTCAAACGACGATTTGTCCAATCTGATGGCACTCCCACGCAAACCAACACCAAAATTTGCTGTTGGTGCTCTAGGTTAGAATCCTGTTGCGGTCATATCATCATTTTTTTGGGACTGCTTACCGAAAATGTTTGCAAAAAGTGAGTGAGGCGTAAAAGTGATGAAACG
Source organism: Armigeres subalbatus (assembly GCF_024139115.2). NCBI lineage: Eukaryota > Metazoa > Arthropoda > Insecta > Diptera > Culicidae > Armigeres > Armigeres subalbatus. The sequence goes on along the minus strand of NC_085140.1, from coordinate 92,189,374 downwards.
AAAAAAGAATTTCAACAAGTAGGCACGATTTTCGTTTATCTTTCAGACATGTTCTAGAGAAAAAACCCTGATTGATCCACCTAGCGGTGATGATGCCTTTCTCGCTCGTTTATAATAGTTGATAAACATATATGAAAAGTCTAAAATAACAATTGGTGAATAAGACTTGTTTTTCTCATTTATTTATACCAGATGAACCGGCCTAGGGTCGAAGATCTCGTAAATAAAGATAGATTGAATTGAAAATTCACATTGGTTATAATTGCTGCCGGATGCAATTTGTTGCAAGCAAATCGGTGCCCGGAAAATGTGATGAAGTTGTGCAATTGCACAAATCGAGTTTCAGGCATAGTTTAAAAATTTGTATTTTGGCCATAACTTTTGAGCCCATAGTGAGTTCGGGCTGATTTTTAATGTGAAACAATGGGACAGGATTCGCCGTTTAAATAATCGGTTCAGGATAAAATTTCGAAAAATGAGTTAGATTTTTTACACACATATACACATACTTCTTCTGAAAAAGTTCGTATCGTTTGCTTTGAAAAGCAAAAAAACGGTGGAGCAAAAAAACGGTTTCCATTTGTCAAACTTTCGAGTGCTTTCCTATTAAACTATTAAATCCAAAGGCCTCATACGCCTGTCACTGGCGAACAAAGCTCGTGTACTCTGCATCGAAGCTTAGAACCGGTGTTAGGGCGCAATCGTTAATGTGAACATTTTTATATTCGATTAGTTACTGTAAATAAATTTTTTCGAGTCCCTATAATCAAGCAGCTATCTCAAGCATCCCACATCGTTATTTATATTGCTGCATGATAAAATATCGAAAACAAAAGTGTGCATAAAATTGCCTCGCCATAACAAAAAGGTGGTAGAGAATTAACACTGTTGTTTACATTTTAGAGCCAAATCCAGATGTCGCACTTTTATGTCGGGGTAGAGGCTTCAGTGCTCCGCCTTCTCCCCTGATTAAATCAAAGATGTTTTAGTTACAAGATAAAGTTTGTCGCTGTCGTCGCTGTCCGGAACATCTTTTGCCGGCGATGATAGGGGAGCTAAATGTCAAAGAAGGAAAATCCATACGATTTGACAGCTTGATACCCAACATATTCCGGACCGCAGAACAAAGGAAACCGAAGCGACAATCTTTATCTAGTAACTAAAATATCTTTTATTAAATCGAAAACAAAAACCGAAAACGTGTACATGTGTGGTCTGCAAAAATTCACTCCATGTTTGTTCAAAATCGGGTCAATCTTAAAAAACAGCACTTTTTCGATTTTTGTTTTGAATTTAAAAAATATTTAGTGGCGTAAAAAATATAGGTTAATTGGGAATGTTGACCTTAAATAAGCCAAAGAATCTATTAAGGGAATGAACATTTTTGACGAGAAAGGTAAATTTTTGTTGATGAGCAGTTCCATTTTTGTCATTATCATTCGAACACTTTTCAACAAGATTTATAAATTTGATCCGACTTAAAAAAATCTGAAGAGAATTCTACTGGGGTTGCTTTTCTTTATATGGAAAGCATTTTGCAGTAATTGGTATGAATAAACCATACAAAACCAAATTGAATATTTTAATTTCTAAACTGATCCAAAATTATTTATCAGATCACTCTTAACAGGTAAACGATTCAAGCACAAAATCTGATAGATAACGCGTGACAGAGCTAGTGTTACCAAAATCAGCATTCTTGAGCTTGTGCAATACTTTATATCGTGATGATAACATATATCGGAAAATCGAAAATCGTTGCTTACCTTCGTGTAATTTGTTACGGATTATAGCAAGGATGTTTTCGATCATTTAGTAATATAGTTTCGATAATTTAGTAGTTTGTCAATAACTTATTCCAGAGGTTAAATTTCAAAAGTGATATATGGAGGGCTTCTAGAGCGAAGGTTTTTACAACTCTGCCTAATTGTTGTTTCTATTGCACTAATAACAGAGTTATAGCGCTAGTTGCAGTAACTTATTATACAGACTGGTCGAAATTTTGTTATCATTTAGTATTAGTAACTAGTGCTTTAACTCTGTTATTAGTTGAATTAAAACAACAAACTATTAGGCAGAGCTGTAGAGAAATAATCGCACTAGAACTCTGCTGTAACACGTTTTGACATTTAACCTCTAGAATGAGTCATTGTAGTTTGTGAATGATCGACTTCCTGACTACTGACTTCCAAAAATAGAAAATTTTCTCCGAAGCCTACCAAAACTCATTTTCTCCTGCATAATCCGAGTGCTTTTTATTTGAATTCTTCTAACAGACATGCTGTCACTATGAACGGGGTTCCAATTATTTGGTCTAGCGAAGTCCAAGATTTAGGACTTATGTAGAGCATGAATGAATTAACTATCAAAAACCACACAGAAGGTATGCAAGCAAAAAGGTACAAAAATAGTAAGTGAATATTCATAGAAAATCAAAATCTTAAAATATGTTTTTGATTTACAAACTAATTGTTAGGCCAGCCATGTTTTACATATACTGTGCCCATATGGGTTATTTGCTGCAACGCCAGGAAGAATGCATTTACAGAGGATTCAAAATAGAATGTTGAAATTGATTATGAAGTTGCTTCCCTGCGCACCAAAACAATTAGAATATTACATGTGACTTATTTGAATGAAATGACACAAAAGCATCTGACGTAAACTCAATCGTACCGTTTTGACTCAAATCCCGAACATGACTTATATTCCGATATAACTAAACTTTTTATCGGTTCAGTTCAGATTATTCAGATTCAGATTAAAGTTAGAAGCTTGCGAGTTTATGGTGCAGCAGACGCTATATTCAAGGAATTGAGACCGGGGATTTCCCTTTGCGCGTTATTTCCGCGGAGCTATCCAAAATTTTCTTTTTTTTCCGTAGTACATACTCATGAACCAGATAAATAAATAAATAAAAGAATAAGAAATAAATAAATAAATAAATAAAAGCACGGCTTGCCGCTGATGCTACGATGGTTAAGCCGACCGATCCACAGTGGCGGAAACCCAGACAAAACCCAAAACAAATCGTTCTTTCGTGAAGCTGATATTATTTTAATTTTGCACATTTAGTCAATGATAATTCCTCAATTTGTTAATTGTAGTTGGTAAATTTAATTTTTGGTGACTTGGTTCAAGTTGATGGTGTAACATATATGTATGGGAAAATTAAATTTGACTAAATTTTGTATCGGGAAAGATTCGGAAAGAACTGATATGATGCATTGAAATATATATTTTGTCACTTAACAGTGATTAGTTTGGCGAATTGCGCCTTGCTGCACCAAAGCGGAAAATTTACTGTTTCAAGGTTAGAATTAAGACGCTGCTGTGATCCTAAGTCTTCGGCTTCCGGAAGTCTTTGGATAGCATAGCATATGTTGGATAACTATTTAAATTTCAAAATGAATTCAGCGTTACAAAATTACTGTTGCTAAATTTTAAGCGCAATCGTAGGTTTAGTCAAGCATTTGTATGGGGGACAACCACTGCGCGACGGCACATCGCCATTCCTTCTTTTAGGCGCATTCGAACGGGAAAGCGTTGAACGTGTTAAACAAAGCACGATGCTTTTTGAAATTGCTATATGACGACTGAGGAGTATTTCCAGGCTGTTATATAGATTGCTTATAGAGGTAATGAATATATGCCCAATTCGATGATTTATATTTGTATGTATCTTGTCACATGATATGTGTATTGATGGTGCTGTGGTGTAGTAGCCGCTTCCCGATCAAAAGATCACAAGTTCGAGTCCAGATTGGAGCATTTTGCTTTTTTTTTTGCTTGAGCTTGATTGACTGCTCGTAGGAAAACGAAATAGCTTGAGCTTGAGCTTGATTGACTGCTCGTAGTTGCTACTCCATTATGACCAGATCAGCTGTTCTTGCACAGGGAACCAACAGATGTTTGCTTGGGACTAGCACACATCTTCAATGTACAAGCACTGGTGATCTCATTTGTTAGGTCATACTGGCGCCTGCCACGTCAGAATGCAAGTCAATGTTGGGAAGGGGGAGGAAATGATGATGCAATCACTCGCCCACTGCAAGCCGAATATACCTCTGCACTTGCCACGAGTTCATGCGGAATTTGTTGGAGTTTCTGGGTTAGGTTCGAGAGGCAGAGGTCCGTCTTGGTTAACGAGCTACCAATGTGATAGATAGGAGAAGGTAACTGATGGAATTTCTAGTTGGATGTAGGAAACGAGCTCTATAGATCATTTCCAAATTCTAGCAGATTACTGCTAGAATACTCAAGTTGAGGGTATAGGAATAGTAATGGAAACGGTATGGAAGTCCATTTCCAGTTCTAGCGATTGCGGACCTGGGATTGAACCCACGACCTCCTGCGTATGAGGCAGAAGCAGTAGCCATATGACTACCAAGCCCGCTGGAGCATTTTGCTTTTTTTTTTTGCACGTAAAAACAGTTTTTTGGCCATAACTCCGAAACGCAAAGTTCAATTGATCTAATTTTAAATAGGAACCAATGGGACTGCATTCCGCGTCGAATGCAACTTGTTGCGAGCAAATCGGATATTGATAAATGCCCAAAACGTGTCTCACATTTTGTACACATACACACACACATACAGACATCACCTCAATTCGTCGAGCTGAGTCGATTGGTATATAACACTATGGGTCTCCGAGCCTTCTATAAAAAGTTCGGTTTTGGAGCAGTTCTATAGCCTTTCCGTATACTTAGTATACGAGAAAGGCAAAAAGTAGCGAGTGAAAGATGTTTCTCCCCCACAGAGATATCTTGGCTGTGCATATGCACAGCACATGTTTCGAAATGGACATATTGATATGAAATTTGCGAAAAAGAATCCACGTGTATTAGGGACTCGAACCCTCAACCTCCTACTCTCTAGATAGCCGTGATTAGAAATACTACAATAAGAGATCGGCGAAGACGCCATCTTGTTTCCAATAGAACCGTCAAAAGCGGTTCCAATTCGACTTGTTTACTTTTTGCATCCATAAGAAGCAAGCAAAAAATTCAAGTGATGCCAGTATTATTTGCACGATATCATGCATCTTCATACGTTGCCATTTCGACAGTTTTTCACTCCGCCGGTCTCTGGTTATATGGTGGCTAGGCGTGATAACCCCTACACAACAAGACCACATTTGCGGAAAAGCCATCATAATCCGAGTACCAACCACCACCGCGGTTAGCTCTCTTCTGCAAATTGCACAGTCAAAATATTTATCAAAAAAAATATATTTTCGTACGGCCGAGCCAAGATATTTAACAAAAAAAAAAAATGGTTTTCGAACGGCCGAGTTGCCGAATAATATGCAATGAATTAACAATATTTCCTTCGGGCCGAAAATCGCTAGTTTTCGTCTCACCGGAACGAATAGTAAGAACCCTGATTTGGATCATTTGTCCGAAAGGGTCATTTGGTCGAATGTCATTTGGCCGAATGCCGTTTGACCGAATTGTTGAAATTTTCGAAGTAAGTAGTAAGTAGTGAAAGTAAGCAGTGAGAACTGCCAAGTGAGAAAAGAGAAATGAGCAGTATTAAGTGATTAGTGAGAAGTGGGATGTGATAGATGAGAAGTGATTAGTGATAAGCAAGTAGTAAGAAATGCAAAGCGAGAGGTGGGAATTAACAAGCATGAAGTAAGAAAGAAGAAGGAAGAAATAAGGAAGAAGGAAAAAGGAAAAAGGAAGAAAAAGAAATAGGAAGGAAGAAGGAACAAGGAAGTTTAGCTTGATTGACTGTACGTACACCGTACAAATCGTAGTTTCTAGTCCTGATTGCTACAAAAGACAGAGGAATTCTCTGCATCTCCATGAGCACACTGGGAAGGAATAGTAAGTTAGTTTGGAATGAATGAATGAAATCTTTTGGAAATCGCATTGTTAAGCGATAAATTAATTCTTTTGAACGACGCCATATTAATGATGGTCAAAGGAAAAAAACATTGTGTGTCTAACGTATTTCGTTTATGCGGTATCTTAACCATTTCGCGACGAGCAAAACACTGTTTGATGGCTACTGCAAACTATAGAAGATCGCGTTTGTGTCAACCGAAGTGAAGCGAAATACCGGAAGAAGGAAGAAGGAAGAAGGAAGAAGGAAGATGGAAGAAGAAAGAAGGGATGAGGAAAAAGAAGGTAGGAAGAAAGAAAAAAAGCAAGAAAAAATAATGAAAAAGGAAGAAGGAAGAAGAAAGAAGGAAAAACGAAAAAGAAAGAGAAAAGAAGAGCAAATGAAGAAGGAACATTCAGATAAAAGGAAGAAGTAAGAGGTGCGAAAAATAAAGAAAAAGCAACCTGAAGAAAGAATAAGTAAGAGGGAAGAAAGAATAAAGAAGGAGCATGAAAAAAGAAGGAACAATGATTAATTTCTCATTTTTCAATACTGATTTCTCATTTCCCGTTTCTCTTATTTCGCATCCCACTTCTCGCTCTCTCTCTCTCTAAGTTTTGAGCTTTCAGTGCTCAGCATTCAGTTCTATGTTCTCAATTCTCAGTTTTCAGTCCTCAGTTCTCAATTTTTAGTTTCCAGTTCTCAGTTTTTAGTTCTCAGTTCTCAATTCCTAATTATCTATTCTCACATCTCAGTTCTCGGTTCTCAATTCTCAGTTTTCGATTGTCAGTTCTCAATTTCAACTTCCCCCTTCTCGTTTCTGACTTCTCACTTCTCATTTCTCATTTCTTACTACTCACTCCTCACTTCCAAACTTATTCACACTGTTCACTTTTCAATTCTCACATCCCGCTTCTCGCATATCACTTTTTATTTCTATTGCCTCAATAATCACTTCCGACTTCTCACTTTTGATTTCTTATGTGAAGTACTACTTGAGCTAACCTCCTCGGGTGTCTGTTTGCAGATTTCCGTTTACCCTTGCTCAAGAAAAAAAAAATGTGAAGTCTCATTCCTCATTTTTCACCTCACACCTAGGAATTGTCATTACTCATTTTTCATTTCTCACTCTTCACTACTCGTAATCTAAGGGATAATATTTTAAATATTCGACCAAATGGCCTGACACCTTAATGAACATCACGGTTATTTAAGTTTGAGTAAAATTTAAGCAGTAGATGACTCAGTGTGACAGTAAAGTTAAACAATCATAACATGCAGTTGAGTTGAACAATCGAATGCTCTCGGAGATAGCATCAGGATGTCGCATGAGAGTTATTATGCAACACTCTTCAATAGGTAGTAAGAAACATTGTTGAAAATGAGAAAAGAATTGTAAACAATAGGAAGTACTTAAAAATAGCGTTTTTGGTAACAAGTCAAACGTGAATTGTTCGCTTGATTGTTCGTGTATTTTATTTTCAAAAGTGATGATTTCCCCTGTAACTAACCGTTCAGCGAAAAATCATAGTACAAGTTGCTTCATGATATCATGACTACAAGTCATTAACTCATGACCTAGACGACGATTATCGTGATTATAGTGTAAGCATTACGCAAATCTGTCAATAGTTCTGAAAATAATTCTGCTCTTTGATTTCACACCATCTAAACGACAATTTAATTTTAATTCAATAAGTGCTAGTGCGTAAAACACAAAAACGCGCGAAGTCGCCGGCCTCTATCCGGTTCTCTGCTAAATATTGTTTTTATTATTCTTTTTTCTGACATTCGTAAGTGACCAGCCCAATGAGGTCTGTCGTATTTCATACGAATCACAATAGTTTCTTCTTTGAACACTTGATACAGCTCGTGATTTTCGCGTCTGCCTCACACAAAATTTTCTAGTTTCCCTACGAGTATTGCACGCAGCACATTTCACTCTCGAAAGCTCTCCAGTCCGCCTCATTCATCGTCCACACTTCGTGTCCGTGAGATTTATTCAAAGCAAATTTCGTTTCCGTTTGCATGTTGTGGGACCTAAGCTGGTTACGCAATCCGTAGAAGGCTCTATTCAAAGCAGCAATACATCTTTTCAAAACAACTTCTCTGCTTTTGTAAACAAAGATTCGAACGTCGATTTGACGAATCTGATAGCACTCCCACGCAAACAAACACTACCAATAGGTAGGTGAAGGTTTCGGCTACCTGATGATGGCGTTGGTTTGTATCGAAGTGCTATCAAATTATTGACATCGACGTTTGAATCTTTGTTAACAAAAGCAGATGAGACGTTTTGAAAATTTTGTCTTGTTTTCACTCCACGAGAAACGCCTTTGTCACATGTCACAAGCGTTCCAATTCTTCATCAACTTCAAACACATCCCCATCAAGTTTGGGGGGTCCCGTACCGTAGTTGGCTACACGTTCGCCTCATAAGCGAATGGCCATTAGTTCGATTCCCAGTCCCTCCACCGAACCCTCGTCAGTCGCCGGATCCGCAGCCCATACGGTGGCGTTTTGGGGTACGCGCCTTACCGTCGCAGCTGCCTGATGACGACTGATAACTTGTTCTTCTCGGAGGCATTCCTCCAGCGTTACCCGGAATAAATGGCAACCGAGCAATGCAACGATCATTGGATACACGACATGTTCGATATGGATATCTAAAAATAGATTCTGTGTGGATTCTGTAGAGCATAATACCATAGTAGATCACGGCACAGTAGCGGTCAAGAACACAGAGTGCCTACCAAATAAATATATGAATAAAAAAATACCCATCAAGCACAACTTCAGAACCGAAACCACTCTATCTTCACCCGTAGCCATGTCCTTACTTACATGATACTTGATGGGCTACAGCTCTTCAATGAACCTACGCCGAATGGAGTATCCTTATCCACTGAACTCGATCCTGGGCCAATCGCTTCCAGTCGCCCTGAACATTGAGCGCCCTCAGGTCCTCTTCAACTGCAAATAGCCATCGTGTACGCGGCCTTCCACGAAGCCTGCGGCCTCTTCCGGGTTCTCTACTAAATATTATCTTCGCTTGACGTTCTTCCGGCATACGAACAACGTGACCAGCCCACCGTAGTCTTCCGTGTTGTATAAGCTTAATAATATCCAGCCCTTTATACACTTGGTACAATTCGTGATTCATGCCACGCCGCCAGATACCGTTCTCCTGTTTACCGCCGAGTATTGTCCGCAGCACCTTACGCTCAAACACTCCGAGAGCTCTCCGATCAGCCTCCTTTAACGACCATGTCTCATGGCCGTATAAAGCCACCGGAAGAATCAGAGTAGTATACAGCGTGAGTTTTGATTTCGTTTGCAGACTACGGGACTTAAGCTGGTTATGAAGTCCGTAATAAGTCCTATTTGCAGCTGCAATACGCCTTTTCACCTCGCGGGTAACATCATTATCGCACGTCACTAATGTTCCAAGATACACAACTTCTTCCACCACTTCAAATTTTTTACCATCCAGCACCATTTCGCTACCACCACCACTAATGAACCCACGTTGATTGTCAGCGACCATGTACTTCGTTTTGCTGGTATTGGTCGTTAGTCCAATCCTCGCTGTCTCCCTCTTAAAAGGCACAAAATTCTCTTCCACGGCACGGCGATCAATCCCGATAATATCGATATCGTCCGCAAATCCCAGGAGCATATGCGATTTTGTGATAATGGTACCGCATCTTTGCACACCAGCTCTCCTAATCGCTCCCTCGAGCGCTATATTGAACAGTAGATTCGAGAGTGCATCACCCTGCTTTAATCCATCTAAGGTAACAAATGACGTCGATATTTCATCCGCAACCCTTACACTTGATTTCGATCCGTCCAACGTTATACGAATCAGCCGTATCAGTTTCGCCGGAAAACCATGTTCAAGCATAATTTGCCATAATTCATTCCGTTTCACTGAATCGTACGCCGCCTTGAAATCAATAAACAGATGATGTGTCTGCAAGTTGTACTCCCGGAATTTATCAAGGATTTGTCTCAGGGTAAACATTTGATCCGTCGTTGACCGGCCCTCACGAAAACCTGCTTGGAATTCGCCGACGAAGAACTCTTCAAGCGGTCTCAATCTGTTGAACAGAATACGGGACAAAACTTTGTACGCCGAAGTAAGGAGGGTTATTCCTCGGTAATTGGCGCACTCTAGTCTGTGCCCTTTCTTATAGAGAGGGCAAATGAGGCCGTCCAACCAGCTAGCAGGCATTTCCTCGTCTTCCCATATTTTCGACATGATATGGCGCAGAACTTCATAAAGCTGCTCACTGCCATGTTTGAGAAGTTCAGCCGGGAGCTGGTCCTTCCTCGCAGTCTTATTGTTTTCAGCTCTTTACCACCTTTTTTAACCTCATCTAGTGTAGGTGACTCCACAGCTTGTCCATCGTCGCTAATATTTATTCTGTTCACCGATGCACCGTCACTTCCTCCATTCAACAAAATCTCGAAGTGTTGCTTCCACCTGGCAGCCACTTCAGTTTTATCTGTCAGCAAATTCCCTTGTTGGTCGTTGCACATGACGGGAGATGGCGCTGTCTTTCTCCGCACGCCATTGACAGACTCATAAAACCTCCGCATATCGTTCTGCTCCATTTTTTCCTGCGGTGGGTTCGTTTTTCGGCTGCTCTTGCTTCCTTGTAGCGATCTCTACTCGATCGGGTACCCGACACCAACATCCGGCTTCTGGCAACGTTCTTCTCGTCTGTCACTCTCTGACACTCCACATCGAACCAACCCATCCTGGGCAGTGCCTACCACTTCTCGTGCTGTTGTGCTCACCGCTCCATGGATCGACTCCCATAGATCGTTGATGTTGTCGCTAACGTTGATTGCACTTATCCGTTCGTCGAGCTTCTGGCGGTACTCAGCCAGGCGGTACTCAGGAGTATCTCCTTCCGCCGACAATCGCTGGATATTGTAACGCATCGTTCGCTGTGAACTTTCGTTCGATACAGTTGACAACCGTGATCGAATTTTACTGACAACGAGGTAGTGATCAGAGTCAATGTTCGGACCTCTGAATGTCCGCACATCGATAACATCCGAGAAATGGCGCCCATCCACCAGAACATGGTCTATCTGGTTGCACGTTTCACCATTTGGGTGTCTCCAGGTGTGCTTTCGGATGTTCTTTCGTGCAAAGTAGGTGCTACTGATGGCCATCCCTCTGGCAGCAGCAAAATTTACTAGCCGTAGGCCGTTGTCATTGGTAGCGGAGTGAAGACTCTCCCTACCGATTATGGGACGGAAAAAGTCCTCCGACATGAGCGTTGGCGTCTCCGATAACAATTTTCACGTCATGCTTTGGGCACTCTCCATAGGCTTTATCAAGACATTCATAAAACGTGTCCCTCACGTCGTCGGATTTATTGTTTGTCGGTGCATAAACGTTGATTAGGCTGTAATTGAAGAATTTGCCCCGTATCCTCAACACACAGATTCGTTCACTAATTGGTTTCCACCGCATCACTCGCTTCATCTGCTTGCCCATCACTACGAAACCAATTTCATGCTCTGCTTTTTCACCGCCGCTGTGATAGATGTTATACTTGAATGCAGTGTTGGTCATGGGGTCCACGGCTCGGAATTCACGTTCTCCGGATCTAGGCCATCGGACTTCTTGAATAGCAGCCACGTTCACTCCAACCTTCTGCAGTTCACGAGCCAGAAGGCTCACTCGTCCAGGTTCATTTAGGACATTCAGGACATGTCAGGACATTCCAGGTACCGAGTTTCCAATCATAGTCCTTATTTCGTTGCCGGGTCGGTTGCCAAAAATAACGTTCTCTTTTTCTTCTATCTCCATTTTTCGTGGTATTTGAGAGGCTTCAGTAAGCTACCTTATCGGGGTCGCGTTACCTACATCGCGATGATGGGGCTGCCACCTTAGGTATAGCTGACGCGATACAGCATTTCGTTAATCAGCCGCTGGGTACCAGGCAGACGCTGTTTGAGCCGCACCTCCTGGTGAACAGACGCTCAAGGCGTACCTTCTCACTCTAGTTGATGTCAGAAGGACAACAGTGCCCAGGCGGCACTACCAGCTAAGTACACAACCCTTAGCTGGCGGTCTTTTGTCATCGGACGACCCGTGGAAGCGTGAGATAGGGACTTGTGGGGACCAGAGCTCTGTTGGGCGCTCCTTCCTTGATGTCAACCCACCATTTTGCAGCATGTCCTTAGTCTTCATAAAATTAATGGGTGTCTCTATCCCAGTGTCCCTCTTCAGTGGAACAAAAGCCTCCAGTACTGCCTGCGATCGTTTCCAATGAGGCCATTTCTTCGGTGGAATGCTGTTCTTCGGGGTAAGTGTCTCAATAGAGCCTATTTCAATGTTCCTACATGGGTGGTTTTGATCAATCGCCTCTTCACACAGGCTTTAGTGTCGGATTCTTTGCCGGTTTTAGTTTATAGGACACCGCCACCGCCGTGACTCATATTCCTCGTCCACATTTCCAACTTGTATATTTATAGCTCCATACAAGTTGTTGTTGTTGTTGGTGGTGACGGGATTTGAATCCTTTAGATCATGGATTTTGATGCTCAAATATAACCATTTTGTATGGAAATCAACACCAGCGCCTAATATTTATTATTTCCGGGGGTGTATTGTATACCTCAGATACGTATTTTAAGGCTTATTTCTCCAGCTCGGGAGTTGGTACCACAAGTTCATCATCTTGTTTGCGTTACAGATGATTAAAATAATATGTTATAATCGAATAACCCCATACTGGCATACCCTTAGGTCAAGAACAGTGTTCAACTTGAACCAGGGAAACCCTCCGTGGTGGCACGCGGGAATGAGACGAACGCGTGACAGTGTTTGTAATGGAATGGGGGTGGGTGGAACAGTGCTGTTTGTGCTGCAGGAAAAGCTTAGCCCCCTGAAGGAGGCTCGGAGTTGATCCGATAGGTGTCCATTTATCCGCGTGTTTGCATGCTCGCGAGCCAACGAAGAGATTGGAAAGAGTCGAGGGCTCGCGCCATGTGGCGTAAGGTTGTTGTCCGTGTGGTGTGTTGTTTTTCTGCCGGCAGTTATTAATATTTTATTGTGCCGGTTTTAACGAACCAAATTTGTCACGAGATTAAAGGTGGAGAGTTCATGGAATGTTCCTTCAGCGCTGGTTGATGCGATGCGATTAGATTTTTTTTCATTGTAAAAAGTCAAAACAGTGCACTAGCTTAAAAAAATAAAAATAAAATAAACGAGTTTTGGCTATTTCCTTGTTACGGTAAAGATAAACCTGACTGAGAGGAGTAGGTATTCTTATTTATTGCAAATAATCGAAATCTTATTTAAATTTATATATTTATATTATTATTTAACACCAACAACATCAAGTAAGTGCTGGTACGGACTCCATCGAGTAAATATTAATTTCATGCATTAAATCATAACTCGGCTCAATTTCCCCACTTGTAATCTAGGAAAGCTCTTTCGATTAATCAAAAATTAGTGCGCCGTTCTAAAAACTTAGCTCACATTAAATATCCCTCCTACTAACCTAATTTAAGTTAGGAAATTCAGTCGACATTTCTGGCACTGAGTAACCTTACCTCACATGTGTGGAGGCCGATTGAATTTTATGGGATTTTCATGCGCTGTTAATAATCCTATCTGTACGTAAGAACGTTTATAACCCATTTAAATATGTTCAGATCAGTGGTGCATACCTACGTGCGCCTCATCATGCTCCAAGATCCAATAATGCCTGGCCAACCCGCAATAAGATCAACCCTCCACCGTTTGGTCGCGAATGAAGATGTGGAAATAGCACTACGACGACGGGGGGATTACTAGAATGCAGATCATGTTCATTTTTGCATCCATTTAGTGCTGTACTGCTCTGCATGGGACATACCTGACCAGTCAGTGCCCATAGTTATGTTGGAACTGAAACCTCACTTTGACGGTGGCGTTCGGTCAAGGGATGGTTATGGGTCTCGAAGCTCCTAACAAGGTAGAAGAGGTTATGACGGATGTGTGGCACTAGCAGACGTACTCATTTGTTATAAGTCGGGATGGATGAAAGGGAAAAATGAGTGTATTTTAGTAATTTCATCATGACGTGTGGGGGGTCGTGACCATGAAATGCCTCTGTGGCTTCTGTGCTTCTGTCATTTGTGTCCGTCTCCACTAGTGGCTACTGGTTGAAACTATGGTGGGCTCATGAGGGATCGATTTGATGCAGTGCCAGTGTTTTGCGCCATATGACAAGGGGCGCGCAATCGACTTGTACAATGTACATCTAAGTGGTTGGGTGCCGCAACATCCTGCATCGAGTGCATAGCGATCGACTTGAGATGATGGTAATTAGTTTAACAGAGATGAATAACGAGAATTTATGTAGAACAAGCTCACTTTTTGTTATGAACGATTGGTGTCTAGTAGCTATGGACGATAAATTCTCATTTTATGGTTGCGACCAGTTTTTTGTGGAGTATTTATGAACTGATCCCAATGAATCTTAGTGGCAACTCGAAGTTTTTTTAACCGTTACTACCAGCAGAAACTACATTTACAGTAAAATTGCGTGTGAATTGTTTGAGATTGCCGCTTTGTTTCCCAGGCAAAAACGTCTCTCGAAAAGTAAATCTCCCGTTGAAAATAAACCATGTTTGCCTTTCTCGTACAACAAAGTTGTACCGAAAGGCTATCATTTCACTTCGAGAACGAACTTTCTATGAAAGGCTTGTAGACCCATAGTGTTATATACCAATAGATTCAGCTCGTCGAACTGAGCACATGTCTGTCCGTGAATGTGTGTGTATGTATGTACATTAGAGTGGGGCGCAGTTGTATGGAAAAACGCAAACTTCGTCAGATCAAGTGAGATCAAGGTTTTTCTGAATCGTTTTGGGACCCCAATCAACTGTGCAAAATATGGGTTCGATTGGTTGCGACCTCGCATGCCGCATCGTGTTTTAAATTTACATGGAGATTAGTATGGGAAATCGTACTTTTTTACATTTTTGCTCTTAGCGGCTTCAGTTTATCATCAATCACGTGACTCAATACGTTAGCATATAGCCTGGAAGTTTCCGAAAGACTTTGCCGAAGAAGGTACGCAGCTGGAAGGTCTACAAAAAATGTTATTACGTTTCGAAAATTGATTGTTTTAACCATATGCAAAAAATCAATGTTTCTGCCAGCACTACCGGACAACCTGTAATTGTCAGAGGGCAAAACCCATTTTCCTTCTAGTCGGAATTTTTACTTTGTAAAATCATTCCGAATATCTCCCATTTGCTCCAAAGTCCTATAAAATCAATAATTTTGAAATAACACTCAGTTAAATTATTGCTCCACGTAATTCGGCAGTGCTGGCAGAATAAATGATTTTTTGCATAAAGTTTGAACACTCAATCTTCGAAGCGTTATAACTTTTTTCATGGACGTTCCAGCAACGTGCCTTCTTCAGCAAAGTTTTTCGGCATCCTTTGGGTTATACTTTAACGTAATGTGCCACTTGGTTTACGATGAACTAAAACCTCTAGTAGTAGAAATGCAAAAATATACGTTCTCCCATATTAATTTCCATACAAACTTCAAACGCGATGCGGAAAGCGAGGAAGCAACCAATCGGTCCCAAATTCTGCACCGTTGTTCAGGACCCAGAATGGCTTCGAAAAACCATTGATTTGAAAAAATGACCATGACGCCCCACTCTAATGTACATATGTGTGTGCACAAAAAATGAAGAAAAAAAATCTAACCAACTTTTCATCCAGTAATCCTTAACCGATTTTCTCGCAACAAGGGAGTTCGTCCACGACATACAAAAAACAAGGCTACACGTACCTATGTAAACATTCAGTTTGAATAAAGACATGTGTCGTCACTACTATGTTCTCACATGCCGAACCGAGACGATGCTCTACGGCCATGATAACTTTTGTACTCTAACATGTGGCGATAAAATATGCGTCACTCCTGAAGTGTCATTTTTCTTACGAGCCTACCTTGTTGTCTGTGGGTTCGACTAGTTAAAAAAAATATCCAACAGGTAATTAAAAATGTTTTTGATTTTGTTAAAAAAATTTACAACGTTTTTTTTAACCCGTAAATTACCAGAAAACTTTCAATTTTGAAAACCATGTATCTCGCAAGTTTTTAGATGTCTTTGCTTTTTACTAAAATCAAATACTAATACTTTTACGTAAATGCAAACCCTCCCCTTCAAATCCTCTTACTTTTTATGAATGAAAATACTAGGTGGTCTAAAAACGAAGTTTATACTTATATAAAACTGTTCATATTTGACGATTATATTGTAAGTATCCCAACATAGCTATTTAATATAAATTGTATAAGATTTAGCATTAGAATTAGCATTAGCCAAGACTATTGTATGAGAGTAGCATCACTTCCATCCGCTACCACGGATATTTATTTGGGACTAATCACTATCTCTTAGAATGCACTCTCCAACAGTCGAGATCTGTCCTGGCCACGTTCTTGCGAATGCTGATGACGAGGAAGGATGGTTAGTTGAACACCTACTTAAGAGAGATGCACAGAACTCTACGACCTATCATAGGTGTCACGGGAGCATTTGAAATTGTTACTGTGGGAGGTTATAACAGTAGGAATCGTTTTGGTAGAACGTGAAACACAGATAGAACATTATAAGAAATACAAAGTAGGAAAGGGACGAGCCTGGAAATGAACTCATGACCTCCTGCTTATAAGGCAGAAGCGGTAGCCACTAGACCACCGAGCTCGTCTATGACTCATTTGTATAAGATTTGTGCTAATAATGTAACAAATAATGGAACTATCTTAAGGCCTCCAATACATCTGGAAGATTGTGATGAAGTTGCTTTAAATGTGGAGGGGCCGTTTGGTTGAAAACCAATCGGCAGTATGCCATTTGGCCGAAGGCCAATTGGCCAAATATACCATTTGACCGAACAGACCATTAGGCTGAATTGGTCATTGTGCCAAATAGGTCTTTTGGCTGAATGGATCATTTGGCCGAATAGGCCATTTTTCAGGAAGGGCCATTTGGTCGGAAATGTCGTTTTTCCAACTAGATTATTCAGCTGAAAAAATCATTCAGCAGAAAGAGCCATTTGGCCGAAAACGCCGTTTGGCCTTAATGGTGGTTTTGACAGAAAGGACTACTTGGAATAGTGAAAAGTGAAATATGAGAAGGGGAAAATAAGGAGCGAGCGTGAGGCCTCTCACTTCTCACTTCGCACTTATCACTTTTCACAGTGAGAACCTAAGTAACAATTTCCATGCTTGTAGGATTTATTTAATTCCAATAGTCGATTTATGACAGCAATCGCAATTATAACTATTAAACCTCTCATAAATCTGCTGAAAAAGCTTCAAGCGTTAAATTGCGATTGATCTTATGAGCAACTCTACGGTTGTCCTGAAGAGCCTAATAACCCATATTTTCAAAGCTCGATCAAAATTGCGATTTTAGTCGTAATGTGGTCAAATGAATTACCTCAATAAGATTCTTTGCATTGCAAAGAGTTTATAACGATGTAAAATAAGAACAAAACTTTTCTGCTCAGAATTCATATTGGTAACATTGGAAAAGGAGAAGTATTTTCAAGTCGGTGAAATTTATCGCTGAAATCCGCAAATAAATGATATTTTCATCGCGTAGAACACTTTTCCCTCAAAATGATTGGAATTGGGTGTAACATCAACAGATTAGGCGGATGTTTACGATGTTGATGTTTTCATTACTTTCAATCTAAAGTGCTCAACTACATTATTTTGCCGGTGCGTGATGTACAGTCTTATTTTTTACCTAGCTTCCACCATAAAATCGAAATCGTAGCTTATTTCAAAGAAAGTATATTGAAAAGTAAACCTGGATGAATATTATTTTGTTGACATGCTCATCTTGATTTGCATCATCAATCCATTTTATTATTTCTTCGCAATGTTTTTTTTTCCTTTTTTCAAAGCAAATATTTTTGACAGACGTCTCACTTCTCACTCCTCATTTTTCATTTCTCACTGTGGGAAGTGAGAAGTGCGAAGTGAGGATTGCGACTTCTCACTTCGCACTAATCACTTTTCACAATGAAATGACCTATTCGGTCAAATGACCTTTTCGGCCGAATGATCTATTCGACCAAATGACCTATTCGGCAATAAGACATTCGATCATATGACCTATTCGGTCGTATGACCCCTTCGGCCAAATGACTTTCGGTCAGATGGGCTTCGACCTAATGGTTCATTCGGCCAAATGGCTTTTGGGCGAATGAGCTCCAGTCAACCGACCCTTTCTGCTCTAAGTAATTGGAAATTTTATGTGGATGAAGCATGAACCTATAGTAGTAGCAGTAATTTTTTTTAATTTTCATTTTTGTTTTTGTGGTACAATAAATTTAACAGTAAAAGTGTTACTGCCCTTAGGCACATCATCTTTATTTTTCACTTTTAAGTTTCGTTTAAGAATAATATTTTTAATGCAATTTGTAATTCTAATGTATATTCCGGCTCGCATAGAGCTCTGATAGTTTTAAATTAGTTAATTTGATAACCTACCTAACTATTCAATATATTTATATTGTGATAACCTAGTTGGGAAACAAATCCCGGATAGCCTGCTGTTCTGACGTTAAGCAACGAACCCTGAACCGATCTTTGCACTCATCAAGCGATCTTCTAGTGTTTTTATCCCGGCCAGACGATGGACCTCAGAAGTTCGTGTCCTGGGAGGGGTGTCGAGGATCATCTTCAGAATTTGTTCTGCACTCTTTGGAGTTTGAGGGAATGGGTTTTAGCGCAGTTCTCCGAGACTGGCATGCCGTATTCGATCACGGGGAGGATGATTTGCTTGTGGACAGTAAGCTTATTCTTCAGTGATAATGATGACCGGCGGTTGATCAAAGGGTACAGAAGTTTCAACAAAACGTTACACTTCATCACCGTCTTGTCAACCTGTTGCCTGAAAATAAGCTTGCTGTCGAGGGTCAAGCCAAAGTAGTCGGCCTCGTTGGCCCATTCCACTGTCGTGCCATTGAGGATGATTTTGCAGTCCTCAGCCGGAACAAACCTGGGGAATTTCGAGTGGGGGAAGATGATGGTCTGGGTCTTCGCTGCGTTCAGCTGGTGAAATAATCTGTAATTAATAGAGGTGTCATCTGCGAACAGTGACAGAGTGCCGCCTTCTTGAGGTTCTGGCATGTTGGAGATGAACAGGTCTGGAGAGCAGGGGCCCGAGGATACTACATTGCGGCATGCGGGACGCCTGCGACGATGTCGTGCGCATTAGAACTTGATCCGCTGGTTGAGACCCGGAATGTCCTAGCCGACAGATACGTGCGGATGATTTTCACTAGGTAACTGGGAAGATTGTAGCGATGTAGTGTGTACACCAGACCATCATTGTCGATTGCCTTCTAGACATCGAGTAAGGCCATGGCGGATGTGTGGGAGACATGATTGTTCCATCTGAGGACGTTGGTAACTCGGGTCAGTTGGTGTACGGTTGATCGACCACGTCGGAAACCAAACTGCTCGTCGCGCAAGATGATATGTTGTTCGGCAGACTCGAGTAGACGGTGGTAAATTTCTTTTTCAAACAGGTTGGATAACCCTGAGAGAAGACTGATGGGACGATAGCTCTTTGAAGAGGAAGGATCCTTCCCAGGCTTCCTGATGGGAATGACTTTCGCAGACTTCCAGGACGATGGGAAGTAGTTGAGTCGCATACACTTATTGAAGATCAACGAAAGGTGCTCAAAAAATGGAGCACTCATGTGTTTGAGCTCAAGATTTAGGATGCTGCTGAAGCCTGGGGCCTTCATGTTTTTTGATGATTTGATATGGGCCGTCAGTTCACCAGATGAGATCTCCAACTCCTCCGAAAAGTCGTTTTGAGACAGATGGATGTTGTTCGAAAGCTCGCTAACGGCTGCTTCATGTGGACTGATGGTGTTCTGTCCAAGATTATGTGAGCTGACGAAATGGCGACCTGTTTTGGCTGCCTTCTCTGCATCTCTCGATCCTTACAGACATTGTCGTCTAGTGGGATCAAAGGTGGAATGGGCAGAAGCTTGGTTTTTAGAATTTTGGTCAACTTTCAGAATGGCTTCTCCCCACGTGTTGGTGCTTTGCGTTCAGATCTCCAGCGATGATGAACTGCTCCTGCCGTCGAGTAAGCTTAACTATATCCCTTCTTAGTTCGGCCGTCGTGCCGTCGTCGACTTTGGCTTGTGTGGGACAGGAATCCACGATGAACGTGACGACTCCGACGGAGGTGGTGACTTCCACTCCAATGGCTTCGATGATGTCCAGCTTGAAATCCGGCAGCAGGCTGCAGACAAGGCAATTGCCACTTCTCCCCCTCTGGAGCTTGTTCGATCGAACATCACCAGCCTAAAACCCGAAGTTGTTGCGCTTACCTCGGGCTTCAGGTGGGGTTTGGTGATGAAAGCCGCGTCAATCTCCTTCTCCTGAAGGAAATCGCTGAGCTCGACGATTTTGCTCTTGAGCGAGCAAGCGTTCCAATTTACCAAACCCAACCTAGTAGCTATTTTCAATTGCGAAAAGGCCCAGAGTGTAAATCTAGTCGAACCGGGATTTGCAGCAAGTTGACTGGATATTGGAGCAGGCTGCTCCGGGGTGTACAGCAGAGTAGAATTCTCCGGGGGTAGAGGGTGCTCATCTTGCTGCTGGCGGAATCCTGGGGGAGGGAGTGGCGGCCATTCGCTGGTGGATGGGCTGGATGTTGCTTTGCTTGGCTTGACTTCCGGTGGGACCGAAGCAGCAGCAGCTGCGAGTCTTCTTTGCGGTTGCAGCGGTGGAAGGACCGGGATCGGCCGCCGAGGAAGCGGGATTGTGTGGAAGTTTCGTTCGTCGAGCAATTGGGGCGAGCTTCGAGCTGGACGATTTTTTGTGGAAGCTTTCTTGCGGATTTCGCAGAACTCGGCGCGTTTCGGGCAGGCTTTCGTTGTGGCACGATGCTTTTCCCCACAGTTGGCTCACTTGGGGTCAGCCTCTTCCATTTGCTCGCATTCGTCGATGCCGTGGTCTCCGCCGCACCGGGTGCTTCGTGCGTTCATGAAGTAGTTTCGCCTGCCATGTCCGAAGCGGAGACAGTTCATGTACTGCGTCACGTTACGATGCACGGGCTTGTACTTTGTCCACTCGACGACGGTGCTGTAGTTGACCAGGTGCACCAGGTACAGCTCGCCATCCTTGAGCGAGGAGTACGTGTTGCTCAAGAGAAGCTTTTCACTTCCCTCGTCGGGACCAAACCCTTCGATGGACTCTTTTCCGTTCTATTCGCGACCGATTTGGCCGCGATATCTCCCATGATGGGTCCGGGAGAAAATAACGCCAACGCAACGAAGCGAAAACGTAAACACAGCGAACGAGCAAGAAAAAACACTTGGAAAAAATGCGCGAGCAAAAAGCACGTCCGTACGCGCTGCTGTCACAAACTGGAATGATCGATGAACCTATAGTAATCCAACATGTCCATATAAGTCCCCAGAGCCCTTGGGAATGGTCCACCATTAAAAAAATTCCAACGCGGATGTTCTAGGTTTGTTCTCCAAATTGTCCAGGAGTTGAGTTCAATCTGTCTACTAGGCCAACTACGCATGATATTAAACCTATATCCATCCATGATATCAAATACGGATAGCAAAACCCAGCATGTCTATTAGAGTTATTCAAATTTTGTTATTTTTGCTCCCCGATGCTAATAAACGGTTGCATTAGCCATTTTAATAATCCTCCTAAATTTTTAGCTAATTTGGATAAATGGATGTTTGACGTTTGTATAAAAATAACTATGAAAAAAGTAACTTTTGTGGAGAACCGTTCCCGAACGCTCTAGACCGTTCCACTATGGGGCCTCCCCTCAGTGAAGGGAAATGTCAAAAACATGTCGTGGGATAGCAATTACTAATTTGCTAATAACGTTTTCCAGAAGATATTAACAATTCGGATTTTTTTATTAACATGTAATGCTTAAAAGATTCTAGAACTTTGTCGAACAAATCATTGTTCTAAATACAAAGTCTAAGCCGTGAGAGCGAAATTTAAAAAATGTCACGGAATGTCATGACACTAATGTCATTTGACACTAATTCGGCTCTCACGCCGCCAATATCAGATTTAGAGAAAGGCCTAAATATTAGAAAAAGTTATAGGTTCTTTTGAGGGCTACATGTTTATATAAAAAAAACATTATTGTAAATAGTGTGTGAAAAAGTTATTGGCAAATTCCATGACATCGAAATGACATTTCCCGTCACTGATCCCCAGACAAACAGGAGGACAAAAATATTTTCTTCCTTCTTTCGGGCTTATAATATGTTTTTTATGTTGTCATAACAGGGAAATATTGTTAAGCAACAATCTCAGTCATTTCTCGACTATCTTTTGAAAAGGGTCTAATATTCTGACTCTTTAACAAAAAATATAAAAATTTCCATATGACATTGTATTTTATTCACAAAATATCACGTACAAATAAGGAAGAACTTTCAATGTAGTAGAATATTGAAATTTGTATTGTCATGATGCAGACTACGGAAAAAAGAAAAGTTTTGGGGCAAACGCGTTTTTTTTTTCAAATCACTTTTTCTGAAAATGGCGCAATTTGCGCAAGATTTTCCATGGGAATCTGAAAGTACTTACCTGATACTTGATGGGCTATAGCTCTTCGATGAACCTACGCCAAATGGAGTATCCTTCTCCACTGGACTTGATCCTGGGCCAATCGCTTCTAGTCGCCCTGAACATTGAGCGCCCTCAGGTCCTCTTCAGGTTCTCTACTAAATATTATCTTCGCTTGACGTTCTTCCGGCATACGAACAACGTGACCAGCTCACCGTAGTCTGCCGTGTTGTATAAGCTTAATAATATCCAGCCCTTTATACACCTGGTAAAATTCGTGGTTAATGCGACGCCTGCAATACGCCTTTTCACCTCGCGGGTAACATCATTATCGCACGTCACTAATGTTCCAAGATACACAAATTCTTCTACCACTTCAAATTTTTCACCATCCAGCACCATTTCGCTACCACCACCACTAATGAACCCACGTTGATTGCCATCGACCATGTAGTTCGTTTTGCTGGTATTGATCGTGAGTCCAATCCTCGCTGTCTTCTTCTTAAAAGCACAAAAGCCTCTTCTAAGGCACGGCAATCAATTCCGATAATATCGATATCGTCCACAAATCCCAGGAGCATATGCGATTTTGTGATAATGGTACCGCATCTTTGCACACCAGCTCTCCTAATCGCTCCCTCGAGCGCTATATTGAACAGTAGATTCGAGAGTGCATTACCCTGCTTTAATCCATCTAAGGTAACAAATGATGTCGATATTTCATCCGCCGCACCCCTTACACTTGATTTCGATCCGTCCAACGTTATACGAAACAGCCGTATCAGTTTCGCCGAAAAACCATGTTCTAGCATAATTTGCCATAATTCATTTTGTTTCACTGAATCGTACGCCGCCTTGAAATCAATAAACAGATGATGTGTCTGCAAGTTGTACTCCCGGAATGTATCAAGGACTTGTTTCAGGGTAAACATTTGATCCGTCGTTGAGCGGCCCTCACAAAAACCTGCTTGGTATTCACCGACGAAGGACTCTTCAAGCGGTCTCAATCCGTTGAACAGAATACGGGACATAATTTTGTACGTCGAATTAAGGAGGGTTATTCCTCGATAATTGGCGCACTCCAGTCTGTGCCCTTTCTTAAATAGAGGGCAAAGGAGGCCGTCCAACCAGCTAGCAGACATTTCCTCGTCTTCCCATATTTTCGAAATAATAAGGTGCAGAACCTTATAAAGCTGCTCACTGGCGTGTTTGAGAAGTTCAGCCGGTAGCTGGTCCTCCTTAGCCTTATTGTTTTTCAGCTCTTTAATAGCTTTTTTAACCTCATCTAGTGTAGCCTCACCTGGCAGCCACTTCAGTTTTATCTGTCAGCAAATTCCTTTGTTGGTCGTTGCACATGACGGGAGATGGCGCTGTCTTTCTCCATTAACAGACTCATAAAGCCTCATCATATCGTTCTGCTCCATTTTTTCCTGCGCCTCACTAATAACTTGTTCTTCGTACTCTTTTTTCTTCCTGCGGTGGGTTCGTTTTTCGGCTGCTCTTGCTTCCTTGTACCGATCTCTATTCGATCGGGTAGCCGACACCAACATCCGGCTTCTGGCAACGTTCTTCTCGTCTATCACTCTCTGACACTCCACGTCGAACCAACCCGTCCTGGGTCGCCTCCGTGCAGTGCCTACCACTTCTCGTGCTGTTGTGCTCACCGCTCCATGGATCGACTCCCATAGATCGTTGATGTTGTCGCTAACGTTGATTGCACTTATCTGTTCGTCGAGCTTCTGGCGGTACTCAGCCGATACTCCTTCCGCCGACAATCGCTGGATATTGTAACGCATCGTTCGCTGTGATCTTTCATTCGATACAGTTGACAACCGTGATCGAATTTTACTGACAACGAGGTAGTGATCAGAGTCAATGTTCGGACCTCTGAATGTCCGCACATCGATAACATCCGAGAAATGGCGCCCATCCACCAGAACATGGTCTATCTGGTTGCAAGTTTCACCATTTGGGTGTCTCCAAGTGTGCTTTCGGATGTTCTTTCGTGCAAAGTAGGTGCTACTGATGGCCATCCCTCTGGCAGCAGCGAAATTTACTAGCCGTAGGCCGTTGTCATTGGTAGCGGAGTAAAGGCTTTCCCTACCGATTATAGGACGGGAAAAGTCCTCTCTACCGACCTGAGCGTTAGCGTCTCCGATAACAATTTTAACGTCATGCTTTGGGCACTCTCCATAGGCTTTATCAAGACATTCATAAAACGTGTCCTTCACGTCGTCGGATTTATCGTTTGTCGGTGCGTAAACGTTGATTAGGCTGTAATTGAAGAATTTGCGCCGTATCCTAAACGCACAGATTCGTTCTCAAATGGGTTTCCACCGCATCACTCGCTTCATTTGCTTGCCCATCACTACGAAACCAACTCCGCCGTCGCTGTGATAGATGTTATATTTGAATGCAGTGTTGGTCGTAGGGTCCACGGCTCGGAATTCACGTTCTCGGGATCTGGGCTATCGTACTTCTTGAATAGCGGCCACGTTCACTCCAACCTTCTGCAGTTCGCGAGCTAGAAGGCTCACTCGTCCAGGTTCATTTAGGGTCCTGACATTCCAGGTACCGAGTTTCCAATCATAATCATTATTTCGTTGCCGGGTTGGTTGCCAAAAATAACGTTCTCTTTTTCTTCTATCTCCTTTTTTCGTGGTATTTGAGAGACTTTAGTGAGCTACCTTACCGGGGTCGCGTTACCTACATCGCGCTGGTAGGGCTGCCACCTTAGGTATAGCTGACGCGATACAGCATTTCGTTAATCAGCCGCTGGGTACCAGGCAGACGCTGCTTGAGCCGCACGCTCGAGGCGTACCTTCTCACTCTAGCTGATGTCAGAAGGACAACGTTGCCCAGGCTGCACTCCCAGCTAAGTACACAACCCTTAGCTGGCAGTTTTTGACATCGGACGACCCGTGGAAGCGTGAGATAGGAACTTGCGGGGACCAGAGCTCTGTTGAGCCCTCCTTCCTTGATGTCATCCGACCATTTTGCAGCCCGTAAAAGAATAACATCAATATCAATAATTATCTTCTTTTTTTTTTATAACTTTGCTTCCAAACGACAAACCGCTTCCCAGCCTAGGAAGTTTTCTACATAGTCAACGTGTTGATTAGTTTTAAATAGCTTATAGGCACGCCTCACGAAATGGTCTCTCATATAAGGGACTATTTTCACGGTAATCTCCGTACAAACTTCAAATGACGTGTGCATAATCAAATTGCATCCAAAGCAAAACCAATTGTTTAACCATAACCATGGTAAACGATAACAATCCAACATGTTTATGAGAGGCCCTAGAATCCTTGCGAATGCTTTATCATTCAAATAAGTTGTTGTCGATACATTCAAAGTCAGCTATTTTCTGTTTTCTTAGAATTGTGTAAAATGTAAAACTTCCAAACAATTTGAAGAACCGAGAACATCTGCGTTGGACTAATTTGAATGGTGGAGCATTCGCAAGGATTCTAGGGACTTCTATGGACATGTTGGATTACTGTAGGTTCATGCTTCATGCACATAAAGTTTCCATTTATTTAGAGCAACTTCACCACAATCTTCCAGATGTATTGGAGCCTTTAAGATAGTTCTTGTTACATTATTTGCACAATTATCATACCATCGAATCATTCTGAATAGAATGTTCATGCGATCTGATGAACGTATCACAGCCTAAAACTACGCTTTTGGGTCACCTAGTTTTCTCTACTATAAAAATGGTGGAAGGAGCGCAGGGGAGGGTCACATGTTTATACAGAAAAGTATAACTATTCTCCTGGTTTTTATAGAAAAGCAAAAACCTCTTAAACCATCAGAGATACATGATTTCCAAATTAAAAGCCCCACTATGGTAATTTAAGGGGTAGTTAAGATTTATTATTGGATTTTTTATGCTCTCTCAATTGACATTTCAATTTTTCAAAATAATTGCTCTTCAAAATTGCATCTTTTTCGATTAAAATTGCTAATGCTTTCTTACTTTTTGGAAATTCTTTTATGTGTTTGGAAAATTGATTTGGTAATTTTATATTTATTATTTGACATCGGCAATTTTGCAATTCTTATTTTTTCAGGGAGAGTTTTTTGGACTTATAAATCGCTAATTAGTCTGAAGGAGCATTTTCACATCGTGCATTGGGTAATTCATCACAATCCAAATTTCGCCATAAGACATATTTCATATCATAACTCATAACCAGAACCACCTTCTGGTCTGCATAAAAAAATCACAGAAAAATGCACTTCATCACGCAGCAACAGGTTTTACGATACTACCGATCATAAATCCATTCAAAAATTGTCACATTGTCTTCATTCCAGTTCAAGACCATGGCGTTTACTCTATATCAATGACCATCGCAGAATCGCACGCTTCACCTTGTCGTTAATCCATTCCAGTGCGGTTGCAAAACAAATTTTTGCTCATGATTTTGCATATTGCTTTAGCGAGATTTCAGGTTCCTCATTCATATTTCTCGTGGATCGAGACGAAAAGACGCGCGGCTGTAGGTTGTTTTTCATCTCGAAGCACGATTGCTGACCGGGTAATTCATTCGTACATGGTTTATTGTACCGCGTATCTGCCATTCGGTCAATGATCGCTGCCTGGCTGGCGAGTGGCGACAGGTTGTGCAAAGTGGTCTATTGTCTAACATTGTCCAGCAAGATTAGGAATCAAGCGATTCAACTGGAAGTGATGCATGTACAACTCATTCATATTGGTTCTGTTCATTCATACATTCTGTAGGTGGTGAATGTATACTGGCACTGGTCATCGGCGTGTGGGTGGTGCGGTCATAATCTGGCCAGTACTGAAATTTCTCTATTTCAATGAAAAATGTCACGCGATGTTTATATATCTGATCCCCTCATTGTCTATAGTGAAAAGTATGCTACAAAAATCTCACCAATATTTATTCCGTAACAGGGCATGTTGATGATACGCAATATTTGCTTTATTATTGTGTTTATTGCCACTGCCAACTCGGCGAATAAAAGGAAATAAATTGATTTACCTGCGTCATTGTTCTTTGGAATTATTTTTGAAATTATTAACGAATTTTAATTTTTTATCAAATCACAACTTCCTTCCATGAGTAATTTTCATGTGAAATTGATATCTGCACTTGGTTGTCTGATAAAGAAAAACGGCGTTTCGATCGCTACTTTATGACGGTCACGACCTTACCAGTCTTATCTGGTCGGGGTTCAGAGAAACCGCACCAAGCGCCTTTTTGACTGACTTGTGATATTTTGTTCGTAGAATGAAAACCGAAAGTAATTAAAATCATTGCAATAGTACATTTTGTTGTTGCATATCCTCAAAAGATATTCGGTACAATTTGTGACCAATTGGATCTGTTACACGAAAATGTTTGCAGGAAATTTGCTAATTTTTCATTGACGCTTGATGCGATTTGGCTAAACCCCGACCATCTGTCATTTGCAATAAATTAAATAATCATTTATAACTTGTCTCTCTTGCAGTCGCTTTATAGAGCAAATCAAATAGTTTACTTATAAATTCTGTGGCAGAATGTGAGGTTGACGCTTGAATAAGTGGCATCCTCGTTAATTCATTACATGGTAAATACTTAAATAATTCACTAAATAATGTTCTAAACTTCAAGCGTCCTTGACGAAACATTTATAGGCAGCCTTTTTCATACTGAACGAAATGTACAAAATTTTCGCCATTTTTCAATTGAAACAAGATTTAAATGTTGAATAAAAATAAGATATTGACTTCTCCAAATGCATAGAAGTGTGCGTTTTTCCGCGTATTCCTCTCAAAGTGTTTGTGATAGTTTTGCTGCAACTGGATTACCACCCACTTTTATTTAACACATCATACACAGTGACATTAGCATTTGTGATTCTGGCTTTGGAGAAGTCAATACTGGAATTTAAAATGTTTAATAATTTAAAATTATGGAAAAAAAATCTGAGAATCCATTAACCATGACATTAATGGTTCCAAAAATACTAAAAAAGAATCGCATAAAATATTGAGATAATGGAGCTTGTTAGAGGAGAATTCATTGATAATAAGGAAAAATAAATTGGATTTCGAAGGAGATACCGGAGTGGAATCTTGACTGCAAGGATTATGATAGAAATTTTTGAGCGAGAACGCTTGAAGGACAATTCTGGGATTCTGGAAACCCATACATATGAAGCATAAATTTCGGCATAACTCGAGAACTAATCAGGAAATTGAAACAAAATTTGGCATGTGGAAAAGAAAAAGAAGCATTGACGCTTGCTCTGCGAATACATTTGCCACTTCAGAACACTTCACAGTTTCTCTCGATAACAATAATTTTGAAGGATTAAATGGAACCAACGTTAAAATAATTGTAGAAACAAAAAAAATGTTAGTGCTAACTAATTAGTTTTGGGCGAGATGAAGTTCGACTGTCTGGCCATCCCTTCATAATAAGAATACGTAATCGTCTCTTCAAAAAAGAGTAAATCTATTTGCAATCACTTCCGGTCTAGGATGTTTTCGGCTTAGAAACTTTCTCGACACCCTTGTTATCATTGTCCTCGCTGCCACACAAGATACATACTCATGCAATCGCGGGCATGCTTTCAATTAAAAACTAGGAAATGGTTATATATAAAATACTAAGTTGAAAATCAGGCCAAGTTCCAGTTAGAATGTAGATCAATTGAAGAAGAAGAATTGAACACGAGGACTGATGCCACTAACCATACGTCTATGAGAATCACAAATTTTAAAATAATTCAAGTAAAGGGCTTTTCCGAGTGTTTGAGTCCCCCTCTATACAAGTGAAATTGTTTACACCTAGGGAAACTGTTCCGTTTTCCATCTCACTGAACATATATTCGTTGTGGAGTTTGAATAAAATGGGTGAAATTCCTTTAGCGTGTGTTCATGGATTCACACCTCAATCGGCGAGCAGCAAGCCATGACTCTTCCTCTTCCAGTCAGATCTCGGTGGCGTGCACACGCATCAACGGAGAGTAGCGGTCATATAATTTCGTTTGGCCATTAAGGACCACACATTTTGGCGATCCTGAAAGGCTAATTTTTGGATCGCTGATTTCATAAGGCGAGTTGAGATCAAGTGGTTAAATTGTGAGACATGATATATTTTGGTTTGAGAATGCACATGGCGCATCTAGAAGACCGTCGAAAAATGGTTTGTGGTTTGCAAAATCACAAGACGCGTCTGGAAGCGCGGAAGACCGGTGGACAAGGCTTTGTGGTTATGAAAACCATAAGGCGTTGAAAGGTGGCTGGAAAATGCTTTGCTGTTTTAAAAACTACAAGATGCGTATGGAAGACCAACGGGAAATTGTTTTCTATCTGAACGATGCACAGGCTTTTTACAAAGAGAGTGTTACAAATATGCGATCATGGGATACAGGAGACTAGATTGGATTGGATTAAATGTACGGAATCAAATATTCAGATTGTTGCTACACTGAAAGAAAGATCATGGTAACACAAACCATATCAAGGGTAAAATTAAACACATTTTACCACTCGATTTCGGTAGGACGCAATACACTTTTGAAACCACTACGTTTGTTGTCGATTCTACTATGCCGTGTGTTGTGGTGCGCTACAGCAGATTTTACTATTTTCAAAGTTAAATTTACCATGCGCGTTATAATACTACTGTTTCTTGTCATACTATAGGTGGTAGTGATTTTGTTTTCATTAAAGTGATGAAATGTACTAATTTTTTTTATTATTCAGACTTTATAAAACATAAAACATAACACATTAATGCTATACGTAGATCTTATCACATAAACTAATGTCGGTGAATGTATGTTTAGAGTTCGAAATTGAGTTCTCAGCTTGCCTCTCGGTCATTGCGAGATTGATGATTTGGAGCTTCCAAGTCCGTAGATTTCCGATTTGATCTTTTCCCTATGATTTTTAAAACCAAATATCCGTCACCAAAGGTGGACAATAAATTTATCACTTTGTCAGCTACATTGCACACCAGTAGCACCACGATGTAGTTTTTAATTAGCGAAACGAATACAAATGCCTTTCTGATGAAGCAAATACTTCGGGAACCGGAGCTGCGATTTAGTTTCCTGAAAATATCAAGGAAAATATGCAGTTTCGTTACTCAATGCTTAACATGTACAAGTAAACTACTTACCACATGTATTAAATGAAACAAATTGATTTCAAATGAAAAATTGATTAATAAATTCCTTATCAAGAGATCGATCCACACAGAATCAGACATGAAGAAAATATGACGAACGATGGTTGACTTTTATTCAACTACTAGCAGACCTGACAAACTTCGTTTCGCCTAAAATTGATTTATTCCCTGATTAGTTCTCGAGTTATGCAGAAATTTCTGTTTCATTTGTGTGGAAGCCTCCTCATCTGAATGGGAGGGGGTTCCTAACTACCACAGAAACACATCTTCCGTTCCGAAACCTCCACATGCCAGATTTGGTTCCATTCGCTTGATTAGTTCTCGAGTTTTGAAGAAAATACTGTTCCATTTGTATGGGAGCCCCCCTTCATAAAGCGGGGAGGAGTCACGCATCATCTTAAGAACCTTCACCGGCCCCAAAAACCTCTGCATGCCAATTTTCACGCTGTTCAGTAGTTTCCAAGTCTATAAGGTTCAGACAGACAGAAATTCATTTTTATGTATATAGATACGCATAGTAATGTTGACTATAGGTTACACGGTAAATTTAACTGTTGATTATTGTAACAGTTTGACAGCTTATACACATAGTTATATTGACTAGATCATGGTAACACCCATAACGTTTGGATGTTTCTATTACTATTCTATGGCATAGTAATGCAAAACAGGTTTCGATTGTCGCATTTATGTACTACAGAATTTTTATCAGTGTACAATCTCTAATCTTTCTCGAGACTTCAATAACATAACACTGAAAACCAGTTTAGCTTAACATGCAAACAATTGGCCTTGCTTGAGTACATGCAACTTACCAGTTGTTTGATATATCATAATCTGCATGAACTATAAAGTTATTGATTTCCAATCAGAAGTTCCCAAACTTTTTGGATTGTGACCCACCTGGCAGAATCTCATATTGCATGCGACCCACCAGGTACCAAATTTATTGATTTTTAGAAATTGGAATAAAAATAAGTTCGCCTTAAAATTGAGAAATCATAATAAACCACATAATTGTATTTGCCAGAATATCATCCATTTTTAATTTTATTTGAATTGGATTTTGAATATATTTAACTTCATTGTATTTGCTAAAATCTGGCATAACAAAAGAAGACCATTGACTGCGTAAAATGTGTTGTTTTTTCTAATCATCCGTTCATTACTTAGATCCTAATCTAAAAGCTTGTATAGATTTGTTGGGCAGAATAGGGACGAAAGTATGAATCGCGATTTGTCTTTTGCGACCCATTATTGATCAGCCCATGGCTCCCTGAAGGTCGCAACCCACAGTTTGAGAACCAATGTTTTATATTATTGTTCTAGTGTTCAAACCATAATGTTGAGAAAAGTTTATTTTGGTGTGGAGTTTTTCAAAGGGGTTAAACGGTTTCTCAAATGCAACAGATGCAACCCAGGAGAAAACAAGCATTGCATCCTCTGCTCGAAGATTTTTTTTGCGTTTTTATTTCTCGATTAATGAATCGATTAATCGTTGGGTAGTAATCGATTCAAAATTAATCGATTATCTCAACTATTGATCGATTAATCGAATTAATCCATTAATTTGCGATATCTTTAGACTCGGCCTCTCTCAGTCAGATCTCGGGGGCGTGAACACGCATCAACGGAGAGTCGTGGTCATATGATTTCGTTCCAGCCATTAAGGGCCACACATTCATCTCATCGCGAAACAAAAGAATACACCACCAACTGTTGAAAAAATCAAAAAAAATTAGAAACAAATCAATTTTTTTCCTTGCTTTTCTTTCGTGGGATGAATTGATGAATATCGGAGGTATGATGAGAGGAAGTCCAGAAGCAGTAACCCTATTTTTCAATGTGCATGGAAAGTAAGAAAATGAAATCAGTTTCCATAAAAATGTGGAAAAACACTAAGATTTCAAAAAATATCAATTGCAATCCAATAACTGTAGGAAATACAAGTTTATCAAAGTAAAAATTCAAATTGTTTAACAATGAATAACTTACAAAGAAAGAATTGCGAAATATTTCTCAAAATAAATACATATGTCCTCTGAAAATTTGAAAAATATCCTCCAAAAATCAATGGACAGCGAAAACATAGGAAATTTAATATGAACAAAAAGGAAATGCAATAAAATCATGTATTCTTTCTATGAACAAAAAGTGCTATCTTTTCAGCTAGGATTTGTTTCACCTTTCTGTATTGTTATATTCCAAGAATAGAACCCATGCTGTATTCAACGTTTTGAATTTCAAAAAGGTCTATCAATAGAAAAAAAAAAACAGCATGACCTGTGGTTGCTCATTCTCTGCAAAATGCTCTTAACTGTTTTGTTGTTTTATGTTGTCATATTAACACTTGTTATTGAAGACTGTGTGATCCTGAGCTGCATTGCAACGACATCATCGGTATGGAGAATAGGCAATTAAGTAGGTAAATGTAGTTCGCAGAAGGCCTGAAGAGTATGAGTTCATTTTAATAGACTTCTTCTGGCCGTCACGAGAATCTGTCGCTTTTATACTAACTGGATTTGCAAAGCACCATCATCGGTTAAAATATATACGTTTCATAAAGCTTGAACTGCTGGACTACTGGACATACCTATGTTTCATATATGTATTTATAAATTGATGGATTATTGGTTATTTTATTGTCTTTCTCGTACACCTGTACGCCTGTTCGCTTCTAAACCGAACTTTTCATAGAAGGCCCGGAGATTCACAGTGTTATGTATTTAACAATTGCGGCGCACATTGAGGCCCTCAAGTCCAAACATGGAATAAACCTTTCAGTCATTGAATGGCACGGCAAATGCTGGTTAAAGCGTACCATTGGTACTTCGCGTCAAGGATGTTAACGATCATTCAGTAATTTGATTACATATTCCAGAAGCTGAATTTCAAAATATGTTGTATGGTGGACTTCTAGTGCGAAGGTTTTTCTACAACTTTGCCTAATGGTTCATTAATAAAATTCAACTAATAACGGAGTTAGAGCGCTAGTTGCAGTAACTCAAACTAAATGATTGGAATTTTGATATCATTTAGTCTAAGTTACTGAAACTATAGCTATAACTCCGTCACTAGTGGAATTCAAACAACGAACCATTAGGCAGAGTTGTAGAAAAACCTTCGCACTAGAAGTCCACCATACAACATATTTTGAAATTCAGCTTCTGGAATGTGTAATCAATAAGAGCAACTTTAGGGAAGATCGGGTAACCAACCCCGGTGGGAACTATGGTCGTATGCTGACAGGGGATATTTGCTCCTCTCCGGAAGTGAAAATCTGATCGAGCGTCTGTTCCCCATGTTAGGAGCGGCTGATCATCGTCCGAGTTCCAGCGAGGGACTCTAAACTAAACTGTGCACACCATGTGGCATCGTGACGGCATCGATAAGGCAGCCCCTTCAACGCGATGTAGATAGCGCAACCCTGGAAAGGTAGCCTACCGAAGATTTTACAGTTACCAAGAAAGACAAAAGTAGAGCAAACGGATTGATTCAACGGCAGCAGACCCGTCAACGAATAAAGGACAAGGATTGGAAAGTCGGATCTTGGAACGTGAGAACTTTGAATGAACCCGCACGTGTTGGGCTCCTGGCTCGTGAGCTGCAGAAGGTCGGCGTGAGTGTGGCAGCAATCCAGGAAATATAGTGGCCCAGAACTGGAGAACGCGAATTCCGGTCAGTGGATCCCATAGCGAATACTTCATTCAAGTACCACATCTACTATAGCGGCGGTGACAGAGCAGAACGAGGAGTTGGCTTCGTGGGGATCGGGAAGTAGATGAAGCGTGTTATCCGGTGGAAACCGATAAGCGACCGCATTTGTGTGTTGCGAATGAACGGCAAATTCTTCAACTATAGTCTGATCAGCTTCTATGCCCTATCGAACGATAAGCCTGATGACGTGAAGGATGAGTTCTATGATAGCCTTGACAAGGTCTGTGGAGAGTGCCCAACACACGATGTAAAGATTGCCTTCGGGGATGCAAATGCGCAGATCGGAAGATAAAGTTTCTTCCGCCCTGTCATTGGTACGGAAAGCCTTCATTCCGCTACCAACGATAATGGTTTGCGACTTGTAACCTTTTCTGCTGCTAGAGGGATGGCAATAAGCAGTACCTACTTCGCACGTAAGAATATCCGCAAACACACCTGGCAACATCCGAGTGGAGACATTTGCTCACAGATAGACCAATGCGGTGGTCGACAGACGACATTTCTCGGATGTTATAGATGTAAGGTCCTTTAGAGGTCCGAACATCAACTTGGATCACTATCTTGTAGTTGCAAAAAATCGGGTGCTTTCCAGCGTCACGAATTCACGAAACAACAGAACGATGCGTTTCAATATCCAAAGCTTGTCAGTTGAAGGAGTTGCTGAACAGTACTACCAGAAGCTGGTCGAGCGGATAGAAAATGCCGCCGGATCTGGCGACGTCAACAGATTGTGGGAAAATATCCACGAAGCTGTGACTACAACAGCACTGGAAGTGTTAGGCACTGAACAGCGATGCCAACGAAATGGTTGGTTCGATGAGGAGTGCCAGCGAGTGACGGATGAGAAAAATGTTGCTAGGAGTCGAATGCTAGTGGCTCGTACCCGTTCCAACAGAGAGCGGTACAGTGGCAAGGGCAGAAGAGAACTGAATCCACTGCAGAAAGTGCAAAATACAAAGAGAGTGTGATACTCAATTCAGGCAATTCCCCAGTTTAAGGCACAGGAATATATGACTTCTTCTTTCATTTGCTCGGCTTAAGGCAAGGGGAGATATAATCCCTTCTTTAGATGAATGTATTGTCTGTCCCTCTCTGCTTCAGCCCCTGTTTTTAAGCTAACCACCAGTCTTGTTCGAGGAAGAGAACACACATGGATCGAAAGAAGATCCAGAGTCCCAAAGTATTATACACCTATAGACTAAAAATAGGAAAAAATAGAAATAATGTAATTATGTATGAGCGTGAGTATGAGATTTCTTTAAAATATTCGTTTCATTACGCATGAGCGAGTTACAGTTTGTTTATTAATAAATGGGAGAAATTTGATATTTTTGTCCTCATTGTTGTTTGTTGTTTGCGTTGAATCGTATAGTATCTAATTGTATTTAATTCCGTCTAACAATCTGCATAAAAAATTAAGTTATTTGCTGTGTCTCATGTTTTACTTGATGTGCAGTGCTGCAAAAGTTGAACTGTGAAAAAGTACCTACATTTGATAAAGAAACACGAACTTTTGGGCTGTCTGGTTTCGATGGAATCATCACATCTAGTTCGTGCATACAAGTTTCAAGCCATACAATAGAACGAATAACGCTGTTGTTCACGAAATACCATACATTATCGTCGATACTTGCTTGTCATCATATGGAACTTCTATTGCCGGACAGGGTTTCTTAATCACTTTGAATAAACGATGAATGCGGTCTGCGGAAAATGCAAAAAAGCAATCTGCGGTGGAGATAAAATTGTTATGTGCAGGGGTTTTTGTGATTATTTTGCCAAATTCCATATCGAATGTGCTGGAGTTCCTGATGAGAAAGCTGCTGCATGTTTGCATAAAAATGTTATGTGGATGTGCGACGATTGTAAACAACTTCTGGAGAATGCCAAATTCGGATTATGGTTAAAAAACTGGACCTCTATACAAAATGATCGCAATGATGAGTTGGAGCAGATAAGGGAAGATATCAACAGAATTAATGGAGCAATGGCAGAAATCGTTACAATAGTGAAGAGAGGAGGTTTTGGATCCCCATATACGAGTTCACACGCAGTGAATAGTCTGTACAATACTTTGTCTTCGACCCGTGTTCAAGAATTGGCGAATGATTGTATGAAATTTGATTTGTTCCTATCGAATATTGCACCGGATGTTTCAAAATGTGATGAAATATGTCACATTAGCTTCGTAGATAGATTGCATGTATCTGAACATGTTTCCATTAGGCGCCTTCTTTCCCATCTTGGAAAGATGTTTCGTCGTTGGAATATGTCTCTTTCAAGATAGAATTGCTTTGGAAAAATATCAAATAAACGCTCTCAATAATGTAACATGGCCAGAAGGAATAAAATGCAGGGAATTCAAAATTCATTCTCGTACCACATGGCGGCCAGCTCGTACCTCTGACTTAATTGAATATTTCTAATGTGTTCTTCAATTGTAGAGAATTATTCTTATCTGATAGATTATGTAAATTAAGAAATGTTTATCGTGAAATGTAAATGTAGCTATATGTGAATTTAATTTTAGACATTTATTTGCAACAGTAATATTTGTTTCAATTAGACTTAAGATGTCAGTTGAAAGTAGAAAAATCAATAAATAAATAAATAAATAAATAAATAAATAAATAAATAAATAAATAAATAAATAAATAAATAATTAAATAAATAAATAAATAAATAAATAAATAAATAAATAAAAAATGCACAACGGACAAGTTTTCCTGCATGCTCTTAACTGGAAAATAAAACTAGCCATCAATCACCTGTCAAAAGACGAATTTGGTTTTATTCTATTTAATTCCAACACGATATAATCTCGCACTTGACTCGACATCACAACGTGATGGGATGAATCGTAAATAGAATAGTACTAAACTAAACACAAAAAATGTTTGTCTCGTTACAGATGTGAAGGATTGCCAAGGATTTCAACTATGTGAACATCAGCATTGTAATTAATTAAGCACCTTAAATTTTCCTTTCCTATTGTATAATTGTCTTCCCTAACCTCGACCAAACCGCGAGTCTTCCGGTTCCCTAAAACTAACATTACTGTAAAAGAATAATGAAAAACTGTATTCAAAAACATGATGCAGGCTCCGTAATGCTTTACGGAAAATAAGCCTTCCAAATAAATGTTAATTGAAAAAAAAACTCGTCTTACGAAAAATGAAGAAATTCCACTAAAGCAGCGGTTCTCAACCTAAGGTACCTGTACCCCTGGGGGTACCTTAGGATTTACCTCGGACAAAAATGCGTAATGGCGGATGTATTTCAATACGAATCCAAACTTATTGATAGAGTTTAGTTATTTTAATAATAAAATATTGTCTTGTACATTTTGATGTGCATCAGTAAATCAAAGATTATTGAATCCTCAGTGTATTAAGGGCTGTGGACAATAGTTCAAAAGAAAATACCTGATCGGAATGTTGAATAATATGTTTTGAATATGCTTTTAAACTAAAACCTTGAGTCTAAAGGTCCGGGAGCAATCATTTAAAAAGCATGAAGCCATTTTCCCGAAAAGATCATTTTCTTCTTTGCAAAAGATTGGAAGCATCCTTCTATGATTCTCGGAACCCCTTTCCAAGCAGCTCGGAAGCCTCCTTTCAAGAGGCCCGGAAGCCTCCTTTCAAGAGGCCCGGAAGCCTCCTTTCAAGAGGCCCGGAAGCCTCCTTTCAAGAGGCCCGGAAGCCTTCAAGAGGCCCGAAGCCTCCTTTCAAGAGGCCCGGAAGCCTCCTTTCTTCAAGAGGCCCGGAAGCCTCCTTTCAAGAGGCCCGGAAGCCTTTCAAGAGGCCCGGAAGCTCCTTTCAAGAGGCCCGGAAGCTCTCCTTTCAAGAGGCCCGGAAGCCCTCCTTTCAAGAGGCCCGGAAGCCTCCTTCAAGAGGCCTGAAGCCTCCTTCAAGAGGCCCGGAAGCCCTTTCAAGAGGCCCGGAAGCCTCCTTTCAAGAGGCCCGGAAGCCTCTTGAAAGAGGCCCGGAAGCCTCCTTTCAAGAGGCCCGGAAGCCTCCCCTTTCAAGAGGCCCGAAGCCTCCTTTCAAGAGGCCCGAAGCCCTCCTTTCAAGAGGCCCGGAAGCCTTCTTTCAAGAGGCCCGGAAGCCTCCATTCAAGAGGCTTGGAAGCCTCCTTTCTAGAGGCCCGGAAGCCTCCTTCAAGAGGCCCGGAAGCCTCCTTTCAAGAGGCCCGGAAGCCTCCTTTCTAGAGGCCCTGGAAGCCTCCTTTCAAGAGGCCCGGAAGCCTCCCTTTCAAGAGGCCCGAAGCCCCTTTCAAGAGGCCCAGCCTCCTTTCAAGAGGCCCGGAAGCCTCCTTTCAAGAGGCCTGGAAGCCTCCTTCAAGAGTGTGCCTGGAAGCCTCCTTTCAAGAGGCCTGAAGCCTCCTTTCAAGAGGCCTGAAGCCTCCTTTCAAGAGGCTAGAAAGCCTCCTTTCAAGAGGCTCGAAAGCCTCATTTCAAGAGGCCCGGAAGCTCCTTTCAAGAGGCCCGGAAGCCCTCCTTTCAAGAGGCCTGAAGCCTCCTTTCAAGAGGCCCGAAGCCTCCCTTTCAAGAGGCCCGGAAGCCTCTTTCAAGAGGCCTGGAAGCCTCCTTTCAAGAGGCCCGGAAGCCTCCTTTCAAGAGGCCTGAAGCCTCCTTTCAAGAGGCCTGGAAGCCTCCTTTCAAGAGGCCTGAAGCCTCCTTTCAAGAGGCCCAGAAGCCTCTTCAAGAGGCCCGGAAACCTCCTTTCAAGAGGCCCAGAAGCCTCCTTTCAAGAGGCCTGAACCCTCCTTTCAAGAGGCCCGGAAGCCTCCTTTCAAGAGGCCCGGAAGCCTCCTTTCAAGAGGCCCGGAAGCCCTCCTTTCAAGAGGCCTGAAGCCTCCTTTCAAGAGGCCCTGAAGCCTCCTTTCAAGAGGCCCGGAAGCCTCCTTTCAAGAGGCCCGGAAGCCTCCTTCAAGAGGCCCGGAAGCCCCTTTCAAGAGGCCCAAGCCTCCTTTCAAGAGGCCCTGAAGCCTCCTTCAAGAGGCCCGAAGCCCTCCTTTCAAGAGGCCCGGAAGCCTCTTTCAAGAGGCCCGGAAGCCTCCTTCAAGAGGCCCTGGAAGCCTCCTTTCAAGAGGCCCGGAAGCCTCCTTTCAAGAGGCCCGAAGCCTCCTTTCAAGAGGCCCGAAGCCTCCTTTCAAGAGGCCCGAAGCCTCCTTTCAAGAGGCCCTGAAGCCTCCTTTCAAGAGGCCTGGAAGCCTCCTTTCAAGAGGCCCGGAAGCCTCCTTTCAAGAGGCCCGGAAGCTCCTTCAAGAGGCCCTGAGGCCCAGCCTGGAAGCCTCCTTTCAAGAGGCCCCGAAGCCCTCCTTTCAAGAGGCCCGGAAGCCTCCTTCAGAGGCCTGAAGCCTCCTTTCAAGAGGCCTGGAAGCCTCCTTTCAAGAGGCCTGGAAGCCTCCTTTCAAGAGGCCCGGAAGCCTCAGTAGGCCTGAAGCCTCCTTTCAAGAGGCCCGGAAGCCTCCTTTCAAGAGGCCCGGAAGCCTCCTTTCAAGAGGCCTGAAGCCTCTTTCAAGAGGCCCGGAAGCCTCCTTTCAAGAGGCCCGGAAGCCTCCTTTCAAGAGGCCCGGAAGCCTCCTTTCAAGAGGCCCGGAACCCTCCTTTCAAGAGGCCCGGAAGCCTCCTTTCAAGAGGCTCGAGGCTTGATTTATAAACTTACGGAGTAATAACAATTTAAGCCACCTTTATGGAGAACCATATATCCCATTAGTTTCTGGTCCATTTTTCATAGATGTGTTGAGCTACGCTTGTTTTAATTTACAGCCAAAAAAATAGGGGTACCTCAACTAATGCAAAATATCGAAGGGGTACATCTCAAGAAAAGGTTGAGAACCGCTGAACTAAAGCGGCTTAATAGTTTCCTTGGCCACCAATGTAAAATTAATTGATTTATTTTGTTGGTACTTGTGTCAATATTTGAAATGTCCCTGTTTCTTCGTGAACCTACTCTATCTTTCTTTTGCCCGTCGTACAATCATGCGTCCAATTATCATGTATAGCCCTTTTGGTAGAAACAACGAAGCTGAATGGCTTAATAATATTTACACAGATCTAATAACAATTATGCCAAATGACCATTAAGGCAAACGTCCATTATGCCAAACGACTTTATTCCTAACGACATTATGCCAAACGTAGTATTTCTGCCTCAACTACTGAATCTAGAATAGTCCGATCTGGCACATTTCATTGGAAATCAATGGCACATTATTTCCGGTCGAATGGAACTAGCTGCGAGAAAATCGGTGCAGGATAGGTAAATATTGGATTATTTATTCAAAGGACTCTTATATTAACAGATGCGAACAGGTTTTTATATTTTTTCGACGTTTTTTTTACGAAGAATTCAAGCCATGGATTACCGTTTCGACTCAAATTACGAACACTCGCTTTTAAACGGCCATTTTCACTTTATTCGTTTAAATTTCTCCACAGGAGCTTGAATTCATTTGTTATCTTGACCCTCATTGCGGAAAACTAAAGAAAGCTTTAGTTTAAGGGCGCTTAAACGCCAGTGTTCGGAATATGAGTCATGCTCCGGATTTGAGCCAAAACAGTACTTCGCCCCTTCCGACAATTGAAAGTTTTTTTGCTGACAATTTTTTTGAAACATTAAGTCTTGCATTAAGTTATCCTTCATTTGCTTTTGCTG
Organism: Armigeres subalbatus; assembly: GCF_024139115.2. Taxonomy (NCBI): domain Eukaryota; kingdom Metazoa; phylum Arthropoda; class Insecta; order Diptera; family Culicidae; genus Armigeres; species Armigeres subalbatus. The sequence goes on along the minus strand of NC_085140.1, from coordinate 92,148,356 downwards.
GTCAAAAATGTGTTCCAAAGATAAGATGCAAAAATATAGACAACATCACTTCATTGAGTTTTTTTACTTTATTTAATTTCATATTATTTTTGTTTTCCATTCCCTAGTTGCCTTGTAGCCCGGTTTTGTCTACCCCCGATTTTATCACGATTTCGACTCGAATTTATCATGTCCTGATTTTGTCACGTTTTGCACCCGATTTTAAATTTTGTTGAACATTTTAGCCGTTTTTTCGTATTGAAAATAATACCGAAAACAACAATGATTTTCATAAAACAGCTTTCTTCACCTGTGGTTTATTATAAATCATTTCTGATTACCTGTCAAGCATTTTTGACAAAAAGTAACGGGCACCGCTCACGCAATTTACTTTTCCAAAGCATAAACTGATTCATATTTGTGAAATGAAATAAAAAATTTAAAATTAAAAATTTCTCGTTTTTTCCACATTCCCTATTTTAACACCCAAAGTTTTCAAAGGCGGTGATAAAATAGGGATATTACTGTCTATTAAAAAGTCTTCGAAAAAATTGTGTAAATCCTTCAAAGATTAATTGTTTATTATAGTGTTCATATTATGCCGTCGCTGACATGACTGCAATCAGAACATGGATCGCGTTAGAGGCCGGACGGTCAAGCCTGTTACCCGCCTCCACAGCAGTCATCATCATCGTCGTGGTAATTGTTGTCGATCGATGTTCGATCGAGCATGTGGTATTATAATTAGCACAAGAATCTTTCGACATCCTCCTTCTCCTTCTCCTAGTGTTTGGATCGCACCCAATAACGATACGGATCCGAAGCGTTACAGATTGGAACGGCAGTAGCCTTTAACCTGGTGCAGTAATTTTTCACACGAGGGCAAAAACAGCGATACGAAATTATAGCCACAAACAGTCCATTAATCACAGCACAATCGAAACAGTGGCGTAGCAAGTTTTTCTCCAAAGGGGGGCTCGACAACTCTAGTGTTTATCTTTCCTACGTTGGCTACCTGATTAGGCCAATGCTTGAGAGATGAATGTCCATTAATTGTCCGAGTTGCAGGAGAAGCGTGATCTATTGGAGGGAATATTAAGTGGAAGCAACCCTCCCTCGTACCAAACATCGACGTTATGACAGAAGTCTGCCAGGAGGAAGGTGCGAGGTCCATTGTATGATGGGTGCTTGAGTGGATAGTTTAGTTCCATAAAAACGGTCGCTGTTTCATCAGATGATCGTGTCTGTTATTTTCTGCAGTGAGGCGTAAAGCTGGTTAATATTTATTAGTATCTAACCGTACAAGTTCCTTGTTCAACGGATCAGCAGACTTGGGTGTTGTGCGTGGGCGAATTGTATATCGATTGGAGTACTAGAAACAAAAATTAAACCATTGTGAATTGAATGCAAACACATGCAAGTCATCGTTATTTTTTTGGTCTGCATTCTTATGTCAGCAGGAAGCAAATCTGCACCGGTTTCTACGCAGCGGTATTTTTCATTTTGAATGGTCTTATTAACGTTCGTTTTGTTCGCAGATCGTCCGGAACACACACCTCCCGGCCATAAAGAATAAGAGTAACGAATTGTGTTAGTCTAATGAGACAGTTTAATTCAATCATTCCAATAGCTTCATCAGTTTAATGGCAACTTGGTGTCCATTTGAAACAGAAACAGAATAAAAATTACTGAATCACTTCTGGTTGCACCGGTCAGGCAAACCCTACAGTAAATAGATGTAAAATGGCATGCAAATCAGATTACCGTCAACACTATTTCTTTCCCGTCCTACGATCAGCGATCAGGTGCAATACCAAACAGCTGGATCGGTAATCGACAGTTGGTTCACAATCCTTTAAAGGAGGTGATCATGAAATGTGTTGCGTAAAACATGTGATTATTTAAATTTGCTGTGGTCTTATACGTCACACTGCTGGGATGCTTAGGAAAATGCATTTAGTTTTAAACGTAACATGATTCGTGAATGATCCCTTGACGTGCTAGAACTAAATGCATATATGTGCAACACACAACACTTACAAGCGCGGTATTCTGATCAACACTTCGCAACCAAACTGAGGTACGTCTGAAGGTGCTGGGACAAATTCACGTGACATTACTTTGCGCGCACCTTTTGGTAGCGTTGGGTTTGAAAAGGTAAGGATTTTTCTTGTAACGAAAGGGACTGTTAGTGTTTGAAACAGTATAAATTGGATCAAGTTTGTTTTTATTTATGGAATTATGTTGATTATATTTCATCACTTCATGAAGATCATGAAGAAATACATAAAATTCTTACACTCTTTTTTTTAATGTCTTTATATCCCTCAACCATTTGTACTTTCACAGACACAGTTTAAATTGGAATAAAAAAAAACTTTCGTGAACCCTTGCATCGATTCAATGTAAAGCATCAGCACAAATCTTATTCCTTTGAATTTGAATATGAATCCGAATCTGAATCCTAATTCGAATCGAAAATTTAATTCGAATCCGAATTTAAATAAGACTCTCAATTCAACTATAAAATCCTACGGGTACGTCCACATCCCAATCACAACACTAATCAAAATCCCAATCAAAGTCTTTATCGAAGTCCACACCTCAATCAAAATCCGAATCGAGATGTAAATTCAAATCAAAATCAGAATTCAAATCCAAACTAAATCAGAATCCAAATACAGATCTAAATTTGAATCCAATTCCGAATTGAAATCCAGACCAGAATGCGAATTCAAACCCAAATTTTTCAAAACTCAAACCCAAATTGAATCTAATCCCTAAACGAAATCCAAATCCATATCCGATTCTGAATTCAATCCAATTTTGAATCCAAAACGAAATTCAAATCTCAATAGAAACATGAATGCAAACATAAATCAAAATCTGAAACGAGAGGCAAGTATGAATCCAAGCAAAAATTGAAGTCCAAATTCAAATATGAATTAAATTATTATCGAAATTCAACTTCAAATCAAAAATCGAGTTTGAATTCGAATCCAGATTCAAATTTGAATCCGAGGCTAGTTCAAATCCATATCTGTATAAGGACTCAAATTCAAATAAAACACCTAATGAAATTCAAATTTGCCCATCCAACAATGCAAGCCGAATAAGCCAGTTGTTTTGCTGAAGGAGACGATTTTTAGCTATATAAGCCGTCCCCAATGTTTGTTGGGTGAATCTAAACCCAATCGAAACATGAGTTCAAATCTTATACGAAACCAGAACCCAGAGCTGAATCCGTATCCGAATTTATTTCCAAGAGAATGTATAAATTTTAGTTTCAAAGAAAGTCTCCAAGTCTCCAAGAAACCGAAATCCGAATGAAAATCTAAATCCGCAAGAATTCAAATCTGAATCCAAATCTGAACCTAATTCTGAATTGAGATTCGACTCGAAATCCATATCTGAGTTCGAGTTTGAGAATGAATCCAAATTCAGATCCAAATTAGAAGCCAAATCAGAATCCAAATTCATATCCGAATACGAACTCAATTCAAAATTCATATTCAAATCCACATTTGAATCCGAATTAAAAACCAAAGTCAAATCCAAAGTCTCCAAGTCTCCAAGAAATCAATATCCGAATGCAAATCCAAATCCGCATTCAAATCCAAAATCAAATGATGAATGAATTCAGATAAAAATTCAAATCCTAATCCAAAATACAAAAACAAATCAGAATCCAAATTCGAATCTAAATCTGAATATAAATAAGAATATGAATCCAAAATCTGAAAACGAATTGAAAACCAAAATCAAAATCAAATTGCATATGCACATCCATATCCGGAGTTAAATCCAAATCTAAATTCGACTCCAAATCCAAATTCGAATCCAAATCTGGATCTGAATCTGAATACAAATAAGAATACGAATCCAAATACCAGATCCACATTCGAATCCTAACTCAAATCTCAAACTCAATTTGAATTGAAACTCATTAGAAACATAAATCCAAGTCTAAATCAGAATCTTTACTAAGAACAAAATTAGAATTCGCATCTATATCCAAGTCAAAGTTCAAATCCAGATCTGAATCCGACTCCGATTCTAAACTGAAATTCGAATCCTAACTCCTAATCCAAATTTCTATCCAAATCCATATCCGATTTCGAATTCAAATCCAAATTCAAATATGAATGCAAACATAAATAAAAATCTGAAACGATAGGCAAAATTGAATTCATATCAAATTTAAAGTCCAAATCCAAATATGAACTCAGTTCCGAATCGATATTCGACCCAAAATCTAAAATCGAATTTGAATACCGTTCCGAGTCCAGAACCAATTTTGAGTACGAAACTGGTTTCAAATTCATATCTGAATATGGATTCAAATTCAAATTCAATTCCTAATTAAATGAAAATCTGCCCAACAAACAATTCAAGCCAAATAAACTAATTCTTTTTCGAAGAAGAAGACGATTTTTAGCTATACAAGCGCTTTACTCGTCCCCAATTTTTGCTGGGTGAATCAAAACCCAATCGAAACATGGATCCAAATCTTAAATGAAATCAGAAGCCAGAGCTGAATCTGTATCTGAATTTACTTCCTAGGGAATGTATAAATCCAAGTCTCAAAGAAAGTCTCCAAGTCTCCAAGAAATCAAAATCCGAATGCAAATCCAAATTAAAAATTGAATCCAGATGAAAATTCAAAGTCAAATCTGAACCTAATTCTGAATTGGGATTCGACTCAAAATCCACATCTGAATTCGAATTTGAGAACGAATCCAAATGAGAAACCAAATCAGAATCCAAATCCATATTCGAATACGAATTCAAGCTCAAATTCATATGCAAATCTGAAACAAAACTTAATCCATCTAAATAAAATCTGAATCGAGAAAAAAACCGAAAAACAGCAAATTTTCATCCGAATGCAAAATGTGGATGCAAATCAGAGTCCGAATCCGAATACAAATCTGAATATTATTCCGAATCTGAAGTCGACCCAAAATCCAAATTAGAATTCAAATATAAATACGAATCCAAATCCAGATGCACATTTGGATCGGAATCCAAGTCCAAACCTGAAAACAAATTAGAAACCAAAGTCATATCCAACTTGTAATCCAAATCTGAATCTAACCCCTAATCCAAATTTAAATCCAATTCCATATACGATTTCGAATTCAAATTTAAACCCAAATTTTAATACAAATCTGAATTAAATCCCAATATAAACATAAATGCAAAAAACGTCAAAGTCAGTAACGAGAGGCAAAGATGAAGCCATATCAAAATTAAAGTTCAAATCCAAATATGAATTCCAATCCTAATCGAAATTCGACTCAAAATCCGCATCCAGATCCAAATTTGATTCCAAAGACGAGTTCAAAGCAGATTCATTTCTGAATACGGATTCAAATTCAAATTAAACTCCAAATTGAAATCCAAATATGATGAATCAAACCTAATCGAAACATGAATCCAAATCTTAAACGAAATTATAACCTAGAGCTGAATCCGTATCTGAATTTATTTCCAAGTGAATGTATAAAAGTCTCAAATAAAGTCTCCAAGAAATCAAAATCCGAATGCAAATCCAAATTCAAATTTGAATCCAGATAAGAATTCAAATCCGAGTCCAAATCTGAATCTAATTCTGAATTGGGATTTGACTTGAAATTAATATCAGAATTCGAATTTGAATACGAAAATATATTATAAACCAAATCAGAATCGAAATCCATATCCGAATACGAATTAAAATCCAAATGAATATTCAAATCTCAAACAAAACTTGGTCGAAACAATCCAAATCTGAATAAAAATCAGAAGCCTGAGAGAAATTCGAATTCAAATCCATATCCAGGTAAAAATCCAAATCCAAGTATAATTACGAATCCATATTTTAACAGAAATCCAAATCCAAATTCAAATCCGAATCCAAAATGTGGATACACATCTGAATCCGAATACGAATGCAGATCTGTATCTTATTTAGAATCTAAATTCGACTCCAAATCCAAATTCGAATCCAAATCTGAATCGAATCTGAATACGAATAGGAATTCAAATCCAGATCCACATTTAAATCCGAATCCGAATACAAATCCAAATCTGAAAACGAATTGAAAACCAAAGTCAAATCCAACTTATAATCCAAATCTCAAAGAAAGTCTCCATGAAATTAAAATCCGAATGTAAATCCAAACCCGCATTTAAATCCAAATTCAAATTTAAATCCAGATATGAATTCAGAGCCAAGTCCAAATCTGAACCTAATTCTGAATTGAGATTCGACTCGAAATCCATATCTGAATGCGAATTTGAGTACGAATCCAAATTCAGATCCAAATTATAAATCAAATCAGAATCCAAATCCATATCCGAATACGAATTTAAATCCAAATTCATATTCAAATCTCAAACAAAACTTGATCGAAACAATCCAAATCTAAATAAAAATCTGAATCGAGAGGCAAATTCGAATCCAAATCTATATCCAGGTCGAAATCCAAGTCTGAATCCGAATCCATATTTAAACAGTCAGCCAAATCCAAATTCAAAAGCAAATCCACAATTTGGATTCAAATAAGAATCCGAATGCAAATCTGAATCCTTTTCCGAATCTAAATTCGCCTTCGAATCCAAATAAGAATCCGAATCTGAATACGAATACGAATTCAAATCCAGATCCACATTTGAATCAGACATTTGAATCTGAAAACGAATTAGAAAATAAAGTGTCCGGTTAGAATAAAAATGAATGTCCGGTTTCTAAGAAATCAAAATTCGAATGCAAATCCAAATCCGGATTCAAATCCAAAATCAAATTTGAAATCAGACAAGAATTCAAATCCGAATCCAAAATATGGATACAAATCAGAGTCCAAATCCGAAGGCAAAGCTGAATCTTATTCCGAATCTAAAATTTGAATCCAGATCTGAATATACGAATCCAAATCCAGATCCACATTCGAATCCAAATCTTGATTCGAATCTAAATACGAATACGAATACAAATCCAAGTCCAGATCCCCATTCGAATCCGAATCCGAATCCAAATCAAAATATGAAAACGAATTTAAAACTAAAGTCTTGTAATCCAAATCTGAATCAAAAACCCAATCTAAACACAAATCGAAGTTTTAATCGAAAGCTAAATCCGAATGCACATCTTAATCAGTAGTTAAATCTAAATTACAATTAGAATCCAAATTTGAATCCAAATCTGAAACGAAACCCAACCGAAACAATTTAAATCAAAATCAAAGTTAGAATCGAGAGCTAAATGCGAATACGAATTCGAACTCACATCAAAGTCAAAGTCCAAATCTCAATCCGAAGCCATATCTAAATCGGAAAAAGCCCGAATGCAAATCCAAATCATAATTTAACTCTTTATCCGACTCTGAATCCATTATTGAAGTCTTATTTGAATACAAATCCAAACGCAGATTTAAATTCAAATCTTATCCCAAACCAAAATCCAAATCCGAATATGAAATCAAATCCAAATTCATATCTGAATCTGACCAAACTCAATCGAAACATTAATCAAAATCTAAATCAAAATCTGAATTGATATCAAGATTGAAATCCAAATCCAAATATGAATTTTAATTAATATCTAGATCAAAATCCGAATCCAAATGAAGGTCTAAATCCAAATTCGAATCCAAATCCGAATTCAAATCCAAGTATAAATTCGAATCCAAATAATTCCGGATCAAAATTCGTTTCCGAATCCAAATTTGATTCCAATTTAGAATCCAAATGCAAATCCATATCCAGAAACGTATTCAAATCCAAATCTGAATGGAAATCAAAACGAAGCACGTATTAAAATCTAAATCTGCGAGAGCGAAATTCGAATTCGAAACCATATCCAAGTCAAAGTCCAAAACAAATGTGCATCCGAATCCATATCTGAATCGAAATCAAAATCTGAATGCCGCATTTTAATCCGAATCCAAATTCTAGTCCGATTCCGAATTTAAATCTGAAACTAATTTCAAATTAAGATTCGACACTGAGTCAATTTATTAATTCTAATTTGAGTCCAAATTTGAATCCAAAACCATCCAAATACGGAATCAAATCCAAAATCATATTCAGAAAAATATATTAAGCTCGTTTAGTGGAATGAATTAGTCTCAGAGAATTAGTATGGTCCATTTAATTCCACCAGTTAATTAACTGGTGGAATTAAATGGACAGTACTTAATTCGTCTTAGACGGTCCAAAATCATATCCAAATCTGAACCAAAACCCAATCGAAACACGTATCCAAATCTAAATCAAAATCTTAATCAAGAGCAAAATCCGAATCCAAATTCGCATTTGTACCCACATCCAAGTACAAGTCCAAATGTAAATTTAAATCAGTTTCCATATCTAAATTGATATAGAAATCTAAATGCAAATCCTAATCCAAAATCAAATCCTAATTCAAACCCGAGTCTGAATACAAATCTAAATCTGAATCTAATCTGAATCAAAATTCTACTCCAAATACAAATTTGAACCCAAATCCGAAGCCGCATCTGAATGTGAATTTCTAAAACGAATTTAAATCTGAATTAAAATACATTCGAAACAAATCAAAACCAAAATTTGATTCGAAATCTTAATGAATTATGATTTAGATTCCTATCCAAGGTTGATCCAAGTTCAAATCCAAAATCGAATCCCAATCCAATTCAGAATTCTCATACGAATTTTACTCGGAAATCAGAGCCGAATCCAAAACGGAATCCAAATCCGAACCTTTATCTTAACAAGAATCCAAATAGCATTTCCCAATCCGAACATTAATAAGTATGAATATTATTCTGATGAAAAATTCGTTTACAAAATCAAATCCGAATCTCGAGATAAATCGGCTTAGGCCCAAAAATCTCATTAATAAAGATTATAAAAAAGATCCGAATCCAAAATCAAAAAAGGATTTCGATTAAAATCCAAGTTCGAATTAGTGTCCTCGAATATAAATATGAATCCAAAAAAGAATACTAATTCGAGTTTAAAGCCTAATCCAATCCGAAATTCAATCCGAATCCGAATTCGAATTTAAATAGGGACACGGCAGGTATTTTCGTCTGTTCGTCATAGTCTCGAAAACCAATAAAAGAGACGCTTTTTTGTAAAACTTATACGTACCAAATCGTAAGCTCAGGAGAAACGTTCTGCTATAGTGGAGTTCTAGCAAATGTACGTTGCTTTCGTTGGTTTTAGCCGCTACGACGATGGACGGAAATACCTGCCGTGTCCCTATGTATCCAAATAGCAAGAAAATCTCTGTAATGAAGAATTTTAAAATCAAACCAAACATGAATCCAAATCCGATTCTCAATCCAAATCAAAATCGATATCCGAATCTAAATCCCCACCTAGCACTGAACGAATACTAATCTTAATCCGGAATCAAAATCGAATAAATTCCAAAACCCAGTCCGATTCCATATTCGTATTCGAATCCGAATTTGTATTCATCACTAGTTTCAAATATGAACTTTAATATGTTATCGATTTCGAATGCTAATCCGAATTCTATTCTCTATCTTGATTGATTCGACTAAGATGTAGGACGTTTGAGGTTTTGGCTTTCAGTCTTTTGGAATCAAAAATGAGGTTTAATGTTTTCATCCGACGTTTCGGACACATGTATTGTGCCTTTTTCAAGGAGTTAACATAGTTAACTCAAAATGCACAATACATGTGTCCGAAAAGTCGGAACATAAAACCCCATTTTTGATTCCAGAAAACTGGAAACCAAAACCTCTATTCCCTTTACGAATCCCAATCCAATTCCATGTAATAATCTTATTTCGAAACGTATATCAAATCCCAATTCAAATTTGAGTCCAAATCCAAATCAAAATCCGTTATAAAATAAGAAAAAAAAACAAATTCAAATCGAAATATGTATTCCTGAAGTGAGCCACCCCAGAGCTGAAAACCTCATTAATAATGGAAAAAATATTTTCAAATTAGAAAAGCATTTCAGGTCCAAATACGAATCCAAATTCAAACAAAATCCTAATCCAAATATGATTCATAATCCGAAGTCAAATCCTAAGATAATTTGAAATCCAAATCCGAATTCGACTCTAACCCTAATAAAAATACGAATTCTAATCTGATGCCAGTCCAAATTTTACAAAATCTAAGCTAAATCCAAATCCGAACCCAAATCTTAACCGGAATCAAAATCCGAAGTCAAATTCGAAGTCATATCCAAATTCGAATCCAGAACCGAATTAATTCCAAATACAGATTTGAGTTCAAATCCAAATCCGAATATTAATTCAACCCTTATTTCGAATATAAATTAAAATTCCAATATATAAGAAAGAGAAATCAAAACGAAGAAATAAGAATGAAGAAAGAATGAGAAAGAAAGAAAAGGAAAAGATAAAAGAAACAAGAACGTAGAAATAAGAAAGAAGGAAGAACTAATCAGAATGAAAAAATAATTGCAAAAACGAGAAAGAAAAAGGAGAGCACAATAAGGGAAGTTAAACAGAAATATTACACTATGCTCAGAAAAAGTGACGAAAGAGCCGGATAAAATGGAGCATATGAAAAATCGTATAATTCCATCAACTACATTCTGGAAACTACCAACGTAAGACACTATAGTAATATTTGCAAATTCCAAATCAACCCAAACATGCTGCCCTCATCTTGCGCTTAGTAAGTTTCAGTTTAAAGATTTTCCCAGTTCGGGCTCCAATGGTACCGCTACCCCGGATACTCGCAACGCATAAAACGAAAGAAAAAAATCCAGGGTCAAGTTCAAGCGTCGGCTATGTCGTCATGCGTGCGTACGGTACTGGCTCCACAATGATTGAGGGTCCGCGTATCGTGCACCACCCGATCGCGGAAGGCATGTGCACAAGGAACGTTTGCTCGCACCTCTGTCTGTCTGCTAACAAAGTCGTAAAACAAGCTCCGAAACGATTAAGTTGTTTCAGCAACGAGAGTAGCTACCAGCTAGCTGCAGCTGAAAAGGTTGAAAAGAAAATAACAGGCGTTCGTGTGCTGACCGACTCGACAACGGGTGGTAATCGGGTCTTGATTGCTTGGGGCTACGGGCAAACCGATTAAAACTGGCTGGTAGCTGAAGTGGTGGTTCAGTGCGGCTAACGATAGTAAATGGGTGGAGTAAACTACTAAGCATGTAAGCGCATTCAGCGTGGATCTAGAAGAAACGCTTGAAGAACGCCTGATTGTAGGCAATCCCTTTCTTGTGGGTACATTAAACCATTAAACCGTTCGTTCGAAAGATCTATTTTTATATTTTGCTATGTATAGAGCAAATACTTTTTGTATATTTTTAAATTTATAATTTTTTTTGTAGTCATTAGAGGAAATGGGTAATATGCACGAGCGATGCCAAGACTGATTTAATGCTTTAGTTGTAATGAGTATCTTCGATATTTTTACCCCGATGCCATCTTGAAAGTGTACAAAATATTTATACATTATTCACATTTAAAACAAGTGCAAATTCTGTTACCGGAAACCTCATGCGGCAAAATGCATTTAGCTGTCAGCTCTCTGGACACCACTCACCACGCATCGTCTAATCAGCATTCTGGCATTATGCGACATCTCTACCTACACCTTCTATTGGTTTAAATGCGAAGTTTCAATAATTTTGACTCGAATTTGATCCAAGCTGTATTCCTAATTAAAATCACATTCTGTGACAGTCAAATTCCAAACACAACCTACTATTAAAAGAAACAACGGATTGGAGCACATAATGACTATTATTGCTCTGTCGTTCTATGATTCTATCTTCACATCATCGCTTCCACTTTGATGGCAGGCAGCAGATGGTGGCGAAGTGATGTCTAGATTATTTCTCACTTCCAGTCAAATCGTGTCACATTGCAATGGTGCTTTTATTACTAAATTGCTAGTCGTGGCGGGGCGGACTTTGAAGCATTCGAGGTTAAATTCCACACAGAGCTCAAAAGCATCACCACCATTACCTTGTGGAAGGTGCACGGAATTTGACCGCCCCCGTTGATGTTTATTGAAGTGGGAATCGCCGTATTATTTCAATTTTTTTTTTGTTTCATCACATAGCGGGATGTAGGTATCTTTTTATGGAGTGCCAAGGCTGGCAAACGCGATTGATACATGGTTTCGATCTACAGTATCTAATGGTTGACATTTTTGCCATGACCTAGGATGTAACACGAAAATTTATATGATTACTCACAAATGTAATGGTCCCAACAATAAAAAAAACTATTACATATCCAGCAAACTCGTAAGACAAGGCATTCTAATGTATTATTTAGCAAGTTTCTATAGAATTTGAAAACACGATTTGTAAAGTTCCCCCAATCCTGGAATCAAATTCAGTAGAACAGTAAAACAAAATACAGAATAATCTTGAAACGGAATCATAATGCAACTCGGAGCAATTTATAAAGTACACATCATATTTAAGAATGCAGTTTTGTGATTCTTTTGAATTATGTTCCAGCATACTGTTGCTGAGGGATTTTCCGGAACTGTGCTGTAGAGTCTATTTGTATAATTTTCTGGATCCTGGACTGTCCGAAATCCCGTTGCAGGTTCACTTAAAATACTGCAATATTTAGAGTCCGGCTCCAGGATTCTTCGGAATCCTACTCCAGGATTCTTTGGAATCCTGCTCCAGAATGTTTTGGAATCCTGCTCCAGGATTTTTTTGGAATCTTGCTCCAGGATTCTTTTGAATCCTGCTTCAGCGTTCTTTGGAATCCTGCTCCAGGATTCTTTGAAAGCTCACGCTTCAGGATTCTTTCCTGCTCCAGGATTCTTCGGAATCCAGCTCCAGGATTCTTCGGAATCCAGCTCCAGGATTCTTCGGAATCCAGCTCCAGGATTCTTCAGAATCCTGCTCCAGAATTCTTCGGAATCCTACTCCAGGATTCTTCGGAATCCTGCTCCAGGATTCTTCGGAATCCTGCTCCAGGATTCTACGGAATCCTGCTCCAGGATTCTTCGGAATCCTGCTCCAGGATTCTTCGGAATCCTGCTCCAGGATTCTTCGAAATCCTGCTCCAGGACTCTTTGGAATCCAGCTCCAGGATTCTTCGGAATCCAGCTCCAGGATTCTTCGGAATCCAGCTCCAGGATTCTTCAGAATCCTGCTCCAGAATTCTTCGAATCCCTTTGAACGAGGATTCTTCGGAATCTTGCTCCAGGATTAATTTGAATCCTGCTCCAGGCTCTTTGAATCCATCTTCAGGATTCTTGGAATCCTGCTTCCAGAATTCTTTAATCCAGCTTCTAGGATTCTTCTGGTAATCCTGCGGTTCAGGATTCTTCGGAATCCTGCTCCAGGATTCTCTTTTGAAGCCTGCTCCAGGATTCTTCGAATCCTGCTCCAGGATTCTTCGGAATCCTGCTCCAGGATTCTTCTACGGAATCCTGCTCCAAGTTGTTAAACATTCAGTTCTTGAATCCTGCTCCAGGATTCTTCGAATCCTGCTCCAGGATACCTCTAAGGATCTCCAGGATTCCCTGGAATCTTTGTTCCATAGGATTCTTCGAATCCTGCTCCAGGATTCTTTGAATCCTGCTCCAAAATTCTTCGGAATCCTGCTCCAGGATTCTTCGGAATCCTGCTCCAGGATTCTTCGACCCGTCTTTGAATCCAGCCCAGGATTCTTCGGAATCCTTTCCATTCTTCAGAATCCTGCTCCAGGATTCTTTGAAGACTTGCTCCAGGATTCTTCGGAATCCTGCTTCAGGATTCTTCGGAATCCTGCTCCAGGATTCTTCGGAATCCTACTCCAGGATTCTTCGGAATCCTACTCCAGGATTCTTCGGAATCCTGCAACAGAATTTGGAAACTTGCTCCCCGATTATTTGGAATTCTGCTCCAGGATTCTTTGGAATCCTGCTCCAGGATTCTTTGGAATCCTGCTCCAGGATTCTTTGGAATCCTGCTCCAGGATTCTTTGGAATCCTGCTCCAGGATTCTTTGGAATCCTGCTCCAGGATTCTTTGGAATCCTGCTCCAGGATTCTTCGGAATCCTGCTCCAGGATTCTTCGGAAACCTGCTCCAGAATTCTTTGGAATCCTGCTCCAGGATTCTTCGGAATCCTCCCAGGATTCTTCGAACTCGCCCAGGATTCTTCGGATCCTGCTCCAGGATTCTTCGGAATCCTGCTCCAGGATTCTTCAGATCCTGCTCCAGATTCTTCGGAATCCTGCTCCAGAATCTCTGGAATCCTGCTCCAGGATTCTTCGGAATCCTGCTCCAGGATCTTCGGAATCCTGCTTCAGGATTCCTTCAGAACCTGCTCAGAGATTCTTCGGAATCCTGCTCCAGGATCTTCGGAACGGAATCCTGCCCAGGATTCTACGGAATCCTGCTCCAGGATTCTACGGAATCCTGCCCCAGGATTCTTCGGAATCCTGCTCCACGATTCTTCGGAGTCCTGCTCCAGGATTCTTCGGAATTCTGCTCCAGGATTCTTCGGAATCCTGCTCCAGGACTCTTCGGAATCCTGCTCCAGGATTCTTCGGAATCCTGCTCCAGGATTCTTCGGAATCCTGCTCCAGGATTCTGAATCTTCACAATCCTGCTTCAGGATTCTTCGGAATCCTGCTCTAGGATTCTTCGGAATCCTGCTCCAGGATTCTCGGAATCCTGCTCCAGGATTCTTCGAATCCTGCTCCAGGATTCTTCGGAATCCTGCTCCAGGATTCTTCGGAATCCTTGATTCCAGGATTCTACGGAATCCTTCGAACTTGCTCCAGGAATTCTACGAATCCTGCTCCAGATTCTTCGGAAATCCTGCTCCAGGATTCTTGAAACCTTGCTCCAGGACCTTCGGAATCCCGTTCAGGATTCGGAATCCTGCTCCAGGATTCTTCGGAATCCTGCTCCAGGATTCATCCTTCTAAATTGCTCCAGGACCTTCTTTCGAATCCTGTTCAGGATTCTTCGAACCTGTTCAGGATCTTCGGAATCCTGCTCCAGGATTCTTCAATCTCTTCTAAACTCCAGGATCTTCGAAACTTCTGCTCCAGGATTCGCTTGGAATCAGTCTCAAATTCTTCTGAATCCTATGCTCCAGATTCTTCGAATCTGCTCCAGGATTCTTCGGAATCCTGTTCAGGATTCTTCGGAATCCTGCCCAGGATTCTTGAATCCCTGTCTCCAAAATTCTTCGGAAACCTGCTCCAGGATCTTCGGAGTCCTGCTCCAGGATTCTTCTCGGAACCTGCTCCAGATTCTTCAAAGTTCTGTCAGGATCTTCTTCTGAACCTGCTCCAGGATTCTTCGGAATCCTGCCCAGGGATTCTTTAAACCCCTGCCCAGGATTCTTCGGAAACCTGTCCAGGATTCTTCGGAATCCTGCTCCAGGATTCTTCGGAATCCTGCTCCAGGATTCTTCAAACTCGTTCCAGGAATCCTGCCCAGGATTCTTTGGAATCCTGCTCCAGGATTCTTTGGAATCCTGCTCCAGGATTCTTTGGAATCCTGCTCCAGGATTCTTTGGAATCCTGCTCCAGGATTCTTTGGAATCCTGCTCCAGGATTCTTTGGAATCCTGCTCCAGGATTCTTCGGAATCCTGCTCCAGGATTCTTCGGAATCCTGCTCCAGGATTCTTCGGAATCCTGCTCCAGGATTCTTCGGAATCCTGCTCCAGGATTCTTCGGAATCCTGCTCCAGGATTCTTCGGAATCCTGCTCCAGGATTCTTCGGAATCCTGCTCCAGGATTCTTCGGAATCCTGCTCCAGGATTCTTCGGAATCCTGCTCCAGGATTCTTCGGAATCCTGCTCCAGGATTCTTCGGAATCCTGCTCCAGGATTCTTCGGAATCCTGCTCCAGGATTCTTCGGAATCCTGCTCCAGGATTCTTCGGAATCCTGCTCCAGGATTCTTCGAATCCTGCTCCAGGATTCTTCGGAATCCTGCTCCAGACTTCTTCGAATCCTGCTCCAGGATTCTTCGAATCCTGCTCCAGGACCTCGGAATCCTGCCCAGGATTCTTCGGAATCCTGCTCCAGGATTCTTCGAATCCTACTCCAGGATTCTTCGGAATCCTGCTCCAGGATTCTTCGGAATCCTGCCCAGGATTCTCAGGAATTCTTCAACCTGCTCCAGGATTTTTTAGAATCCTGCTCCAGGATTCTTTGGAATCCTGCTCCAGGATTCTTTGGAATCCTGCTCCAGGATTCTTTGGAATCCTGCTCCAGGATTCTTTTGAATCCTGCTCCAGGATTCTTTGGAATCCTGCTCCAGGATTCTTCGAATCCTGCTCCAGGATTCTTGGAATCCTGCTCCAGGATTCTTTGGAATCCTGCTCCAGGATTCTTTGGAATCCTGCTCCAGGATTCTTTGGAATCCTGCTCCAGGATTCTTTGGAATCCTGCTCCAGGATTCTTTGGAATCCTGCTCCAGGATTCTTTGGAATCCTGCTCCAGGATTCTTTGGAATCCTGCTCCAGGATTCTTTGGAATCCTGCTCCAGGATTCTTCGGAATTCTGCTCCAGGATTCTTCGGAATCCTGCTCCAGGATTCTTTGAAATCCTGCTCCAGGATTCTTTGGAATCCAGCTTCAGGATTCTTCGGAATCCTGCTCCAGAATTCTTTGGAAGCCTGCTCCAGAATTCTTTGGAAGCCTGCTCCAGAATTCTTTGGAATCCTGCTCCAGGATTCTTCGGAATCCTGCTCCAGGATTCTTCGGAATCCTGCTCCAGGATTCTTCGGAATCCTGCTCCAGGATTCTTCGAACTGCTCCAGGATTCTTCGAATCCTGCTCCAGGATTCTTCGGAATCCTGCTCCAGGATTCTTCGGAATCCTGCTCCAGGATTCTTCGGAATCCTGCTCCAGGATTCTTGGATTCTTCGGAATCCTGCTCCAGGATTCTTCGGAATCCTGCTCCAGGATTCTTCGGAATCCTGCTCCAGGATTCTTCGGAATCCTGCTCCAGGATTCTTCGGAATCCTGCTCCAGGATTCTTCGGAATCCTGCTCCAGGATTCTTCGGAATTGTCTGCTCCAGGATTCTTCGAATCCTGCTCCAGGATTCTTCGGAATCCTGCTCCAGGATTCTTCGGAATCCTGCCCAGGATTCTTCGAATCCCGCTCCAGGATTCTTCGGAATCCTGCTCCAGGATTCTTCGAATCCTGCTCCAGGATTCTTCGGAATCCTGCTCCAGGATTCTTCGAATCTGCTCCAGGATTCTTCGGAATCCTGCTCCAGGATTCAGGATTCTTCTGGAATCCTGCTCCAGGATTCTTCGAACTGCCCAGGATTCTTCGAACTTGCTCCAGATTCTTCGGAAATCCTGCTCCAGGATTCTTCGGAATCCTGCTCCAGGATTCTTCGGAATCCTGCTGAACTCCCAGGATTCTTCGAATCCTGCTCCAGGATTCTTCGGAATCCTGCCCAGGATTCTTCGGATCCTGCTCCAGGATTCTTCGGAATCCTGCTCCAGGATTCTTCGAAGTCTGCCACCAGGATTCTTCAGAATTCCTACTCCAGGATTCTCTCGAATCCTGCTCCAGGATTCTGCTTCGGAACTCCTGCTCCAGGATTCTTCGGAATCCCCCAGGACTCTTCGAATCCTGCTCCAGGATTCTTCGGAATCCTGCTCCAGGATTCTTCGGAATCCTGCTCCAGGATTCTTCGGAATCCTGCTCCAGGATTCTTCGGAATCCTGCTTCAGGATTCTTCGGAATCCTGCTTCAGGATTCTTCGGAATCCTGCTTCAGGATTCTTCGGAATCCTGCTTCAGGATTCTTCGGAATCCTGCTTCAGGATTCTTCGGAATCCTGCTTCAGGATTCTTCGAACTCCTGCTCCAGGATTCTTCGGAATCCTGCTTCCAGGATTCTTCGGAATCCTGCTTCAGGATTCTTCGAATCCTGCTTCAGTATTCTTCGAATCCTGCTCCAGGATTCTTCGGAATCCTGCTCCATAATTCTTCGGAATCCTACTTCAGAGTTCTTCGGAATCCTGCTCCAAGATTCTTCGGAATCCTGCTCCAGGATTCTTCGGAATCCTGCTCCAAGATTCTTCGGAATCCTGCTCCAGGATTCTTTGGAATCCTGATCCAGGATTCTTTGGAATCGTGTTTCAGATTTCTTTGGAATTCTGCTTCCGAATTTTTTATAATTCTTCTCCAGAATTCTTCGGAATCCTGCTTAAGGATTTTTTGGAATCCTGCTTCAGGATTTTTTGGAATCCTGCTCCAGAATTCTTTGGAATCCTGCTCTAGGATTTTTTTTTAATCTATGGAATCATGCTTCAGGATTTGACGAGCGCTCCTTGCAGGTTGTCTTCCAAAGACGTGAAGCAATGTCGTGTTTATTCCAAGATGTATACGAATTGGCTCATAACTCTACTAAGAAACTTAGTGAGACGACAATGCTCCCATTTCGGATGTAATACAAAGAAGAAGTAAAAGAGAACATGAACCTGCCATAACGTGTTGCAAAACATTCAACTGAAAATTATTTCAGTGAATTAAACGTATTCATAAACATTCAAATCAACTATGTTTCGTCCGAAGTGTTTAATAATTGTTTTAAAAATACCATCAACAGCTTTCAATTTGTTCAAAATTTCAACAATCTCATTTACCTCATGCCGGGCATGCATTATGCCTATTTACTCGCCGCCGCATACTCGCGCTCGACTGTAACTGATGGCTGCGTATGATCGGCACGCGTTAATAAGCAGAGAATGATTAATCAAAAATTTATTCGGCTATCCAAACCGTACATTAAGTCAACAGCTTCGTGGTAGCTCCCCATCGCCGATTTAATCCATCACGCAGATCAGCCCTTTGTGTCCGTCCGCATTTTCTCGCTTCTCGCGTTGATCATTGATGGTTATCTCGGTCGGTGGTTTGTTGCCTCGGACTGGTGCGGTGGTATGCTGATTGAATCACGAGCCCTTCTGTGGTATGCGGTCTTGGCGGTCGGTTGGCTACCTTCCTTCCATCGTCACTGCGTTGTGTGACTGTGGCGGCGGTCACACGAGCCGGGGTTTGTTCCATCCGATTTTCAAGGTCTCTTTGTATGAAGTGCATCATAATGGGGGAGTAGCAATCAAGAATGGAGGCTGTGCCCTTTTGTCAGGCGGTAATTGCTTTTATTTCATGACCACCATGGGTTGTTTACCAATAGTAATATGTTATTGCCTTAAACTGGTGCGTGATCATAGGCGGTACCAATGCAGATTATGAATATTGATGGATGAACGAGTTGTATTCAATTTTGAACGAAAGAGGAACACTCCACAGCGTCAAACAGTTGCAGTAAGATTTTCCACAGCTGTGTCAGTTCAGTTGAATTGATCAATCATTGTCGAACGGACATATTCCCTTTGATATGCAAATGAGCTTCTCTTGACTAGGTTATTGAGATTTAGTACTATTGTGCCATAGATCAGTCACATTTTGACTTCATTAATGACTACTTTGAACCACTTGATTTTATCATTCTGTGACAATAACAAAATGTTGTAATCCCATGCCACAGAGGCCACCCATTGAAAAAAAAAATCAAAATAAACCGTTGGTATTACGACACTTGGTACTTTGTTGCTGCACCAGTTTGAATTGAGTAACATCGCAAGGAGGAAGACTAAGTTGCATATGAATAATGTGTATTGCATCGCAAACTGCACATATTGGTTGACAACTCACTCACGTATTGGACCGTTGATGCGTGACTGTTATTGAGTCACGATGATACATTTGAAGGGGATTTTCTCTTCAGGAACGTACCCTCAGCCAAGAAGTGGTGTCAAAGTGAAACTCGAAAGTAAATCAAGGTCCCTTGTTGCAATCGAGCAAAAAGAAAATCAGTCAATTTATTGGCGATAACGGAAAACTAATGCACGAAGAAGATTTGATTTTTATTTTTCAGTTTTACTGTTTCAAAGGTCAGATACTGTTTGAGGTTTTTTGCATAAATTACCAAATGTATTTTTGCAATCGATAAGAAATTCCATTACTTGCTATTGTAAATTGGCATGTTTGGGCCATTGGGCTATGGAGATGGAGCTTAACGGATTGAAAATTTCCTCGACATATGAATATCAAGATATCCTACCTACGATTGCAAAAAATATAACTTCGCTTAAAAACTCGCAGGTCATAAACATGTAACTGCTTAGTAAACACCAACCTACGAGACTGCCATGTTCTAGTGGTAGGTACCAACAAAGAAGAAATTAGAAAAGTTTGTGCTATCAGAAGTTATAAACTATTTTGAGACATTTTAGACGCTATTGCATATTCTATCTATCTCGAACAATCTTTGCCCAATTAAAAACACTCTGTGCACTCTGTTTCAATCCCCAACCCTAAAGCAAATTATTGAATAGATTTGTCAATTTTTATTGATCACACAATAATTGCAGTGTGTCGTTCATCGAACAGTGTCCCATTCATCGTTCTCAGTACACTGACTGGTGGTCAGTCATAAGACGCATGCGAAGGGGCGATCACAATTATTTGCTCAAGTTATAATACAATGTTTATTGCGTGCGTTTTTTTCTTCTGTCGTTCTATCTTAATCATACAGTCATTCACAATTTTAATCTCAGTGAAGGGCGGTTCTAGATCCGTTCGCAAACAACGGTCCACGATTAATTGGTTTGATGGTGCTCTGATTGCATTCGGAGATTGTTGCGGTTATTTATGACCAATCAAATCGTGACATTGCTCATTTCACATTGAGATTCCTTTTTAAGTTCGTGTGTGAGATAATAATGAGTCCATTACCGATAACATTAACAGCTACTCGCTGCTCGGATTTCGATAATGGTCGCCATTCACCATAAGTTTCTTACGTCGTAAGTGGCTGTGGAAGTTACCTCTGAGGACCTAGTTGAAACAAGCAAGAGATCGATGAATCAATCAGACCGCAGTGTACATTACAAATTTACATGATCCTTAATTTTCAGTTCAAGCCATTCAATGGGTTTTTATACAATTGAAAAGGAAAGGCTCATTTTGGTAATTGAAAAATAAATTATAGAAAACGTGCTTCCTACCTACATACAGGATGATAAGGCAAGGGAATCAATCTGAAATGCAATTTTGTCTGCGGTTTCATGGATTTGATCGTGTTGCCTTTGAACATTGCAAGATCATTTTGTCAAGGTCACTTTTGTCATTTTTGATTCAAATTATTCGTAATCATTGAAAAAATAAATTGGCCATATATATGTTTTCTGTTAAAAAAAAGTTCATGAATTGATTTGACAAAAATAGTGAGCTAATGGAACAATGTTTCTGTACACTTTCTCACCAATAATAATAACTGTTAAAATTACGATTAGTTTATTTACTGAAAAATCGACGAAATTGACGATACAAGAATTCAAACAGTATAGTCATATTTATTTTGGAAAATATTAGACTCTACAGAGGTTTTCACAGTTGATCAATGGGTCTCCAGTTAGCCTTGCGAGCCACAGTGTTTTATTTCGTCATTTTCACGATCGAAATACAAAAACTCGAAAACTCGATTTTGGATATAGGTTTTGTTCGCAGAAGTTTCAAAATATTTTGGAGCGCATCTTTCGATAAAAACAGTTAGATGATTAATCCCCCTAAAAGTGAATTGAGAAAATTATTTTTCCGCCAGAATGAAATGGATACGTGGTGTCTTCCGCGAAGTTGTAGCAAATGTTAATATGAGCAACTTTGCTGAACATGCCGAGTCTAGCTCTTATATATATATAACAAACT